>NC_055693.1:57500-409655 GCF_017639745.1 Melanotaenia boesemani | reverse complement strand
TGTTCAAAACGTCAGATAAGAGGGTCTCCAAGTAAAAACCATGACTTACTGTCGCCAGGGGGCGTGGCCAATTCATAACCCAAATATTGACATGTAGATGTGTTCAGGATGGGACTGGCATCATACATGGCCATTTTGGTTCAGATACATTGTTTTATGTGGAAGCTATATCACTTTCGTTCTTCACGGCGACACATCAAAATTTGAGGCCCCACCCCCTCCATGCCCTTTCTCCTATTAGAAAACTTTCAATAACTTTTAAAGACACATGCCTTCTGGACATCCTGAGCTATTTTGGTAGCGGTACGATAAAATCTCTAGGAGGAGATAGATTTTGAAAATGTCAGTAAAACGCCAAAATGGCGACTTTGACCCAAAATGGCTGACTTCCTGTTGGTTTTAGTCTGTTGCTCCAAGAGGATTTTTTGTTCGCCCGAACATTTCGAATATTTGTAGCAATTTTCATAAAGATTGATGACGTGCAGTGGCGGGGCATCGTAAATAGGTGGCGCTCTCATTCAATTTTGCCCGAACAGTCCCAAGCACCCCAAAATATGAAATTTTTCACATTCCTTTGGGGGGGTACACAAAAATAGGCGCGTTTTCGTGCATGTTCAGGTCCCCAAAAATGCCTCCAATGTTTAAGAAGAAGAAGAAGAAGAAGAAGAAGAAGAAGAAGAAGAAGAATAAGGAAGAAACGGAGCAATTACAATAGGCCTTCGCACCGCCTTCGGTGCTCGGGCCTAATAAGGAAGAAACGGAGCAATTACAATAGGCCTTCGCACCGCCTTCGGTGCTCGGGCCTAATAAGGAAGAAACGGAGCAATTACAATAGGCCTTCGCACCGCCTTCGGTGCTCGGGCCTAATAAGAAGAAGAAGAAGAATAAGGAAAAAACGGAGCAATTACAACAGGCCTTCGCACCGCCTTCGGTGCTCGGGCCTAAATATACTCCGCATCGTTGCTGTTTGTGAAGCTTAAATATTTCCCCTCATCACTGCGTGTCAGACTGATCTATTAGCAGAGTCTTTTTGGCACTGGGACATTGCTCTTGATGTGTTTTCCAGTGTGAGAAAACGGAGTTTTAGTGTGAGAAGCCACTCAAATGCGTGAGTCTCATGGCTGATGCGCAGCAGTTGGCAGCCCTGTAAAACAAATGCGGCATACCTGCCTGCACATGTTAAGTGCTTCACCACGGTCTCGTGCTGCAACATGCTGCTGTCAAAGATGACACGAGAGAGATCACTCTGCAAGAAATGAGTGTTCAGTCGAGACACTCCATAGTGACACCTGTGCCTATGGTGAAGTAAGATAGAAAAAAAAATCTAATGAAAACTATCACTGCCGGCAAACTTGTCGCGCTCATTTTTTCCATACCGTGCAATTAACTGACTTATTGCTTATCACGACAGGCCTACGTAGGACATAATGTAGAACTTCTGCATGCAATTAAAATTCATTGTGGGTGCGGGCATATGCTCTTTTTCTCTGTGGATTTTTTTGTGTGTGTTGCCCTGCACCCCAAAAAAGCGTGATGTGTGTAGAAATATTTGCTTTCTCATATAGAATGGGAAATTTTTCATACCCCTCCGTTTGAAGTTCGTCTCTGAAAAATCTTTGTTTGAAGGGGTATATAACCCTACCACTTACCCCTACCCCTCTGTCCTAAAAGAAATTGAGACACCTCTACCCCTATACATGAACATGCAAAACGGAGGGGTAGGGCTAAGTGGTAGAGCAAAGGGGTGAAATGGGATCCAGCCTTAGTCTTACTGGACCTCAGTGCTGCATTTGATACAGTTGACCACAAGATATTAGTCCCAACTGGAGAACTGGGTGGGCCTCTCTGGCGCTAGACCGGTTTAAATCTTATTTAGAGAACAGGAAATACTTTGTGTCAGTAGGTAACTATACATCTGAGCAGACAAGAATTACACGTGGAGTTCCCTAAGGTTCCATCCTGGGGCCTCTACTGTTTAACATCTACATGCTCCCACTGGCACAGGTCATAAAGAACAACAAGTGTTACTATAGCTACACAGCTTACACACAGGTATATATTACAATGTCACCAGGAGACCGAGTCCCCATACAGGCTCTTCTTAAATGTATTCAGGAGATTAATGACTGGATGTGTCTGAACTTTCTCCAGTTAAACAAAAACTAAACTGAGGTAATGGTCTTTGGAGCCAAAGAGAAACGATTAAAGGTCACCACAGAGCTTCAGACTAAACACCTAAAAACCAGCAACCAGGCCATAAATCTGGATCTAGTGATGGACTAAGACCTAAAAACCAGCAACCAGGCCAGAAATCTGGGTGTGGTGATGGACTCAGACCCCAAAACAACCAATCACGCCAGGAATCTGGGCGTAGTGATGGACCCAGACCTATATAGACCTATATATATATATAGAATATATCAAGGATAAAAGATCTGATGAAGAAGGCACTCCACCCTTTTCTGACTGAGGACCATGGTCTCGGATTTGGAGGTGCTGATTCTCATCCCAGCTGCTTCACACTCTGCTGTGAATCGCTCCAGTAAAACCTAAAGATCACGGCCTGATGAAGCCAACAGAACCACATCATCCGCAAAGAGCAGAGATCCAATCCTGAGGCCACCAAACCGGATCCCCTCAACACCTTAGCTGCGCCTAGAAATTCTGTCCATAAAAGTTATGAACAGAATCGGAGACAAACGGCAGCCTTGGCGGAGTCCAACCCTCACCGGAAACGATTCTGATTTACTGCTGGCAATGCGGACCAAGTGCTGACACCAGTCTATCGGTATAAATAAAATTCAGCTATAAACTAGACTAAACTATAGGTCTTGATCCTCTTTTTAAAAAGATGAACAGTCTCTGCAGCTCTGAGGTTCTGTGGCAGGCTGGTCCACAGATGACGTATGACTGTAGTGATGGAACAAGTTCTCACCATAAGTTTTAGTTATAACTTTAGGACCAATAAAAATGCCAGTACCAGAGGACCTCAGGGTCAGCAAGGGTTCATAATTTCAAAGCAGGTCAGATAAATAAGGAGGCCCAAGACCATTAAGACATTTATAAACCAGCCAAAGAACTGTAAAATCAAATGAAATGCATGGGGAGCTAATTCAACAATTTTAAACCTAGCGTGATGTGTTCCTGCCCTCTGATCTTCATCAGAATGTGTGCTGCTGAGTTCTGGAGTAGTTGTAGGTTAGAAATAGACTATGGATAAGACCAGAGAGCGGCTCTGCTGAGGCAATGGGTGATACAGATGTCCTTCAGGGAGAGTGCATCCAATAATTCTTTGTGCTGCTTTGACTATTCTTTATTGAGAAAGTGAGTGCTGTTAGATGCTCACCCTCATTTTGCTCACTGGATCCTGCTGTGTTGACTGTGACTTCTACTGTGATTCTATTCCACCTCGACTCCTGAAGGAGGTATTGTGTGCTGTAGGTCCTGGGATTGTTAACTTTGTTAATTCTTCGCTTACTTTGGGTTGTGTTCCATCTGCTCTAAAACATGCCGCTGTGCAACCCCTTCTTAAAAAGAAAAACCTGGATCCTACTGTTGTTTCAAATTTTAGGCCAATTTCCAAGCTTCCTTTTCTCTCCAAAATTTTAGAGAAGGTTGTTTACAATCAGTGACAGGATCATCTAAAACTTTATGATCTTTATGAAAAATTCAAGTCTGGTTTTAGGCCATGTCATAGCACCGAAACAGCCCTTCTTAGGGTGTGCAATGATTTATTTTTAGCTGCTGATACTGGAGCCTCTGCTGTTTTAATCCTATACGACCTTACTGCTGCCTTTGATACGGTGGATCATGACATTCTATTAATGAGCCTGCAACAGTCTGTTGGAATTAACGGGATTGTACTCAAATGGTTTGAGTCCTATTTAAAAAAGAGAAGCTTTTCAGTCCATCTTGGGCATTTCTCTTCTTCTGAGGCCCAACTTAGTTATGGGGTTCCTCAAGGCTCCATCCTAGGCCCTATTTTGTTTTCGTAATACTTGCTTCCTCTGTGGTCTATTTTCAAAAAATAGAGTCTCTTTTCACTGTTATGCCGATGGCATTCAGATCTATTTATCTTTTAAATCTGCAGAAGGTCATTGCATTAAAAATCTTCAACAGTGTTTGCAGGACGTTAAAATTTGGATGGAGAGAAATTTCCTGTGTATAAACAACAAAAAAACAGAGGTCATTATTTTTGGTAAATCTGACCTGCTGGCAGGATGCCAGATTTTGATTTTGCTGCTTGTGAATTAAAATATAAATGTATACATTTGTCTATGCTACCCAAAGAAATAAACCCTTTAAAATTACCATCCAACATTTCATAAATATGTACTTACTAAACTACAGTTTATGTGAAGTAGTGATCTTTGATGCATTGGGTACTTCAAGACTTGCTGTGAGCAGGCTGGCCTAAGAGCGGCTGGAAAACAGTGAGGCGAGGACCGCAGAATCCAATCCGAAAAGGTTTTATTAATCTATCATAGGTTAAACAGAAAACTCACTCCCTCTGTTGCAGGGTAGTCCAATCACCATCAGCAGTCACCACTCAAATGAGCAAATCCTCCTCATTTATTCTCTGCTGCTGATTGGGCTGTACCATTCCTCCAACAGGTGCATCCTCAATTATAACACATTTCTCTATTAAAATTCCTTCTACCAAAGCTAAAAGTATTTACACACTATATACATATTACAATCATAAAGTTAAACCAAAAACCCAATATACAAATAAACTCCAAAAATCTTCCTGCCACATGGTCTCTCCCAAATCATTAAAAGATATCCAGGCCACCTGCAACCCATTTGCCCGGTCACCCTGGAGAGGCCATGTGCCAGGTAAGTAAAACCCATTACTCCATGGACTTCAAATGCACACATATTCACTGCTAACGGCTGTCTTTGGCAGGTATCTGCAAAACAAACCAAATATCAGTATTCAATAAATAGTTCAACCTTGTGCATTAGTGTGCTTCTTTTAAAGTGCCAAACTGTAAATTAACTTGAAAATGTACATGAAAATTAATTAGTCTGCTATTCCATTTACGTGTCCCAGTCCACATAACGAACCTCAGCTTCATTACACTTGCATTGCCATAAAAGGATGACTTCAAGTGAAATGCAATCATGTATTGGTGCTTTGTAGCAAGAGTCAGTGGAATGTTTAAAACAAGTATGCTTGACAATCTGCTTAAAATAACTATGCTTAGCTTCAAACCAGTGGTGTAGTCTACATGATACGCAGGTATACCCACTAGAAAAGGTCACAAATTTCCGTATAACCACTAAGAATTACGCAAAGACGCATATCAACATGTTTCGTGACATAATTTTCACTTTCTCTGTCATAAATTAGCCACAAAGCAGGCCCTTTTAGATCATGTGGAATTCCGTCAAAAGTGACATTGAGCAGCCACAGAGAGAAATCAGCTTGGCTGTCTGTCTGACTGATGCTGTCGTCCAACCTGGGCATTCGTGTGTTAAACAGCAGGTGATTGGCACATTAAATCATATAAAAAATAGCTAACTAAAGTGGTGGTTTCATACTGCTGTTCTCTCTGTGTGTGTGTGTGTGTGTGTGTTTGCGCGCGCATGCTCGTAGAAGAGACTTCGACCTGGTCGGCCTTGTGGAGTGGGAGTCAGGTAGGGGAATTTAAAAACAGGCATCTTTGGTTAGAGAGGAGAAACGGAAAGTAGGTAAATGTTGGACATTTAAAGCTGGTGGAAACTATTTTTAAATATACAAAGTTAACGCTATATTAGCATGGTATTATAGTTAAATAAAAATGAAGACAACCCATAGTCATCTTAAATGTCCATTAATTAGGACACCTTGTACACCATGAAATGAATAACTTATGTGTGTTATGTGTAGCTGTCTCATTATTCAAGCTATTCCAAGAGTGGAATGTTTGCCTCTATAGTTTTTCATGAATTTTTATTTATTGAAAATGGATTTGTCTTGTTCTGTCAGTGGCTGTTCAGTGGCTAGTTAAAGTGCAGCTGTTAATCAATTCACATCTAACTTGATTTATAAAGCGTTTTTCTTGCCAAAGGCAACACAAAGTGCTTTGCATGATGAAAAAAATTTACGCATTTTAAAGTAAAACAAGCCTTCACACACCAAAGTATATGACATAGCAATTTAAGAACACACCCATCATTGTCTCTCACAGTCACACAGACATCCACATACATGTACAAACAGAGCCAAGGACTGACCCCTCGGGGACTCCACAAGTCATGGCCACTCGCTCGGATTCATAGCTGCCAATCGTAACAAAATAACTCCGGCCTTCTAAACAGGACCTGAACCAGTTAAGGACCGCTGCAGAAAGTCCAACCCAGTTTTCCAGCCTGTGCAACAGGATTCTAGGATCTACAGTATCAAACGCAGCACTGAGATCCAACAGAACCAGGACTGATACTAGACCAGAACCAGGATTGGTACTAGACCAGAACCAGTCTTTTACCACTGTGATCAGAGCTGTTTCAGGACTGTGATGAGGTCGGAAGCCGGACTGAAATTTATCCAGATTTCCACTTTCATTTAAAAAGTCATGAAGCTGGTGAAATACAACTTTCTCAATAATCTTGGAAATAAAAGAGGTTAGAGACGGTCTATAGTTGTTCATTATAGAGGCGTCTAGAGTCATTTTCTTTAGGAGGGGCTTAATAGCAGCTATCTTTAGTGTCGATGTCGATCTTTGTTTGTCCAGGAATCAGATCAAGTAAAACCAATGTTTGTGTTAAACATTAAAAGATAGAGGGACTGAAGTTTAACATAGAAAAAAAGTTAAAAACTAGGAAAAACAAGTAAAAACTAGTTAAACAGTAAGTACAGTGTCCTGTTCGCAGGGATGCTGGAAGCCCAAAATGATCTCAGTCAATCTGTCACTGTGTCCTTGTCCAAAACGCTTCACCCTCCATATAGTGATGCATAGTTGAAAAAGGCTAACAGAAACAATGCACCCACTAGATTACAGTAGGAAGAATATTGAAATAAAATAAAGTTGTGAGTAAGGTAGAGTGATATAAACAGTTTATTGCATGCTTCAGGTGAGATATGCAAATAATTGTAATTATGCTTATTAATGCAGCATCTTGCACAAGGAGCCATTATAATCAAGATTAGACTCTGAGGACAGTTATAAAGGTGGAGGTTCACCTCGGGTCTTGGATTGACCCGTTGAAAGACCACAGCACTGTGCTGGACAGAGGGACCAGGAGTACAGGGGCCCATCAGTAGACTATCCCTTCATTTTCACTCTACATTGTAGACTTCATTTACTGCAGAGAGACCTGCCACTTTTTTCAGTTCACCTTTGCAAAGTCCTTGAGATGACTTTGTTGTAAACTGCTGCTGTACAAACAGACAAATCGATTCATGCCAATTAATTTTGATCCAATTACATCTCAGTCCAGTTTTTAATAGCTGTGTTCATACAAGCTATTTATTAAAAAAATAATAGCCTAGCTAAGAAACCCAACAGATTGGATTGCAGCTGAATTTTGACTCAATCCTCCATCATAAGCTGCATAGGGAGACAGTAGAACATGGGGAAAACACATTTTAACCCCTTGACACCTGAATTTATTTACAATTATCTAAGTCAATACAGTAAAAAAAATAGCAAAAAAATATAAAAACTGGAATTTTTCCTAAAAGAAGTGAAAGAAAAATCTCATCTTTTAATGGTTTATTATCTGCAGAATAACAAATCTTCAGGTGAAACAAGTGCCGCTGATTCAGCTTCCCAGCACAGCAACACCAGGAGTGCAAATGCGTATAAAGACCCCTCAGAGTTCTGGAGACCGCCTGAGTCAGTCCAAGTCCATGGTGCTGCAGGACACTGACCTTCCTCAGAAACCAGTATGTAAACCACAAAAAATCTCCATCCCTCCTCAATTTACAGTAAGTTTTTAACTAACACTGTATTTTTCAGATCTCTCGACATCGCAGAAATCAATCTCAACAAAATGCAGAAGCTGTCGCATTTGAACCACTGGTAAGTGCAAAACTTCAAAGTCTAATCACACCGACTGTGACGATCGGGTGAGGAGAAAGAATCCTGATGCAGGATGATTGGACAGTTGTACTAACTCGTACATGGTTAACCCTTTAAGCCCGAGGGTTTTTGGAGGTGTGGTTTGCCTGAACTGACCTACCCAAATTAAATCAACAATAACTCTGTAATCTTTAGGTCAATATACATAAGCATGGTCTCAATGGATAGGTAAGACCCTATGGAATATAAATCCAGTGTCAGAAACATTGTGAATGTTAAAATGCTTGTGCAAATTGTCATAAACCATAGGTTAAAAAAAATATATCCTCAGCAATTTTTTTGTTTGTTTTTTTGTACACAGATGAAAACATGACAGAAATCATTCTGTGCATAAATATACCACTGCATGGATTCAGCAACTCTTTGACTACAACTGTACAAAGTTTCATGAGAACAGAACAAAGTTCATAGCTTTTATGCAGGTTTTAGTGTGGATAGTACCAGGCGGGCTTTCTATTTGGCCACTTGGATACCCAAACTGTGCCAAATTGTGCTGTGTCTGTATTTCCTCCAGAACTTCCAACACGTTGTATTTGGTTCTTTGTAATTTCTTGGACATGTTCATGGCTTTTATCCTTCGTTCTAAATGGATAAAAAGTTATAATGAAGCAAAGAAATGAACGCTGTTCGATGTTCGCTCTTTCCGGTGCGCCCACGTGCGTTAACTGCAGCAAAATGGCAACGATGCTCCTTTGTTTACGTGCAAGTATTTATACCTGACAGATAGTGTTGTTCAAGTGTAAGATATCGCCGGAAAGCTTGTAAGATGTAGAATTCAACCAAACTTTATTTACACTGCCAAGACCCACAACAAGACAACAAAATGGCTGTGAATGGGTGCGTATGACATGTTAGCGCATGGTGCAGTTGCACCATTATGGATTATTACGCTGTGATTTTTGGTCGAAGACCAATGTGGATAGACTGAAAATGACCACAAAAGGTAAGGAAATAAAAGATGTGGCTGTTTGTGAGAATAGCTTTGGGATTTGGTGCTGTATTTGGTGATAAACATGCTATCTGATAAGGCTTCTGTATATCTTTTTATGCTTGGTATCATATGAAAGTGCAGCTTTTCTAGTTTCATTTGATACCCAATATGTTGCGGTGGAGTGAACGGATCACGCGTTGTGTTGCATTTTGTTTCAGGTGTTACTGGTTGTGGTGGCGCTGTTGTTTGTGGCATACGTATTTTAAAGTTGTTATTAAACAAATTCTTTGTTGACTAAATGCACTTGAAGAGTTGATTTAGTGGCATTAGGTTTTCTTTATAAATAAAATATCCTTACATCACTAAAGTAACTTTTTTACACACATGAATTTGTGTTTACACCTGTTGGACCCACCAGTGGGTCCGTCGGGCTTAACAGGTTAAGAAGAGATGGTTCCGTTACCTCCACATTCACTGATCATATATTTATGTTCTTTTTAAAAGCTTCATCTATTCATCTAACCCTCTTCGTCTAACCCTAACCCCCCGAATAATTAATAAATCAAAAAATAAATTATTAAGTCTGGTCCCAAAATTATACATAAAAGATGGGAAATTAATAAGAGAAATTAATAATTTACTGAAATAGAAAATTAAACAAAATAATATACATCAAGCTAAAAAAAATCATATCACTGATAATTAACTACACTAGAAAAACTGAGGAACTTGGTCACTAAACAGAATGGACTTTAAAAGAAATTTTATATCTTAGATGCTATACTTCATAAAAGTTATGAACAGAATCAGTGACAGAGGGCAGCCTTGGCGGAATCCAACCCGCACTGGAAACGATTCTGATTTACAGCCGGCAATGCGGACCAAGCTCTGACACCGGTCGTACAGGGACCGGACAGCTCGTACAAGTGGGTCCGGCACTCCATACTCCCGGAGTACCCCCCACAAGAGTCCCCAGGGGACACAGTTGAATGCCTTCTTCAAGTCCACAAAGCACATGTAGACTGGTTGAGCAACCTCCCATGCCCCCTCCAAGACCCTGAAGAGTATGTAGAGCTGGTCCACTGTTCCACGACAGGGACGAAAACCACACTGCTCCTCCTCAATCCGAGGTTGGACTATCTGACGGAACCTCCTCACCCCTGAATAGACCTCACCGGGGAGGCTGAGGAGTGTGATCCCCCTGTAGGTGGAGCACACTCCTTTATGAAGAGGGGGACCACCACCCCAGTCTGCCAGTCCAGGGGAACTGTCCCCGATGTCCACACGATGCTGCAGAGGCATGTCAGCGAAGACAGCCCTACAGCATCCAGAGCCTTAAGGAACCCTGGGTTAACCTCTTCCACCCCGAGGCCTCGCCACCGAGGAACTTTTTAACCACCACCGCGACCTCAGCCGCAGAGATGGGAGAGCCAGCACCAGCCACCCCAGACTCTGATTCCTCATCAGAAGACGTGTTTGGTGGGATTGAGAAGGTCTTCGAAGTATTCCCTCCACCGCCTCACAACGTCCCAAGTCGAGGTTGGCAGCCCCCCATTCCCACTGTACACAGTGTTGACGAAGCATTGCTTTCCCCTCCTGAGCCACCGGATGGGGGACCAGAATCTCCTCAAAGCTGCCCAGAAGTCATTCTCCGTGGCCTCGCCAAACTCCTCCCATGCCAGAGTTTTTGCCTTAGCAAACGCTGAAGCTGCGTTTCGCTTAGCCCGTCAATACCCATCAGCTGTTCCAGGAGTCCCACAGGCCAAAAAGGCCTGATAGGACTCCTTCTTCAGCTTGACGGCATCTCTTACTGCAGGTGTCCACCAACGAGTTTGGGGGTTACCGCCACAACAGGCACCAACGACCTTATGGCCACAGCTGCGCCTGGCCGCCTCAACAATAGAGGCATGGAACACAGATCATTCGGACTCAATGTTCCCCGCCTCACCCGGGACATGGTTGAAGCTCTGCTGGAGATGGGAGTTGAATCTCTTTCTGACAGGGGACTCTGTCAGACATTCCCAGCAGACCCTCACAACACGCTTGGGTCTGCCAGGTCTGACCAGCATCCTCCCCCACCTTCTGAGCCAACTCGCCACCAGGTGGTGATCAGTTGACAGCTCCGCCCCTCTCTTCACCCGAGTGTCCAGAACATGCGGCCAGAACATGCGGCCGCAAGTCCGACGACATGACTACAAAGTCGATCATCGAACTGCGGCCTAGAGTGTCCTGGTGCCAAGTGCACATGTGGACACTCTGATGTCTGAACAAGGTGTTCATTATGGACAGTCCATGACGAGCACAGAAGTCCAACAACAAAACACCTCTCGAATTTAGATTAGGGAGGCTGTTCCTCCCAATCACGCCCCTCCAGGTCTCGCTGTCATTGCCCACGTGACCATTGAAGTCCCCCAGCAGAACGAGGGAGTCCCCAGAAGGAGTGCTCTCCAACACCCCCTCCAAGGACTCCAAAAAGGGTGGGTACTCTGAACTGCCACTTGGTGCATAAGCACAAACAACAATCAGGACCCATCTCCCCAACTGAAGGCAGAGGGAGGCTACCCTGATGTACAGGCGTCAAGTTGGGGGGCAATGTGCATGCCCACACCTGCTTGGCGCCTCTCACCGGGAGCAACTCCACGATAAAAGAGGGTCCAGCACCTCTCAAGAACAGTGGTTCCAGAGCCCAAGCCGTGCGTCGAGGTTAGTCCAACTATATCTAGCCAGAACTGTTCAACCTCGCACACTAGATCAGGCTCCTTCCCTGCCAGAGAGGTGACATTCCACGTCCCTAGAGCTAGCTTTTGCAGCCAAGGATCAGACCGCCAGGGTCCCCACCTCTGGCAGCCGCCCAGCTCACACTGCACCCGACCCCTATGGCTCCTCCTACAGGTGGTGAGTCAATGGGATGGGAGGGTCCCATGTCACCCTTTCGGGCTGTAATGTGTGATTTTAGAGGTTCGTGGTGGTCGGCAGATGAAACACACAAAGTCAGAGTGCTAGAATAAGTGTGTCAGGTTTATTCCCCGCAGCTCATGACACTCATCATTACATCTCAATGGGTTCAGCCTTATAAGCATAGCATAGCTTGCCCTACCTTTGACACGGACTGGAGAGCCAACAGTCCCGGTAGAGTGGCTTAGAAAACCCCGGCTGGGCGTTCGTATACGTAACCCGCAGCAGACTCTACCGAGATGTGGGATTTCCCCGTCTTTATACTTATTTAGAAAAAACACAACATCGCATGAGAGAGAGGATGGCCAGTCCTTTCCCACAGGCGAGGATGAGTCCTGAGATCCTGTCTTGTAAACATATTTACAAGACACCCTTTTCTCACCCTTCCAAAGATAGGCAGTTACACAGTTCCCAAAACAAGCAGAATAATATAACATGCAGGTGGTCACTTGGGAACAAGCAGTTATATAACACCAATAGTATACAGATGGTCATTTTAGGACACAAATTAGATATTCCCATATCATTCCACCTCTGGCCTAAAATGGCCTTAATTCATAAAACTTTCACCTTCCCAGATAACATCATCATCTTCAGTATGGCCAGGAGCATGTTGATACTCCTGGCAGATAGTATTGACCCAATGACACACGAAATCTAACAACTCCATTCGCGTGGCATATACATCATTGTGCACCCATCGATCTTGATTACTCCAGTGCATATAAGTGAACTGATCTACATCAGTATCTGTATCCACAGTTACATGATAACACATCGTTCCATAAGGTCCATCTTCTGCTAACATATGTATGTGCATCATCTTAAGGCAGTGTGATATATGGTCCTAGACAATCGTTGTTTAATCCGGCGTATATAAAGACATGTTAATACATTGCATAGCGTCAACACACATAAAATAGCCACAAGAATCAATAATGGTGGAGCTACATATGTTCTAGCGGTGACAGACATTCCTGAAAAAATGTCCCACCAGTGATGAGCACTGTCCATCTCCACCATCTTTGCTGCATGCAAAACCTGTTCCCGGTTAACTAGAGTTGTTACTAAGGCACGGGTAACATTCTGAGAATGGCTAGACATAATATCTTTAAGATCACGGAAGCGAGACAGTGCACTTTGGAAACGCTCCAGAGAAATTCGCCATGGTAGGTGTAACACTTTCCACTGGACAGCCGTCAGATGAGATTCTGTGGTAAAGTTAGTCAACCTGTAAGTTACATTGTGCCAATTCCATAGGTGTAAACCTTTTAAACAACCTGAGAACGGTACAGTAGGCAACTGAGTATGGTTGTGAGTAGTAGCTACGCAAAGGGTGTTGGGGCCCACTTGCCATAGCATGTCGCTAGCTGGTTCTATAAACCATTCACACAGTGCCGTGTCTCCTGTAAAGCATGGATTTCTATACCCTTTAGATAAGAGGCAGGCTTGGCCTCGATCAGTAGTTTCACAGTCCGTCAGGTCATACGTGTGATTGGTTTGGGGACTAAACCATTCACCGTGAGTTCTCAAAAACATATACTTATTATGTACGATCAATGGTAATACCTGAATCTTACAGATGGTGATTACTTGAGTAACATTCCACTGTATCCAACTTACTGTACACATGGTCATATTACATCGAGTCTGTTCAGGTTTTATTTGTAACCATAAAGCATCAGATATATCAAACAATCGTCTCCATTCATTTGGGTTAGGTGTAGTTATTACCCGTACAAACCTCTCCTCCTGTAGTCGGGAATATATCACCTGTAAACCACACACAGTTGCATCAATAGCTTTGGTTACATTTATTAAAACATCGGCAGTGTCATTAAACAATCTAGTTTGCCATTTCAACTGTTGTTGTAAAATGATTGCAGTCTCTTTTTGTGGTCCTATAGGGACCGGCATCCAGTTCCCCAGGCGATGAACGGCCTGGCTAGCTTTATTTCCAGTGTTGGACAACATTGTCCAAGTGATTTCTCCTGTTCGAACCACAGCGTGTGCTTTTTCCTGGCAGGTCGTCACCAGTGGAGCTGTATGATTTTTAATTACTAGTTCCTTTGGCAATGCGTCCACTGGGTAAATAAAAGGGTTAGTCCGAGCATTTCTTAACTGATAAATTGGCAATGTAACAGGCCTCATTGTTGTTGCGTTCCTCCAGCCCATTCGAAACTGAACCACTTCCTCCATCGACTGGTGGGGGGTCATCGCAGTGACAGTGAGGGCAGCTAGCAGCATGCCCCAGCAGGCAGCACCACCAGGTCTCAGGCGGGCCCTAGCGAGGATCCTTCTGCGTCCCCTCCTTATTGGATCTTCCGATCAACCTCCTCCACTCCCACTCAGACATCCACCAGGCACACCAGGCTGAAAGAGACACATGACTTCAGAAGAATATAGCACACAGCATTAGTCTTTTAAATCCAAATCCCCCTTGACCTCTAGTAGTAAACACCTGTGGTGTTGTTATTTCTTGCACCATTGTCATATTACATGGTTTTATAACCAGCTGAGCTATTTTGTCACCTTTAGTGACCACAAACGGTTCAGCAGCTATATTTACTTGTCAGGTCCAAAACCTGCTGAGCCGTGGCTCGCAGTGGAATTTAGCATCATTTTGTTTTTTCCACATTTTAACACTTTCGCACCATGACCATTTGAGTGAGTGGTGTCACTCCTTCTGCAAGGGGTCTGTTATTAATTTGTTTAACCACCTCTGGTAAATTGCGCTTCCAATTATCTAAACTATTATCACCTGAGGCTTTCCTCAGTGAGGATTTTAATAATCCATTTAGTCTTTCAATTAACTCATAACTCATCTACCTCTGCCAGAGCCACGATCACACAACTGGACTAAGTCAACCACTTACTGCAACCTATAACTGTCGCTCTGATACTATATATCATATAATTATACAATATTTGTATCCTTTGCACATCATTCAACATTCTGTATCATCTTTGCACATCCTTTATTTACATAGTCATCATCTTGCCACTGCACTTTATCTGCCAATCCACTCTGGATTTCTATCTTTATTTTATTTCTATTTTTATTCCACTTTACTTCTATTTTTTACTCTGTCTAACCCTGCTGCTTGTGGGTGATATGGAATGTGATAAATCCATTCTACATGGTTTTCCCATCTCCTTACCATGTGACCTGTGAAATGTGATCCATTATCAGTTTGAATTTGCACAGGCATGCCATAATATTGTTCAATCATGTCTAAACACCTTAACGTTGCCTTTTGATTACTAAATTTACAGGGGTGAACTATCAATACTCCAGAATAAGTATCTACAGCAGTACATGCATATTTACAGTTCTGTGAGACTGGCAATGGTCCAGTAAAATCCATCTGCCAGATTTTCTAATTCTCTTATCATCCCTTGTACAGCAGAAGCAGGTCTGTCTACAGCATTTAACATTAATGTCAACACCAGGGGTCTGTAATGTGGAGGACTGGTTTTTATCAGCTGATCCCGTACTGATTTGGGCACATTCATATCAGCCCATGCATCAGCCGTTCCCAGAAACACTCCTTCCCTCATCATTAACTGAGCCATATCCTCAGTCTGGCGACGACGGGTCACTGGTTTTGCCTGATACCAGTCTAACCCTTCAGCCTCGTCCCAGACATCCTCATCCCATTTCATGGGATCCCAACTAGCATCCTCCCGTACCCGTGCAGCCACGGTACGGACTTTGGCAGGGTCAGTACGGCGGGGCGGTCTCCTCCGCATTTGCCACCGAGTCTGAGCCAATCCCACCAAAGCTTTGTTCAAACAGTGATTCAGTGCGTCTTTCTCTGCCTGCATTTTCATTACTTCTTGCCTGGCTAAAGACAGCTGTGTTTCCAACTGTTCTTTTTTCTCCTGCGATACACGCCATGCTGATGCACAAAACCACGCACGCCTCTGAATCCCCCCCAACGGGGATGTCGGAGGAACAACAATTTCTTTAAGCGCAGGCAATGCAGCCGCTAGAGAGCCGTCCTTCACAGCATCTCCCCACGGCTCGGGACGACCACCGCCGTCCCGCAGACAGAGCGCAACTTCACTCCATTCGCCAGTCCAACCTGGCACATCAGATTGCTCCACGGCGGGAGGCTTCTTATTATGTTTCATAAACATTTCCGCAGCCACCAAATAATATCAATTACAATTTATTAAATGTTCGTGACGCCAATAATGTAATATGTGATTTTAGAGGTTCGTGGTGGTCGGCAGATGAAACACACAAAGTCAGAGTGCTAGAATAAGTGTGTCAGGTTTATTCCCCGCAGCTCATGACACTCATCATTACATCTCAATGGGTTCAGCCTTATAAGCATAGCATAGCTTGCCCTACCTTTGACACGGACTGGAGAGCCAACAGTCCCGGTAGAGTGGCTTAGAAAACCCCGGCTGGGCGTTCGTATACGTAACCCGCAGCAGACTCTACCGAGATGTGGGATTTCCCCGTCTTTATACTTATTTAGAAAAAACACAACATCGCATGAGAGAGAGGATGGCCAGTCCTTTCCCACAGGCGAGGATGAGTCCTGAGATCCTGTCTTGTAAACATATTTACAAGACACCCTTTTCTCACCCTTCCAAAGATAGGCAGTTACACAGTTCCCAAAACAAGCAGAATAATATAACATGCAGGTGGTCACTTGGGAACAAGCAGTTATATAACACCAATAGTATACAGATGGTCATTTTAGGACACAAATTAGATATTCCCATATCATGGGCTGAGCCCGACTGGGCCAATTGGGCAAAGGCCCGGCCACCAAGCGCGCACCTCCATGCCCCAACTCCAGGCCTGGCTTCAGAGGTGGCCCCCGGTGACCAATGTCTGCGCAAGGGAAACCTTGGTCCTTGCTTTCTCCTCATCATAGGGGTGATTTGACAAAAACACACAGAAATGACACAAAAAAAAATTGGTTAAATTTTGCAATGAACGTTTTTGAATATAGTTCAAAAGCTGGTATGACCAAATGATTATACCCCTCTCTTGGACTGTCTTTCAGTCTTCCCAGAACTTTTAAGAACAGCTGTAATCAAACGTCTCCTAAAAAGGGACAATCTAGACAAGACACAAATGAGCAACTACAGGCCAATCTCAAATCTTCCTTTTCTAAGTAGGATAATCGAAAAAGCCGTTTTTCATCAACTAAATGACTTTTTAACACAAAACAGCTGCTACAATGTCTTCCAGCCAGGTTTTAGACAGCACCACAGCGCCGAGACTGCTCTGACCAAAGTCATTAATTACATATGTTTGAACACAGATGTTGGAAAAATGTCAGTCTTGGTCTTACTGGACCTCAGTACTGCATTTGATACAGTTGACCACAATATATTAGTCACGACTGGAGAACTGGGTGGGCCTCTCTGGTGCTACACTGGTTTAAATCTTATTTAGAGAACAGGAAGTACTTTGTGTCAGTAGGTAACTTTACATCTGAACAGACAAGAATTACACGTGGAGTTCCCTAAGGTTCCATCCTGGGGCCTCTACTGTTTAACATCTACATGCTCCCACTGGCACAGGTCATAAAGAACAATATTAGTTACCATAGCTATGCAGATGACACACAGGTATATATTACAATGTCACCAGGAGACCGAGGCCCTGTACAGGCTCTTGGTAAATGTATTCAGGAGATTAATGACTGGATGTGTCTGAACTTTCTCCAGTTAAACAAAAACAAAACTGAGGTGATGGTTTTTGGAGCCAAAGAGAAACGATTAAAGGTCACCACAGAGCTTCAGGGTACATTAATGATTAGAACAAGTGCTAAGTTTGTGGAGGCTATAGCTATGTTACCAACAACCAGAGCAGTTGATGCACTCCTGGATCATTTCAGTCTGAAAGTCTTGAATGTAATGGATGCTGTTGCACCGAAGAATCAAGAGAACCTTGAGCAAACAGAAAACACCATGGAGAAACACCACTGTGGTTACCAGCCGAAAAAGAGAAAGCAGAAAAACTGAGCGGAAATGGCAGAAAATAAAACTTCAAATTCACTCTGAGCCGTACAAACAAAGCCTGCGTAACTATAACAATGAGCTGTGAAGGCCAGAGAGCTGCATTTATCTGGAATGATTAACAGGAATGTCAACAATTCTTGCACTGTTTGCTATGGTTGAAAAACTTACAAATCCTCCTATACAGATAAGCCCAGAGCTCCTTTCCACTGAGAAATGCAACCAATTTGCAAACTTTTTTTAGCCAAAAAATTAAAACAATTAGGCAAAATAATAATTCCACACAGTCAAACAAGAAAACTAGTCTGTGTCTAAAACCCGGAAATAATTCTGATGTTATGTTGCAATTTAATATGGTTGATTTAAAAATCCCAAAAGAAATTGTTTGGCATTTAAAATCAACAACATGCACTCTGGACATGATACCATCCGACTTTTTAAAAACAGTTTTTACCTCAGTAGAAAGTGGTCTCCTACTGATAGTTAACAGCTCACTGGCATCAGGCATTTTTCCCAAGTCACTAAAGATAGCTGCTATTAAGCCTCCTAAAGAAAAGGACTCTACACGCCTCTATAATGAACAACTATTTGCTTTATCATAGTCACACACATTTCACATTTCACAAATGCAAAACAAAAAGACTAACATTTCTTGTTGTTGCATCTTGCAACAAGGAAATGAGAAACCGTGTAAGGAGAGAAAAAAAAATAATAAAAAGGAAAAAAGGAAAAACAAACATTTGCCCTGAAACTCAAAAGGCAGCCCCCACCCCTGGCACCCCTCATGTTTCACACATATATCCGTCCCACCACTCCTCTAAGGCGCTACCCCTCTTATGCAAACCAAGAAAACTTCCCATACCTGACTCCACTTTATGATCCCTGGTTTATACAGGCTCTTCTAGTTGCGTAGTATAAGCCGTGCCGCAACAATAAAGCCAGTTACAATCAGCATGTGCTCTGTTTTGGTAAGGTCTGGGGGCATTATAGCCTTATCCGTCAACAGGCATAGTTGTGGGGATTCCGGTAAAGGCTGTATAAGCCAACCCTCAAGGTTTTTCAGCACTTCCTTCCAAAAGGGTATTACTACAGGACAGTTTCATAGGACGTGAAGGAATGTGCCCAGTCCCTTATGACATTTCCAGCATTTACTGTCCTGGGATAATCCCATTTAACCAATTTTACAGGTGTAAAATAATATCTATGTACCATTTTATAGTGGATGAGCTTCCCCCTCGCATCCCTTGTAGCCCAGCCCACATTTGAAATTGCATCCTGCCATAGGTCTAAACTAATCTCACTATTGAGATCCTTTTGCCAAATTAATTTCAAGCTTTTACACAACCTTGTTTGAATATTCAACATTTCTCGATAAAATAGCGAGGCAGAGTGTGGAGTATGATCACAATTAAGAAATTCTTCAATCTTAATCCCTCTTTCCACTGCCCATTTCAATCCAAAAATAGAACTCACACTACTTCTCAACTGTAAATACCTCCAGAAATCCCCTTTATGATTATTCCATATGGAAGAATAACTTTGTTTGTACTGTGAGACCCCCAATATCTTATGTGCTCTTGCCCACACCCACCAAGTGTTGTAAGATTGGGATTTTTCTTCTGTCTGCTTGTACGCTTTTTTTCCTGTGATAGCAATTCTACAGTATTAAACAGAGCTGCAAGTTCTTTCTCGATCTTAACCCAACAAGGATGTGACCAACGATCTGTCCAGTGATTTGTTAGCTTGTTCATTTCAAAAGCTATATTACATAATTCCATATTCAGAAGGGCCAGTCCCCCAGTATCCCTAGAAGCAAACGGTTTCGTCAGACCAATTCTGGGCTTCCTCCCATTCCATAAGAAATCTGTAATCATAAGATTATACCGTTTAAAGATCCCATCAGAAATGATTACCGGTATCATCATAGAGATGTAATTAAATTGTGGAGCAACAACCATCTTAATATCAATTTTCCCCATAGAGTTAGAGAAAGTGGAAATCTTGATAAATTTCAGTCCGGCTTCCCACCTCATCACAGCCCTGAAACAGCTCTGGTCAAAGTGTTAAATGACATTAGGTTGAATACTGATTCTGGTCAAGTATCAGTCCTGGTTCTGCTGGATCACAGTACTGCGTTTGATACTGTAGATCACAGAATCCTGTTGCACAGGCTGGAAAACTGGGTTGGACTTTCTGCAGCGGTCCTTAACTGGTTCAGGTCCTGTTTAGAAGGCCGGAGTTATTTTGTTACGATTGGCAGCTATGAATCTGAGCGAGTGGCCATGATTTGTGGAGTCCCCCAGGGGTCGGTCCTTGGACCTCTTCTGTTCAACTTGTATCTGCTCTCTTCGAGTCAAATATTACAGAACTATAGCATTAGTTATCAAAGTTATGCAGATGATACACAACTTTATGTGTCTCTTTCACCAGACGACTGCAGCGCAGCAGACTTACTGTGTCAGAGCCGGGAGCAAAAACACCTGGCGAGGGAGAATTTTCTACAATTACATGAAGACAAAACTGAGATGATTCTGTTTGGTAGAAAGAGAAGAGGGTCAGCATTGGCAAATACCTGGAGACTCGGGCTCTTAAAATCACCGACCAAGTTGGTAACCTTGGAGTGTTGATAGACTCAGACCTGACTTTCAGCAGCCACATCAGAGCTTCACTAAGAAGCTTTTTACCAGCTCAGAAACGTCAACTGAATTAAAAGTTTAGTCTCCCAGAAAGACCAAGAGAAACTCATCCATGGTCCATCTCCAGTAGACTGGATTACTGTAATGGTCTTAAAACGACTTCCTAAAAAGAGCATTAAACATCTGCAGCTCATCCAAAATGCTGCTGCTAGAGTTTTAACCAGGACTAAGAGATCTGAACACATCACACCAGTTTTGAAATCTTTACACTGGTTTCCAGTCAGTCACAGAATAGATTTTAAACCCTTCTTCTGATTTTTTTACAAACCCCAGAATGGTTTAGGTCCAGAATACATCTGTGATATGTTCAGAGAATATAAACCTAGCAGAGCTCTTAGATCCAAAGACTCTGGTCAACTAGTCCAGACCAGAGTCCAGACTAAACATGGAGAAGCAGCATTTAGCTGTTATGCTGCAAACAAATGGAAGAAGCTGCCAGTGGAGATTAAACTTTCACCAAATGTAGACATTTTTAAATCCAGGTTAAAACTTTTCTTTCCTCATGTCTATAGAATAGAATAGAATAGAATAGAATAGAATAGAATAGAACCAGCAAAGCCTTTAGGATTGTTGAGGATCCCTCACACCACTCACACTCCCAGTCCAGCTTCCTGGCCTCAGGGAGAAGATTCCAGGCTGCTCCCCCTAGTGGCCAAACGTCTTTATCCACCAGGCTGCCAGGATACTGAAATCTATTTACTACCTCCCCTTTCTACCTCATCCCTCTTAACTGGAAATCTACTTTTGAACAATAAACCGTCTGCCCCTTCATTTTTATTTATTTATTTTGTTTAATTAGTTTTTTTTTTTTTTTTTTTTTTGGTTGTCTTACTTTATGTATGTCTTAAATTATTTTTATGTCCTTGTGTCATTTGAATGGTGAGGGAGTAAAGCATCATAATTCTCTGTTTTGACAAATAATGAACTGGCTATAAGTTTTTGAATCTTTAGATTGATTTAGTCCGATGTAGTCTGATGTAGTCTGATTTAGTTTGATTTAGTCTGATTTAAATGAGTAAATTTCCTATTTAGAAGTTTTATTTAATATTTTTGTGTATATATTTGATCTTTTTGGCACCCACGCACCAAAACAAATTCCTTGTACATGTAAAGCTACTTGGCAATAAACTTGATTATGATTTGTTGATCTGATCTGATGTTTTTTTATTTAGTCTTATTTTGTCTGATTTAGTTTGATTTATTCTGATTTGGTCTGATGAACTCTGATTTAGTCAGAGATCTCTGTTGAGGGGAATACAGTGCTAAAAACAGCTAATATACTGCAGAGTAAGCATCCAAAATAGTGAGATGTATAAAAAGGGAAGAGCTGTGTCCATGTTTATAAATTGATTGCTTTTTTTCCAGGTGGATATGAAGAGTGAACACCTGAATGTGGCCAAGATCTCAGAGGGGGGTAAGAAGCAGAGGAAGAACTGGACTTCAATGTGGACTGTGTTGACCTCAGACCAGCTGCTGTTTTATAAAGAGAAACAAGAAGCTCATGTGGTACGAAAAAACCATTTCAATTCAAATAAAAAAAACAGACCTAGTGACCTGGAATGATGATGCCCAGGAACTCCTGATGATTGTCTGCTTAGTTTACCTGTAAAAGCTGTAGGAAATTCTCTGCTGTGTTTCTGTACAGGTGTAGCAGCTGCTTGTCTGCTGTTAGGTCAGATTGAAGCTTGTTGCTTCTATCTACTGGATCTTTGTCTCCTCTTGCTTTTTCTACTTTCCTTTTTACTTCTCTGGATCAACAGGTCCACATTTGGTAATCCTGCACCAGTGCATCAGAAACATCGTGATACATTTGATAAGGACTTGAAATAACTCTGCAAGATGAGTAAAGAAAGTATTAACTTTAAAATTTAAATAAAATAAAAAAAAGTCCAGTACTTGTAGGCCTAATATACATTCCTTTAATCAGCAACAGAGTGTGCTTTTCTAATAAACAGACCCAGTAAAACCCTGTTTACTGTGGGTCTAATGGACCCAGTTTAACGTGATGATGGCAAAGTCAGTTAATTGAAAATGTTCAGTAAATGTCTCATTCCTCCTCTGAACAGTCAGTGGAGCCTATCTGATAAGTTCACATTATTTCAGTACAAAAGTAGTAACAAGCTAATATTTATGCTGCTGCTGCTCTGAGCTCGTTCCTAACATAGATGCTAATATAGCTTCATATTACAGAGACTAACCTTTCCAGGTGTATTTTAAGGTGGATGTGGTGGTTCCAGTACCCTGGGTTTTTATACCACAGATGGCCCACTTTGCTGCTCCTATACTGGTCCCTTTTTATTACCGTTTTGACAGGCTAAGAGAAGATCATGAAAAAAAAAGAAGAAAAAAAAAAAAAGACTGTTCATGAATCTCCAAACGCGACTCCAAGTCAAAATGGGTCAGAGTCCCAGACTTGAGTCTCCATCTCAGATACAAACACATTGTGGCAGGAGGGAGCTGTAGGCAGAGGAAATCCATACTTTAGTCTCTAGATCAGCTTCAATGGGAAAGCACCCCCCAAGTGCATGTGGTCATTCTCACTGAGGATGATGAGGTCAGGGAAACAAAAATGATCACAGTTCAGTTTTGCTGAACCTGATGGGAATAACTCCTGGATTTGTTTCTGTCATTCAGGCAGCTTTACATTTGTTCTGTGTCCTGCTGTGTGAGACTCCATCAAGACGCCCTGTAATCACTTCATGTTTGTGTCACTGGATCTCAGAGCATTGATGTGATTAAACAAACGGTTTAACTCTATTCTGGATTTAACAGCCCATGTTACATTAATGTGCACTCCCACATGTTTGCTTGTTTAGCTCTATAATCATGATGATTTACACCTAAGGGTCTATGAAGCACATGCCTTTTAACCTTACATCCACTTTGTGTGTGTTCAGAAAGCAGGAGGTAAAACAGATGTGGTTCAACTCTGTGGGGCTGCTATTGAGTGGACGACAGAGAAATCCAGCAGGAAAAATGTCTTCCAGGTAAGAAACACAAACAATGAAGGAAGATTTGCAGCTGCTGCCGGATTATTTCTTTACCCTCCAGCCACAATGATTCTAGTTTCAGTCATCAGTTTAATGCTTTCCAGATTACAACCAACACAGGAAGTGGGTACCTGGTCCAGACGGACAGTTACTCTGCTGCCAGTAAGTGGTACGACGCCATCAGAAAGACTGTTGACTCATCAGTAAGAAATCACACATAAAACTGGAAATCTGCTTAATTCAGCATCTTTTAGAATTCAAATCAACATTTCTGTAAATGTTTGCATCACTTTTCTGTTCAGACTAAAGATGACAGAGGATTTCCTCTGCGGAGGTCAAACAGCACAGAGTACCTGTCCAGACACAGCTCCTTACCTGGATATGGGTCTGCGATCCCCAGAACCAAGCAGCCAAACCCGGTTCACAGACGCTCCATCAGTAAGTGCTGCTTAAGGCCTGGTACATACAACGATTTTTGGCCTGCTTTTGTCCAGATTTTGCCTCTTCCTGACCTTGGACAGCAAACGCCCGATCATTGTGAGATTTCCCTGTCCGACAATTGGGAACATTGGACATGGTTATTATTTCAGTGCCAATTTTTGAGGAACGGCGATAACTCGTGCATTTTGACTGCATCAGTGGTGACGTTGTACGAAATGTAGCAAATCAGAGAGCAAGCTGGCAGGGGAACAAGGAAGTAAACAAAGTCCGTGTTCACGTCGTCTCCAGTCTGGTATTTTTTTTTTCCAGTTCTGGCTTTTTTTGTTAACAATAGTCCCGAGACCACCATCTTTCCCTCATCCTATATATCCCCTTCCATGCAGAGTGTTGTGTTTTCCAATTGATACTATGATTTCTCTTCATTTTTTGCGGGTTGTTGCTATGGTTCTTCTACGTTTCAATGTTTATCCGGCTTGGAGGACTAGATTGTAGATGGGTTGCAGGACAGCATCTTTATGTGTATTGTTCTGTGATTAAATTTTCAGAGCACATCACACACAGTACGATCAAAACTGATTTTTTATCTTTACGTGTGAGGTCTTGACCAGATGAAAAATCTCACAAGATTAAAAAAATTGTGTGTACCAGGCTTAAGGCCCAAGCAGTTGTTGCTTTTTTTCTGTTTGCTATTTGGGTTTGTTTTAACCCACTTAGTATATAAACAAAATCATCATATTTTGATGTTATGTACTTTTAAAGAAAAATTATGTCCACATATGTGGACTAATGTTCTGAATTTCCATAAAGCACAATTACATCAACGTTGGATAATAGACTGAAAAACGTTGTTTCCAGCTTGAACACAGCAGTTTTTTTCCTGACCTCTTTTGCATGTATTAATAACACAGAACACATATTTAACAGGTTTTGATTTTCAGAGAGCAGAAACATAAAAAAACATTACATTTTTGTCCGTTTTAACCAGTTAAGACTACCAGATCAGTTGCAGGATGACATTGTATGCCTGTAACAAAATATAAAACAAGAAGAATTCAAAGCATTTTCAGCTGTCACGTTTGTATCAGCTGATTACTGTAAAGGTCATAGTAAAAATAACACAATAAAAAAAAAAAAAAAAACATTCTCCCACAGTCGTAGTTACAGTCTGGCTTGTGAAACTATGCATTAGTGATGTAACAAAAAGGATAGGTGAAAAGTTACAGTCACTGTAGGAACCTGTACAGCACCTATGAATGAAAGGCTGAGTAGCAGTTGCGCTCGGTTTGCAAGTACAAGAACACTTTGCAGGTCACACAACGCACTTGGGTTCTTCCACTGCATCCTGGTTGTCATCGCATTTTTTAGGCTGATCATCTCTTGGAGGTGGGCATTGGCTCTTCTGTGGACCAAGACATGGAGCAACTCCATCACATAACATTTGAGCCCTTGATTTTAATCTTCCTCCACTGACTGATCTGAAAATTCTGCATCTGCACCATGGTGCTGGGCCAAGAGAATCTTTACCACTTTGATACAGAACTGAAGGAACTGGATGGGGCTTGTCTTTGGTCCAGCAGATATTGTATGGTCTTTGTGGTAGAGTAGGCAGCTGTTGGCTAAAGCCATGTACTCATGTACAATGCTTGGTCACAAGACACAGACATGTTTCAGTTTCTTATCCCAGTGCTGGCAGGTGTCTTCCACCAGTACACCACGAACAACAGACATCATCAGTACTGGTTTGTTGTCATACCACAAACAACTTTCCATCTCCAGCGGAAACTTCTGATGAGGTTCCTCTTCCTGCGTTTTTCATGGCTTAGTTACTGAGTAACTAATGTTCCACTCCAGCAAGTCGGCTCTTCATTGTTGTACCAGTCATGTTCATCTCCTCTGTCATTCATTGTGTGCCCCTGATGGTGCTGAAGACTATTCTATTTTATTCTACAGTCATTTGCCTTAGTATTATGAGAAAAACAAAATGACAGTATCTACAATATTTACAATCTGCAGGAGAAAATTTTTTTCACAAGGTTTAACTCCAGGAGTTGGATTATTGCAACCAGATGATTCACAATACTTAATGAGCTAATATGCAGACTCAACCCAGTTGGAATTGCTCTATCAAGGATATCAAATTGATATCACAGTCACTGTGTTCACATTTCACAATGCATTGTGGATGAATTGTATAATAACAGAGTCCATGAGAATTTAATAAATGTTCATGTGCACGCTATTCAACCAGTGTGAATGTGAATGGTGAGCAGGGAAAAAAGATGGAAGTGGGCTGGCTTGCAAGAGCCTCCTACCAGACTGCAGAAGGTTGTTGTGCGATGTAGGGTTCAGACTCTTGAGTCTAGCTTGCCATCGAGGAGGGTTTGCACCCAACAGGGCACACCTGGCCTGCATCAGACAAATAGGGCCAATATTCAGAGTTTATAAACACTAGCTAGTTGGTTTGTCTAGGTGTACATACATTAAATAAATACATATCATTAAATCATTAATCAAACATTAAATCCATTCATGCAACAATGCAAAGACAATTAAAATGATACAACACTCTTTGCAATTAAAGTGCATTAACACAAAATCCACAAGTAAATTAACATAACTGCTAGGTCAACATGGCTTTTAAAAGGCTCTAGCCTAATAACCATAGCTTCTTGAAAGTAATGCTAAAATAGTGTAATGCTACATTAGCATTATGCTAGTTGGTCGAGCCACAAGCATGCTAATGCTAAAGGCATGTAGCAAACAGAACAGACTCACCAATCCTCTTAAAAATCCATCCCACATGAGAACCCTGGCGTCAGCTGTGGTTTAACAGCATCTACAATGTATGACATAGTTTTAAACAATATCTAAACACACCAAACAAAGTGTTTGAACAAGACTCACCTGTTGCAACCTTCCCATTGCCTTACTCCCACAGATCTGTTGGTGGAGTAACACAGATGGCTTGTATGGAGGTTACAAGGAATGGGATTGGCGGAACAGGTGTCATTTGACCAAATGGTGCCTTCACCGACAACCAGGAAACCAAATATGGTTATATAACCATAAAGCCATAAAATATTCCAGGACTTCTTACTTGGTTGATGTTTGTGTATGAAGAAGCCACTTGAATCAGACCATGTGTTGGCCGCCATTTTTTTTTTTTTTTTTTTTTTTTTCACCTGTCTTGTCCAGCATCATTGCAAACAGAATGAATGTCTGGCTGCCGTCTGGTGCCGGGCAATTTTACTCTATCAAGCAGGGATTTATACTACATGTATAAAGTCCCTCTTGATGATATGAAAAACTTTAGTAAATCAAACTCTTAATGCTGGACTCGACCGGAGGGGACAGAGAGAGAGAGAGAGAAAAGAAGGGAGAGAGAAGAGGGAGGGGAGGGCTATGTTGGCCGCCATTTTTAAATTTTGTTAAGTGTATAATACTCTTCTGCCACCACCAGATGGCAGTGAAAGTGCCAACATATGAATTCATAACGAGTATGTGATCGCTAAGCCCTAAGAGGTTAAAGTAGATTTCAGTCCAGATTAAGTAATATCAGTTCATTATCAAAGAAGAAAAAGAAAGCTTGGAGTGCAGCTTGTGTGTGCAGAGTGTTATTCCTCTGATGCTCTTCAGTTCAGGGATTCAGGTTATACTCTAAAGAGATAACTGAGGCACTCAAGAAGATGGGTAATAAAAAGCCTTTATTAAACCATGGCTAATCAAATTAAAAATATATATACATGCATGCGTTTCGGCCAACAGGGCCTTCATCAGGGCAAATGACAAAATATTTGTCAAACAGTTTGATTTATATATATATATATATATATATATATATATATATATATATATATATATATATAATCAGCTGCAGCTGCTCTGTGTGGGTAGGTCGAAGGTCACATGGTATAAGTGATAATTATTGACTCACAATTACCATGATTAGCCTCTTGATAGTGTACTGCCATGGGATATTGTGGGTTACCAGTTCCTATTGTGTACTTATGTTCAGCCAACCTTACTTTCAAGTTGCTCTTTGTTCTTCTGATATATATCAGAAGATTTATACACTAATCAGCATAGCTGTGGAAATTAATGCCATGTCTCCAGATGACATCCCCAAGAGGCAACATGGACAGATTAAAAAGAAGTGGGCCTAGAACTGGTCCTTGGGGAACCCCACATTTTATTTCATGGATTCCTGAGGAGCAGGTATAGTGCCTGAGAGGCCCACCAGACTTCTGTTTAATATATGCTGGTGATCTACTCTATTGAATGGAGCAATACGTTCCAGTAGAACCTGAACAGAAAGTTTCTAAATCTAAGTTAAATCTAAGGTCATTATCAATCTTTAAAAAGGGCATCTCTGTATATTGGTTTATCCCTAAAACAGGTATTTTGACATGTTTAAATAGCAGCAGAAGTAGAAAATATATTCATAATAGACAATTACAGCAAACAATATCAGAATAAAAATTAAGAAAAAAATAACTATTTATAAAGAACTTTTAAACTACCACAGCTGAAACAAAGCATTCAACATCAGCATAAAAACTGAACTTTAACTCAGATCATCATTTTGCTTTATGGCTGCTGGCAGCAGTTTAAGAGCTACTGGTTCAGGTGACCATTAAATAAATATACAGGTGGAACATATCTGAGTTATTCCATGTTCTTTTTTCATAGATATGTTCAGCAGCTCGAAGCTGAAACACAGCGCCTCTGACAGTGCCGACAAGAACGGAGTAAAGAACAGACTGAAGAAGTTCATCATCAGACGTCCGTCCATGAAGACCCTACAAGAAAAAGGCCTCATCAAAGGTTGTTTTTATAACTGAGATGTCCGAATATTTTCCTGAAGGATTAAGAGTTGATAAATTGCATTGAGGGTTTGAATCGTTTGGATCAACAGCATACCTCTCAGCTCAAAGGTTTCAGATGAATAAATTTAAAGACACAGTAGATGACCAGATAAAAGTTTAGATAAATCTCCTCATTAAAAACTGTTTATGATGAATATTTTTATTTTTCCATTTATTTTACCTTAATTTATTCATGTTTAAATAAGACACAAGATGTCTTATGCAATAGTGAACTGTCACTTTTTAAAAGAACAGAAACAAAGATTTGTCACAACAAACTGAAATTTGGTAAAATTGTTCCAAATGAACTAGGGCAGAAAAAATAAACATGATTTAAGATGTTAACCAGTCATCAAAGAAACTTGAACCCAAAAGAAAGTGGTTTCCTTTTTACTATCTCAGATCGAGTGTTTGGGTGCCATCTGTTGACTCTCTGCAAACGAGAAGGAACCACGGTACCAAAGTTCGTCCAGATCTGTTTGGATGCTGTTGAGAAGCGAGGTATGTTCATTGACAGTAGGTGTGCATCCACTCACATCAGTTTGTTTTATTGGATGGACTGTTTTCCTTTTCAGGTCTGGAGGCCGACGGGATCTACAGAGTCAGTGGAAATCTAGCCACAATCCAGAAACTGCGTTTCATCATTGATCAAGGTGAACTGTCACATCTTCAGAGAAATCTCATTATTTACCACAAAACATTTATTTTTTTCCCCATGTTTTTTCCTGCAATGATTACAAGTATTCACTCACCCCAAGGCATTCACTCGGTCTGAAGCGTTCACTTGGCCTTAACATCCATACTGCTGTATGGACTGTATAAAAGAAAAATGTTGGAATGTGGTTTAAATGCTAACACATTGTTAAAACATATCTTCTAGTTGTTATGTGCCATAGTTACTGTAATGTAACTTCTAGTTGCTATAACTAATCTAGTTACTATAACGTGTCTTCTAGTTGCTTTTAAATACCTTCTACTTCCCTATAATTGTACATTCTAGTTGCTATAATATGCTTTCTAGCCTTCTAGTTGCTATAACATACTTTTTAGTTGCTAAAATGTGCTTTGTAGTTGCTATAAGATACCTTCTAGCTCCTATAGCGTGCCTTCTAGCTGCAATAGTGTGCCTTCTAGTAGCTACATCTGTTCTAATAGCTATAACATTCAATATAAATTTTATTTATATAGCACCTTTCATGCACATGGTAACACAAAGCGCTGTACACAATAAAAACAAATCATGCATATTCAATACAAGATTTAAAAGCCTTCACATCAAAATTATAACAAAAAAATAAAAAGGCACACCTCATAATTGTACACACACACACACACACACACACACAGACACACACAAACTCACACACATACAAACCAAGCTTCATGCACACTCGCCAACCCAGACCCTATTTTGTACAAAGATGAAATCCCATTGCTAATAACTGTCTCTGAACTTAAAATAAGTATAAAAGTAGTAATAAAATACAAACATCTGGCTCAACGCTGCTGTGAGGAAATGAAATCTTGGGGATCCATACACACCGGAAGCTGACCCACCCATGACCACAGAGGGTGCCAACACCCAGGCAAGGGCAGGCCGGGATCCACAGCCACAGGGCTGCAGTGCCTTCTAGTTCCTTCTAGTTCCTATAATTGTATTTTCCAGTTGCTATAATATACCTTTTAGTAGCTAAAATGTGCTTTGTTGTTGCTATTAGGTACCTTCTAGTCACTACAACATACAGTCTTTGTCTTTGATGTACTTTCTAGTTGCCATAACATACCTGGTAGTTGCTATAATGTACCTTCTAGGTAAGGATGACAACTGTGATGGTTTGTTGTAGTTAATCATGGACTCGGACGGAAGTGCTGAATGCAGTCCTGTTAGAAAAGGAAAATATAGATGTTCATATCAAATATAATTATATAGATTGTGTTATGGTAAATAAATAGTAAAAATTTAGCAGTTATGAGTAATCCTGATCACTTTAAGTTTGGATAGAAGATATGCTTAAAAAAACACCTGAAAACCAGTGGGAAGAAAAATTTCAAAGTGATCAAGGAAACAAGGAAAAGAAAGAAAAATGTGACCATAAAGTACTGCAGGGTCAAGGTTAGAATTACAGTAGACTTGGAGATCCAGAAGAGATGGTGGGATCAAAGAAAAGAGTGAGAACTGACCAGGAATATGTGATGGAAGGAATGTATTATTTCATCCATGAGATATGATTCAACAGGGTTAAATAAGACACCAAATGTTATTAAACATGTTTGTGGCTAATGATTATTATCACTAGAAGAATTGAGTATATTGACTGAGCTGTTAGGACTCAAATACAGAAGAAATGGTGGAAGTATGACTCAAACTGGATTAAATTGCTGAAGGGTCAAACCCCTGTATGTTTTTGTATGTCCCATCCCTCAGAGGAAGATCTGGACTTGGACCACAGTCAGTGGGAGGACATCCATGTGGTCACTGGAGCCCTGAAGATGTTTTTCCGTGAGCTTCCGGAACCTCTATTCCCCTTCAGGTTCTTCCAGCCTTTAGTGGAGGCCATCAGTGCGTAAAATCTGATTAATTAAAAACACATGAAACTATCAAACTTCATAATTAAAGTGATGCTGTTTTTCTGAACAGAAACCAAAGAATCCAAACAGAAAATTCAGGCTGTGAAGAAACTGATTCAAGATCTGCCCAAACCCAACCATGACACCATGAAGCTGCTCTTCACCCATCTGCAACGGTACACTTGCCATGGCTTTACCTGATTACAGCATTTAACAGTGAATTCAAGGAAACTATTTCAGAAAGAATTGAAAGTCTGTTTTTATTTGTCCCTGATGTAAATGTTACTAAATAGAAAGTCATCATTCTGTTATCACACTGCTAAACTTGTTATTGGTATCTGTAGATGTGTGGGTCTTATTAACTTATATTACAAATAGTTTAATATTTAGAAGATCCATTAAAATCTAAAATAAGTTTCAGACTAATTGTTAAATCTGCTGCTGGTGAAAAACCTAAAATTTAGCATGTTTGCATGTTTTCTTTGTTCCCCTTGGTGCTTCCAGCGTTTTGGTCTTTTCCAAGAAGAACCTGATGTCCACTCAAGGTATTGGTATTGTATTCGGCCCAACGCTGATGTGGCCAGAGCTGGAAGCAGGAAACATGGCGGTCAACATGGTATACCAGAACCAGATCGTTGAGTATATCCTCATTGAGAGCCAGGAGCTCTTCAACATGGATAGGAAGTAACGTGGTTGATGGACTCATTTACTCATCTAAAAACAGCCACATTTTTCTGTTATTTCACTGAAGCTGAGTTTTGTTCAGGCTGTGATGTTAAATAAATACTTTTAACTGAAAAAAGTTCAGATGTTTTTCTGAACAGATCTGTGATGATTTATAGATTAACATCTCAAAGATTATCATCGTTCACATCAAACATAATTTTTAAAACAAGCTAATGATTTCAGGATGGAACAAAACTCACCAAATGAATGAAATTCCACTTATGTTCTAGGACATCTTTGACATACAGGTGCATATTTGTACTCACCATCCACTTCATCAGCTTCAACTGTTCAACTCCCTGTTAACACAGATATCCCACCAGCCAATCACATGGCAGCTTGTAGTCATGGTGAAGACGACTTGTGGAAGTTCAAACTGAGCTGGAAATCTGACCTCTTTGCAAGCAGGAGAGAGCATCAAGGGAAAGGGCAAGTTAAAAAGAATACAGAAATGATCAGAAATAAAAATGTCAGAAAAAAGGCAATTAATACCCAAACCACAAGACTTCCAGTGCGGAGCCATGTAGGGAGGACAGAGGTAGCAAAGCTCAATTCAGAATTCTGTAAATGAGGCTTTTGCTCGTTTCTGTAACCACTTTATTTCAGCCCTAATACTCTTCTAAGTCACCAGCTAACGAGTACAACCGCCTAAATGGATCTTAACCAGCTAAGTCACTGCCATGCCTGACAAATGCAGGACCACTAACAGACAAGTTAACGTTAATGCTAAGGTTAGGGTTAAGGTTAGCTAACGTTAGCCTCCAGGCTACACTGTCTCAGGCTACCTCAACCCCGAGTAACAATAAGCCCATTTCTGGCGGGGCCCGTAGTGCTGCTATACAGAGTTGTGTCATTTACCTGGAGACGACGGCAAGAAAGCAGTCGGATACAATCACTGCTTTGGAACAGGAGGTAACTCGGATGAAGAAGGTGATCACAACGCTGATGGACAGAACAGAGGATTTGGAATCGAGGTCACGGCGTTGCAACATTCGGGTGGTCCAAGTGAAAGAGGGTTGGGAGAGTGGAAAACAGCTGGTCCAATTCATAGCCGACATGCTCCGGGAATTACTGCAGCTGGAGAAGTCACCAACCTTGGACTGGGCTCATCGTTCTTGGAGAAGCCAGCCAACTCAGAATAACCAACCACAAAGGGCCTTCATTGCGAGATGCCATTACTTCCAGGAGAGGGAAGAAATTCTGAGGAAGGCTGCGACACTCCGGCAACTAAAAACACACGATGGAGACAGCATTTGGGTTCCTCCAGATTTCACCCAGACCATCACCAGACAACGTGCAGCTTTCTCTGAGGTACGCAACTTGTTGCGCTCTTGTGAGGGCATCCATTTTTGGCTCTGGTACACCACGGATCTCAGGATCACCTTAAAAGATGGATCCCAAGTTAGCTTCAAAGATCCCAACTAAGCTAAAGCATATGTGCTAGACAATCTGACTACTGCAGATGACTGAGGAGGAAATTTGGGTGAGATTGCATTTACTTCTGCATAAATTCTATATGCATAACATGAATTGCACTAACTCGGTCATATTGTGGCTGTTGTTAAAATGTTGACTATTTACATGGGTAGCCCTACTTACGAGTATATAAGCATTGTCTGTTATTATATTATTGTCTCTGCCTTGAGTACTGGACTGAAAAGGCTGGTTGGCTGTATAACAAGAGATCTCTTAGTTTTTCTCCTTTTCCTCCCTTGTTTTTTTTTTTTTTTTTTCTCTCGTTGGCATCTGACTTACTTTAGTTTTTCATGCAGTTTTCTCTCTGGAAGAGCTACTTTCATTGTTCTTAATTCGTTCTGGTTGTAGTTCTGTTTGACATGGTAAGCTAGTTGTTACAGTATAGTTTGGAAGTTACTAGATTGTCTGAATTTGTTTTTTATTTTATTATATTTGTCTTCGTCTATGCCTGTGTCTATGTGTATGTATACCCCCCTTCCTTCTCTCCCTTCCACATACATCTTTGTGCTGTGCAGCGAGGAGACATTTCACATCCCTATCATATTTTGATCCCTTGTGGCAGAATTTATTTTTTCTCTTTGTCCTACTGATTGATGGCAGCACCTAGCAATAGGGTCAGGGATGGCGCCATCACATGGATGGCCAACCGGAATGTCCGTGGCCTTAACAATTTAATAAAATCCAACAAAGTCTTCTCTCACTTATCGAAACTGAAAGCTGACATAGCTTTTCTGCAGGAGACTCATTTGCAAAACAGAGACCAGTTCAGACTCTGCCTTGGGCAATTCACTCAGGTGTTACATTCAGGTTTTAATTGCAATTGAGTCGAGGTGTAGCCATCCTTCTTGATAGGAACGTACAGTTTGCTAAATCTCAAGTCATAAGTGGTAAAAATGGCCATAGTGCTTGTCAACATTTATGCTCCAAATTGGGACAATGCGGGCTTGGCGTTATGGGGGGGCATTCGCGGGCCATGCCCCCCCATATGAGCCACTGTGCCCCTCCTCCACTTGCCTAACCACTATCAAGCATTTGTGCCAAACTTTGAAATTTTTAGATTTAAATAAATCTTATAGAATGCAAAATCACACTTGGTATATATAGTATATAACACACAAAAAACTATATAAAAAATTAAATTAACAATAAAATACATTTGATGTGAGTTTTTTGTGTTACGTGAAGATGCGTGGTTTCTTATTGGTCCAAGGATTGACCTGAACCCTAATTGGATGTCGTTTGAAAAAAGAGCGCAGTCAGACAACACCGGCATTTCGTCTACAGAAAATGGACATAAGAAAGTGGCTTCACGGTGCTCCATCTTCTAAGCCTCCGCCAATTCCATCAACAAAAGAAGATGCAAATAGACCTGGCTCCAGCACTGCTGTTTCTGAAGGACAGACAGCAGAGCCTCCGTGTCTCAGCAGCAGCCATGGCGCAACTGCTAGCATAAGTGCTACTACGTGTGTAAAAACACTCGTTGATCTCGGGACTGACCAGCCCAACCAAGTTGTTTTACATCAGTACCCTGCAAGTATTTTCAACGGAAGAAAACGTTCATTTGTTGCTGCTTGGTATCACAACAGAGAATGGCTTGAATACAGCGTTAAAGAAAATGCAGCATTCTGTTATTGTTGCCGGAAGTTCAGCGGCCATCGCAGGTGTCAGACACTGGATGCTTTTGTCAGTGTGGGATTCCGAAACTGGAAAAATGCAACTGAGAGAGATCGAGGATTTCATAAACACGAATCTTCAAAGGAGCACATCTCTTGTTACACCCTTTGGAAGGAGCGAGAGAGGCGCATCGATACTGGCAAGGAGATTTCAACACTCGTGAACGCAGATCAGCTCGAGACGTGATCTTACCCTCGTAGTGAACTTTTAACAGAGCATGTACATGAAGAGAATAAACCTTAAACGTCAATTAAAGCATGATGAGTAAAAATGTACAATGTAAAAAAGTGTAATATAGTAACAATCAGTGTAAATACAATTTATAAATTAATATGGTAAAGGACGTAATTATAGGTGTGACTATAATATATATAAAGCATAATAAGTTAAATTTCTTCCACAAATGACAATTTCATGTGGCCATGAGGTCCTCTGAGGGCATTGAAGAGGAGAGAGTATGACAGTGTCATCTGAAGACAGTGATGTATCATCTGGTTTGTCATATGTGCCTGTATAAGTCGAGGAGCTTGAACTATCATTTAGGCTGCTTAAGTCTGTTTGGTTTTCATTCTGAGGTGTCAATGTAAGCACGACTGACAGAATGATCACAACTCTGACTGTACCCTTATCTTTGATTTGGTTGGTAGAATGGAGTGTAAAGAAATCCCCAAAGTCTTCATCCAAGTAATGCAGAGTGAAAACCTCAATGAGTCCAAATGTGTTCTTCACAGTCTCGTGCTACTCCTCCACAGAGCTCAGTATTCCTGAAGAGAGTACCAGCTTCTCACTCCGGTGTTCTATAATAACTCTCAAAGCAGTGGAGTCCATCTAAACAAACAAACAATAAAAAAATAAAAACAGCATAAAGGCAGGTGACATTTATAAGTTTGAGTCTTCTAGCATTGGCAAACAATGTGGCTTTTCAGTGACACCATTTTCTTGCAGACCACAAAATATGCTGTTAAGGGGTAAGTGTCAACAAGTTCACTGTGATGTATTAAAGTCATTCTCCCAGAGAGGTCCAGTATAAATGCCCTAAAATATTCATCATACCAGCTTGACAATAAAAAGAAAATCACTGTCTACAACAACAATCTGTAAAATCTCAACAGACATTGTACCAACAATAGTCTACATTTACTGATAAGGATATCTATTCTAGCTATCTTAAAATCATTCTGTTTGATCAAGGCTAGACATCAATACATTAATGTAATTTTGATTAATTGTACAGAAACTGCTTTTAATAAACTGCTTTGGCAAATAACGTTACATTTCACAAAATCTTCCAGCTTAGTTGTTAACGCTCAGCAGCAGAATTTAGTGTCGGATTGACAACTGTCCATTAAACTGCACCGTATTAGTGTTGCTGGGAATAAAATAGTTTAATCTGCCCCACTATCAGGGGGCTGCTTCTCTGCCACCTGCAGACAGAGAGCATGCGTTAGAATCTTTAAAGTGAGTGTAGCTTTCCTCTACTGTTTAAACAGCCAAGAATTCAACAAATCATTCCGTATTTCCTTGACAGAAAACCGTACGATTTTCTTGTCTTCTGCACTGATATGCACAGAAATGCCACTGCAAAAGTTCAAAGGGTCAACAGGCAGAGAGATGCTGCAAAGTGTGCACTACTGGGGCAAAGTATTAGCCCAGTATTAGTGTTGATTTATTTTAATGGTTTTAAATAAAAACGAAGTTACAGAGAAATGCAAACAACAGGCCCCAAGTAATTGGAGAATATGACTAGCTTAAAAATTTAATTTAGGTAATATATGGTATTCATAAAGTTACATCCTAAAAAGCCGGCAGTGGGTGAAAACGGGGTTAGTATTACACTTACGTTTGCTTTCTGGACACTACATTCGTTTTCCAGGAAGCCATCTGTCCGTCATCAGTCGTTGCAGAATGGAAAGAAAATATCCCATAAGGCCGCGTTCTTCACAGCCAGTAAATCATGAAACAGGTCATCATGCCTTACTTAAATTTTTAAGTTGTTGTCCAAGATATATCATATCAATTTATATCATTGATAGTTTTAGTTCATGATACTGATATGTATAGATACAAATTTCTTAAATATTTTGATTAATTTTGAATGAAAATAGTAAGCACATTTAAAAAATGTATTCAAATACTGATTTGGAGTTTGAGCTGGTGCCCGAGGCTTAGCGGTTCCTACTAGATATAGTTGGACTCACCTCAACGCACAGCTTGGGCTCTGGAACCACTGTACTTGAGAGGAGCTGGACCCTCTTTAATTCTAGAGTTGCTCCCGGTGAGAGGCCCCGAGTGTGGGCATGCTCATTGTCCCCCGACTTGGCACCTGTACGTTGAGGTTTACCCCGGTGGATGAAAGGGTAGCCTCCCTCCGCCTTCAGGTGGGGGGACGAGTCCTGACTGTTCTTTGTGCTTATGCACCAAACAGCAGTTCAGAATACCCACCTTTTTGGAGTCCTTGGAGGCAGTGTTGGAGAGCACTCCTTCCGGGGACTCCCTCGTTCTGCTGGGGGACTTCAATGCCCACATGGGCAATGACAGCGAGACCTGGAGACATGTGATTGGGAGGAATGGCCCCCCTGATCTGAATCCGAGGGGTGTTTTGTTGTTGGACTTCTGTGCTCGTCATGGACTGTCCATAACGAACACCATGTTCAGGCATAAAAGTGTCCACATGTGCACTTGGCACCAGGACACTCTAGGCCACAGTTTGATGATCGTTTTTGTAGTCATATCATCGGATTTGCGGCCGCATGTTTTGGACACACGGGTGAAGAGAGGGGCGGGGCTGTCAACTGATCACCACCTGGTGGTGAGTTGGCTCAGATGGTGGGGGAGGATGCCGGTCAGGCCTGGCAGACCCAAGTGTGTTGTGAGGGTCTGCTGGGAACGTCAGGCAGAGTCCCCTGTCCGAAAGAGTTTCAACTCCCATCTCCGGCAGAGCTTCAACCATGTCCTGGGTGAGGCGGGGGACATTGAGTACGCGTGGGCTGTGTTCCATGCCTCTATTGTTGAGGCGGCCAGCCGCAGCTATGGCCGCAAGGTTATCGGTGCCTGTCGTGGCGGTAACCCCCGAACTCATTGGTGGACACCGGCAGTAAGGGATGCCGTCAAGCTGAAGGAGGAGCCCTCTCGGGCCTTTTTGGCCTGAGGGACTCCAGAGGCAGCTAATGGGTATCGGCAAGCGGAATACTGCTTCAGTGGTCGCTAAGGCAAAAACTTGTGCATGGGAGGAGTTTGGCGAGGCCATGGAGAATGACATCCGGACTGTTTAGAGGAGATTCTGATCTATCATCAGCGGCTCAGGAAAAAGCAGTGCTTCGTCAACACTGTGTACAGTGGGAATGGGGGGCTGCTGACCTTGACTCGGGACGTTGTAATGCGGTGGAGGGAGTACTTCGAAGACCTTCTCAATCCCACCAACCAACTTGAGTCTATGATGAAGCAGAGTTTGGGGACCCTGGTGTTGGATCTCCCATCTCCAGGGCTGAGGTCGCTGAGGTGGTTAAAAAGCTCCTCAGTGGCACGGCCCCAGGGGTGGCTGAGGTCCAAAGTTCCTTAAGGCTCTGGATGCTGTAGGGCTGTCTTGGCAGACACGCCTCTGCAGCATCGAGTGGACATCGGGGACAGTTCCCCTGGACTGGCAGACTGGGGTGGTAGTTCCCCTCTTCGAAAAAGGGGGACCGGACGGTGTTTTCCAACTACAGGGGGATCACACTCCTCAGCCTCCCTGGTGAGGTCTATTCAGGGGTGCTGGAGAGGAGGGTCCATCGGATAGTCGAACCTTGGATTGAGGAGGAGCAGGGTGGTTTTCATCCCGGTCACGGAACAGTGGACCAGCTCTACACTCTCTTCGGGGTCTTTGAGGGGGCGTGGGAGTTCGCTGAACCCGTCTACATGTGCTTTGTGGACTTGGAGAAGGCACTCGACCGTGTCCCCTTGGGACTCCTCTGGGGGGTACTCCGGGAGTATGGCGTGCCGGACCCGCTTGTACGAGCTGTCCAGTCCCTGTACGACCGGTGTCAGAGCTTGGTCCACATTGCCGGCAGTAAATCAGAATCATTTCCAGTGCGGGTTGGACTCCGCCAAGGCTGCCCTTTGTCACCAATTCTTTTCTTAACTTTTATGGACAGAATTTCTAGGCGCAGTCGAGGTGTTGAGGGGATCCGGTTTGGTGGCCTCAGGATTGGGTCTCTGCTCTTTGAGGATGATGTGGTTCTGTTGGCTTCATCGGGCTGTGATCTTCAGCTCTCACTGGAGCGATTTGCAGCAGTGTGAACTAGCTGGGATGAGAATCAGCACCTCCAAATCCGAAACCATGGTCCTTAGTCAGAAAAGGGTGGAGTGCTCCCGCCGGGTGTCAATAGGGTCCTGCCCCAAGTGGAGGAGTTCTCGTATCTGAGGTGTTCCGGGCACGTCCCAAAAGGAAGAGGCCCCGGGGAAGACCCAGGACAGGCTGGATGGACTACATCTCGCGGCTGGCCTGGGAACGCCTCGGAATCCCCCCAGATGAGCTGGTGAATATGGCCGGGGAGAGGGAAGTCTGGGTTTCACCTGCTTAGGCGGCTACCCCCCAACCCGACTCCAGATAAGCAGCAGAAGATGAATGGATGGCTGAACATCACCGTGGAACTACTTTTTACACCGTGCTGAACATCACCCTGGAACTACTTTTTCCAGACGTGTTGCTGCATCAGATTCACTATCAGCTTATATTTTCCATCACATGGTGAAATGTCTCAGTTTCTTCATCTAAGATGTTGCTGAAATTCTACTGGGAAGAAAATATGAGTTGATGAGATTCTCCTTTTATTTACATTTTACACTGATATCTGACTTTATTTTTACTGGGTTTGTACGGTACATGTATTACAACACAGACCTCTGAGTAAAAACAACTTCACAACACTTTAATCACACACAGAAAAACACTGCAGGTTTTAAAGTTCTATTAACATGGTGACATTCAGGAAAATTCATTTTTCACCATTTTTACTGCAGACACGTTGTAGATGTAGAAACATTCAGGAAAGGATGGTAGGTATAGAAAAAGTTCAGTCGTAAAACTTAAATATTAAAAACAACACAGTCAGTTCACTGTGGAAAATGTAAGTAAAGACAAGGCAGGAATAATAAACCATCTAACATCTTTCTCATTTCACTGAAAACTTCTAATTAACCATGTTTTAATACAGAAATGTGATTTAGAAATTCAAAACTTTAACAGAATTATTTAAAGATTGTTTGGAGTCTAAGCACTTCTTGGATGACTTGAAATGACTTTTTTTTGGCAGCGTCGTATAATCGTGTAAAACAGGATTCAGCTGATTTACCTTCTGACATCACAGCTGTTAACCCAGTAAAACCTAAACTCCTTTTTCACATCTGAATATTTAGTCACCTGTAAGTTAAAAATGGAGTTTGTAGTTTTTCTGACTTTCCAATTGGTGGGGTACTTCAGAAGGAAAATCCCATTATAGTTGGAGACTGGTCTGTGTATCGTTCATTTAATATTCAATTAAAAATAAAAGTATAAACATAAATAATCAGCTTGTTTTTACTGTGAACATCCAGGGAACGGACACAGAGTGGACTCCTATAAGTACCTGGGTGTTCACCTGAACAATAAACTGGACTGGACTCAACATGGACTTGTTACGATCCGACTCTGCGATGTGAGGCGTAACAAGGAATCGTGGTCAAGTGTTAAAATGGAAGCTATTGGAATTTATTATTACAATGGTGGTACGGTACAAGTGTTGGGGTTAGCGAAGCTGCTTAAAGCATTGAAAGCAATAAAACAGCTGTATATACACTAAAAACCAGTCTGTACAAAAAGGAAAACCAAGAATAAGTAAAGAGAAACTAAAGACTGGCCTACTAAGCTATACTACAAACAAAGTGTTGCAGCTCCAATAGTCATACTTATACAACACAAAACACTACGTACAATTACAAACACAAAACTCTCCTAGTCCAACACATTTGAACTCGAACTCTAAGCTAACTATAAATACAACAGAAAGAGAAGCCAAAAGGGCTTTACATGTTACCAAACCAAAATAAGAAACGAAGACTATTTACCAGATAGCAAAAAAGAATAGTACACAAAGCCAGTTTTAACACTTTGGAAAAACACTAATCTTACTAATCAAATTACGACCAGCCAAGCACACGGTCACAGTCACCAAAGCTCAGCAAGCCAGGGGGCAGACTGTGCAAACAGTTGAGTCCACAGCTGCAGCTAGTTTCTATCTCCCATGGTGTGGCTGGAACATCAACAATAGGCCAGGCAATTTTCCTATCAGCTGACAGGAGGCGAAGGTGTGGTGAGCAGAGCCAAATACCCGTGGGTGATGGAACACAGGGATTTGCATACAAAATAAGGCAGCAGGGCAGGCAGCGGTAACAGACTGTCTTCTAAGCAGGTCTATCTTCTGAAACGACAGCGGTGTTTTGGAGTGAAGGGGACTCCTGAAGACCTTCTCTGACTCTGTGGTGGATCAGCCATCCTGTATGGTGTGGTCTGCTGGAGCAGCAGCATCACAGAGAGGGAGAAGCTGGACTAAGTCATCAGGAAGTCCAGCTCTGTCCTGGGCAGGTCTCTAGTGCTCTAGACTCAGTGCAGGAAGTAGGTGACAACAGGGTCCTGGTAAACCTGCCATCCATGCTGGACCATGAGTCCCACCCCTGCAGGACTGGACCATGTAGAGAAGAGAATTTCCGGGACCCGGATGTTGCTGCAGATTCTGATCCGACACCTCTGTTGAGATTTTGTTTTGGCACCACCAAAGAATCAACTTTAATCACCGCAGATTCCGCCGTCCAGAACGTGATTTTGAAGTAAAAAATGCATTTAATGCCTGTGCAACATGACTAGCCTAATAAATCATTCCTCTGTTACGACGGCGGGACGTGGAATTAGAACAAGATCAGCTGGCCGGGTCTGTGGATGGATTTGAGTATAAAAAGAACATCGAAGGAACAACCCATGGGTGTCAGATTTTTAAAAGAAGAATGAAAAACAAGCCATTTACTTTAGATTTTAGATTGAATTTTAAATAAATGATACAGGACTGAGAATTCCTTTTTGTGGAATCCCTCTGAGATCAGGCATGTTAGATCTGACTCCCTAAAGAAGAAGAATCAGCTGAAATATGTTTTAGAATAATTAAAATATTATATATAAAGTATTTGTCATTTAAGTTAACATAGTTAACACCTTGAAAAAAAGGTTCTTTTTTTTTTTTTTTTTCCATTTATATTTTTTATTGTTTTTTGTATAAAGATTACAAACATTACGAGAGTTAACGTGAACTTGCAACAGTAGGGGGAGGGGGCAAATACAGAAAAAAAAAAAAAAAAAAAAAAAACCCCATTCACAATTATACAAAATCAGGCCTCACTTTTTGTACATATCTTATCCATTTCGACCAGAATTTCTCAAAAACATCCTCCTGTGACTTCAGCCTAAACGTTAATCTTTCCATCACGAAGATATTATATATCTGGTCGATCCATTCATCCACGTTAGGAGTTTCTGTCTTAAGCCACTTACGAGTTATGGCCTTTTTGGAGGCCACCAGTAATACTCCAAAGAGGTATTTGTCAGGCTTTTGTAGGTTAAGACCTTCCAGGTTTCCTAAATATAATAATACAAAGTGGAATTGTATTTTCCTTTTGAATACAGCCTCCAGGACCTTATGTATTTCCTTCCAAAATGGAACTACAAAGGGGCAACCCCAAAATATGTGAAAATGGTTCGCTAAATTATGTCCACATAACCTCCAACAGCTGGTCCGGTGAGAGTATTTAGTCTTTTGTGCTGGAGTACAAAAATAGCGAATCACATTCTTCCAACTGAATTCCTTCCAGGAAGGGGCACTTGTTGTGGACCACTGTTGGATACTAATTCTAACCCATTCTTCTGTTGTTAGAGTTAGATTGCCCTCTGCTTCCCATCTTGCCTTTATATGCAGTGTATTATCACCCTGTAAATTGGATAATGTCTGATAGATTATAGAAATAATTTTTTGGTGGGGTGCATCTTTATATGCATTTTTAATTATGTCTATAATTTCTTCATTCTTATTAAATAGTTCTAGTTGTTTCAGTTTCTTGTGTTACGACCACTTCTTCTTTTGTGGCTTTGTTAATTATGTTTGTGTGCAGGTGCAGCTGGAGTATTCGGCGGGGCGTATATAAGACCCGCCTACAATCGGCCTGGAGTCTTCTTTCTTGGCTCCGCTCCCAGGCCGGACCTGCGCCGCTGCACCGCGTTGTTGTTTTTGGTTTAGTTCTACATCATACAACAATGCATTCATTATATTTATACACACAACCAAGCACGCCCTGACATTACTGATATTGCAGATAATCACACTTCATGATTATGTTATTTTGTCTTAATTATTTTTGGTTTAATAAATAATTATAATTGGTTTTCTTGGTTGTTCGGCGTTGTTTTGTTATAACCTTAAGGCTGGTTGTAACACTTGTTTAAAAAATCCCTGATTTGTAAATATCTAAAGAGGTCTTGATTATTCAGTTCAAATTTATCCTTAAGGTCCTGGAAGCTCATCACTTTCCCATCTGTTAACAGAGTATAGTATGTTGTAAGACCTTTATTAGACCATGTTTTAAATACTGAATCAGTTTTACTGGGTAGGAACTCTGGGTCATAAACAAACCATTTTAAGTTTTCGGCCCTTTCTTTTAATTGATACTTTTTAAGTATGTTGCCCCATATCTTCATTGAGCTTTTTATCCAAGGGTTGTCTGAATCTGTTAAAAATTTTGTCATTGTGGGATCTCCTAACAGAGTTGTGACCGGGAAGTTTCCACCCAAGGAGCTCTCAATCTCCTTCCATCTCGAGTTATAACTAGGTTTACACCATCCTATCAGTGGTCCTATTTGAGTTGCTCTGTAATAATCATACAGACATGGAAGGCCCAGTCCTCCTTTCCCCTTGGGTAGCTGAAGTGTTTTATACTTAACTCTTGGCCTTTTACCCACCCATACAAATCTAGAAATAACTTTATCCCATTCTGCGAAGAACCGATCTGGCTTCTCAATAGGAACTGAATGAAATAAATATAGCATTCTTGGGAGAATATTCATTTTTATTGAATCTACCCTAGAAGACATGCTTAAGTATGGGATTAAGTTCCATCTATTAATGTCTGACAGAATGTCTTTTTTGAGTGGGGAGTAATTAATTTCCTCTAATCTAGTTAGATCCATGGGTAGGTAGATGCCTAAGTACTTTATAGATTCTTTATCCCAGTCCATTTTATATTGACTACGCAGGCATGTAGGGGGGTTATAGTTACTTCTGAGAACTTGTGTTTTTTGTTCATTCAATTTATATCCTGAGTACGATTCGTATTCCCTTAGTACTGACATGAGCTCTGGGAAGGATTCAGTTGGGTCTGATAGATAAACTAGAACATCATCCGCGAACAAAGCCAATTTCTGTTCATCTGCTGCCATGTTAATTCCTTTTTTTTTTTTATTTTCCCTAATCCACTGGGCCAGCGGTTCTATAAAAATAGCGAATAGAAGTGGACTTAATGGACAACCCTGTCGTGTGGATCTTTCAAGGCCGAAGCAGTCCGAAAGTTCACCATTAATCTTCAATCTAGCTGTTGGTCTATTATATAGAGCTTTCAGTGTAGTAATAATTGATTCACTAAACCCAAATTTTAGCATTACTTTAAATAGAAATTCCCATCTCACAGAGTCGAAGGCTTTTTCAGCGTCCAGGCTCAGTAACACAGCTTGTATTTTATTCAAATTTAAATGCCTAATAATTTGCAATGATCTTCTAACATTGTCATGTGTTTGACGTGATTTAACAAATCCAGTTTGGTCTAAATGTATTATTTTTGGCATAATTCTCTCAAGTCTCTTCACTATAATTGATGCGAATAGTTTATAATCTAAGTTTAATATGCTTATAGGTCTATAATTTGAACATTTCCTTCTTTAGGAATGACAGAGATTATAGCCTGTTTCCATGAAGGGGGAGCTTCTCCCTTTGTCAGGACCCAATTAAATGTTTTTAATAACACTGGTGTCAGCGCCTCCCTCAGTTTCTTGTACCACTCGGCAGTAAAACCATCTGTACCTGGTGTTTTATTAATTTTAAGCCTACCAATTGCAGATTGAATTTCTTCTTTTGTAATTTGTGCCGTTAGTATTTTATTTTCATTGTCCGAGAGAGTTGGTAAACTTAACCTCTTAAGTAAGCTCTCCATTTTTTGATCGTTATCTGTGTGTGGTTGTGAGTACAATTTTTCATAGTATCTCTTAAAGCAATCCTTAATTTTATCTATCTCATGCACTTCTACTTTAGTTTCAGGATCCTTTATCTTGTACACTGTGTTGTCTGCTTGTTGCCTTTTCAGTCTGTATGCCAATTGTTTCAAATGTTTAGTCCCCCCTTCATAATAACTTTGTTTGGTGAACATTAGTTTCTTTTGGATTTCTTGGTTATATATTTCCTCAATCTGATTTCTCTTTTTTGTCATTTCTAATTTTGTATTGGAGTCAATAGTATTCTTGTGCTTGGTCTCTAAGGTTAGTAATTCTGTCTGTAGTATTTTAAGTCTTGCATCTTTAGTTTTTTTTAAATTAGAAGTTATGGCAATAATTCTTCCTCTCATCACTGCCTTGCAGGCGTCCCAGAGAATAGGTGGAGATGTCTCGTCCTTATCATTAAATTCCAAGTATTCAGCAATATCTTTAGATAGCTGTTCACATGTCTGTTCATTTAATATACTAGAGTTTAGTTTCCAGTGAGTCTGCGGTCTCCTCTGATTCAATAATAAAGACAAATACAGGGGGCAGTGGTCCGAAATATCTCCAGTCCCAATATGACACTCCTGTACTCTGTTAATATCATTACAGAGTGAGAAAAAATAGTCAATTCTTGAATAAGAAGCATGTGGAGCGCAGTAAAAGGTGTAGTTCCTTGTAGTTGGATTCAAATGCCTCCAAATATCCACTAACCCTATCTCCGCTATCATAAGATTTATTTTCTTTGTTAATTTTTGTGATTGGGATGTCCTTTTTCCTGATGAGTCTAAGTGTGGTTTTAAAGTAATGTTGAAATCACCCCCACTTATGAGTATACCTTCAGTCTCTGTCACCACCCTATCTAATATTTGTGTGTAAAATTCAACTGTGGCTCCAGGAGGGATATATACATTATAAAAGGTAACCATCTCACCATTTACTTTACCCTGTACCAGTACAAAAAAGGTTCTTTAAAAAGACTTTTACGACAGTACAAAATGTTTTATAAGATTTAATGTATTATCATCATTATTATTATTATTACTAGTAATAATAATCATTTTTTTCACCAGTGGGTAAAACAGGATTTTCAAAAGTATGTGAGATTGTCAGGTGGTGATAATTAATAGAAATGATCCTGATCAAAAATGTGAAGTTTATTTTTGGTTTGTTTTCTTTGCTAAATTTAGGATCAAAATTTAAAAGTTGAAATAAAGTAAAATTTCTATTTTGTTTAATATTTATTATTTTGAGTGTCTTTTTCAGTTTGAATAACTTTTAAGAATAATACAGAAAACAGAAAGAGTTAAGCTTTCTGCTGATAAGACCTGAAACTCTGAATGTTTCAGAAACTGGATCAAACAGGTTTTATGGCAAAAAGAAAGCACTTTTCAGACGAAAGTTAAAGAATTGAGGATTCTGGTTCCAGTAAAGGCAGGTTGGTGAAAACCAGAGTTCGGGGACCAGAAGCTGATCCAGTCCAGCAGCTACCTGTGGAGACAGGTATTGGAAAGATCAATAGAAGCTCAATTCATGAATAAATAAAAGAATGAAAGAAGGAATGAAGGAACGAACAAAACATGGATAAATGAATTAAGAAATTAAAGAATGTAATGAACATATGAAGGAAATAATTAACATATGAATAAAGAATTTAAGGAATGAACAAATGAAATTACAAATAAACGAAAAACAAATTCATGATTTGTACCATCAAACCAAGCAAAAAAAAGATTAAGAAAGAAAAGAAATATTTAAATCCTCGAAAAGGAGGAAGAAGAAAACATTTTCCCGTTTCTAAAGTTTATTGTTAGATTAAATGTAAATCAAATGAGGATTCACCTGGAGCTACTTCACCACCGAGGATCGTCTTAACGAATGTTCTGATCTCTATAGATAAGAAACTTAGTGGTTTAGATGCATGTTTGAGTCTGGTGGAGATTCTTCACAAGGACTTACAGGCGTTATGTGAATCATTCATTCATTTATTCTCTGAACCGCTTAAGGGTTGCGGGTAAACTGGAGCCTATCCCAGCATTAACAGGTGAGAGGCAGGTTCGCGTCTGCTTCCTGGTCTAATTCCCACAGCCATTTCCACAGTGTATCGTATCCCAAAACCTAACAGAGTTTTTAAATGACTTTGCTACACTTCTAACATATCTCTCCACACCTTCTCCAGGCATTATAGTCCTGGGGGACTTTAATATCCACATGGGCAGCAACACCCTCACCACAGATATTTCATCCTGTCGTGACAGTTTTGGACTCCAGCAATACACTGGTTTTCCACCTCATTCAAAGAGCCTTATTTTTAACTTAATTTGTTGTTCTGGTTATGTTCCTGTTGACTGTAAGGCAGATATCATCCCTTTTCTGATCACAAGCAACTATCCTTCAGTGTCAACCTAGCTATCTCTATTACCAGTCTCCCATCCGTGTTTTTTCCTAATTTTAAGGACATTCATTTGGACAGCCTTTCTGCAGGTATTAACTGTTTCTCCAGTATGGACAGCTTTTCCACCCCAGATGACCTGGTCTTCAACTACAACAGCAGCCTTCATACAGCCCAGTCAAGTAGATCTGTCACATTTACCTGTTCACCTTGGTTCACCCCTGCTCTCAGACTGCTGAATAATAAAGGATGGCAATTCAAATGACTCTAAAAAAAAAAACGACTAGAGACAGGGTACCTGGTAGGATTGGACCTGGACAGGTGAGGTTGGATGGCCTTCTGATGCCCAGTTGTTGGGACTCACCTGGAGCCTACGTGCTGTGACTCTGTTGTTGTCGGGAGTGATGGCGTGGACTCGATGCCACCCCCCCACCTCTGATGGTGGTTCTGATGGCTGCAGAGGAAGGTGGACAGTGATGGTGCTGATGTCCAGCTCTGATAGGTTTGGCTGGAAAGAAACATGTTACAGGTGATTCAGTCTGAAACGCCAAAGATCATGATTGGTCAAGTTCAAGTTCAAGTTTATTTATATAGCACATTTTCTGCAACAGCAGTTGCCCAAAGTGCTGAACAACAGAACAAAAAACATTGCTCTCACCGATCTGAGCAAAGTGTCCTCTCCTGGAGATGTTCTTGGATCGAACTGCCTCTTTGATCCGGTCTACTTCCTGTTGGTAGTGTTTACGATCCCTCACAGCCGACTCCTTGGCGTTCCTCAGGGCAGTTTCCAGAGCTTTCACCCGTTCTGCTGTGGCCCGCAGACGTCGATCCAGTTTGGGCAACTCACACCGGAGGTCAGCATTGTCTCGAACCAGCTGAAGAGCATGGATGGTTAAACTTCCTGAAGGTTTTCTGTTGGCTTGTTGGCCCTGACTTGTTTAACAGATGTGTCTTTATCATCAGGTGGAGACATTTTTAGTGGTGGCTCCTAAGAAATTTTCAGGTGGGGATTGTTACGACAAAGGTTACCTGTTCAACTTGCACTAGGATTTTCCCTTTACCTCCGTAAACTAAACACCACATGCTAGAGCCAGGCTATGGAGTCTTAGTAATTAAAATAATTTTGGCTCTTCAGTGAATGTTAAATCAGTGGGTTATCAACAGGAGAAACATGATCAATTTCCTTCAAACCATGAGAGATAAATGCTTTACCATAAATAAAGAAGGGAACGCTATATAATTCTAAAACACTTAATTTACAGTATTTACAGTTTGTGATTTAAGACATTTATAAAGTGCAAGATCAGCTGTGTACATGAATGCAGTAATGGAGGATATATATTAAATTCCTCAAGACTGTACAAAAAATATGTATTTGAAGGTTATTTGTACAGATTGGCTAATCAGTAGTTGAAAGTGCAAATTAAAAATGAAAGGGCACTCATTTAACAATAAGCTATAAAGAACCAAGAGACTAACAACAAAAAGACAGATAGCAGATAAATAAGTTCAACTTTCGCATTTTCCAAAAAGGTATTGGTCAAGAGGAAACTTTTACTGTAACAGAAGCAGAATTATGGCATCCCAGAAGTGGTTTGTCACATAGAGACGAAACAGAAAGACGATGTCCGGTTAAACCTGATTTAAAGGCAGCTGAAACGCAAAATACATGAAAAGCCAGATTTACAACAGATGGGTTTTAGAAGTTGTTTTCTTTCATGTTAAACTTTTTTGGAGACTAATGTAGGAAGTGAACATAATTTCTTTGAATTACTACATATAAAGTCTATTAAATGCTCCTGAACAAACATGAACGCTAATAAATTCACATAAAACATATCAATGACAAGATTATCATGAAAAAAATAACATCCACAGTGAATGGATTGTTTGCGTCATCTCAGACAGAAACAACTCCGTATGTGGCCTTCGTCCTGTAACCCAAGGATCTCCAACTCTAGTCCTCCTGAACTACATTTAAACGTTTAAAACCTGCCGGACAAGAGCTCATTTGGAGTTGGAGATCTCTGCTGTAATCCATTAGACCTCTAACCTTCCTAACCCTAAACAATTTCCTAAACAACTCAGAATCAGCCAGTAAAAAGTAATAAACACTAAGAGCTGAGGGGTATTGCACGAAACCAAGATAAGGGATTAAGCCGGGATATGTTGGTTATCCTGGCTGAATTTAGCCCTAAGTCGGTTGCATGAAAGCAGCTCAAACTAAACCCGGCCAAGTTACTGTGGTGATTTATCCGCTGCAGTTAGCCTGCTCCAGACCAGGCTAACTGCCGGAAGATTAATCCTAGCGAGTCACCTGCATGTCCAACGTCAATTCTTTGAGGAATTAATGTGTGTGGCACGTCATTTTAATCATCCAGTATTAAAACATTACATATACAGTCACTGTACATTTAATCCAAATCTGTTCGTAATCGCAACAGCCTTTTTATATGGATTCGAGTTGCAGTATTATTACTCAGGCCAAGTGTTATATTGCTATGCTAATGAAGACTGCTCGTCGAATTGCTGTCAGAGGTTTTATAAATATGTGTTTTATTGCATTAATTGAGATTACAAAACACAGCGGATGAGGTTACAAAGGTGTATTCAAAGAAATCCGTGACGAGGGCAATGTAGAATATTCAGGTCCAACTCCCCTTCACCTGTTCCCTCTTCATAATGGCTTGCCCTTTTTCGGAGGATGTGCTGGACGAGGAAGCCCGCATCCTCAGAAGAGCATTCAGACATGAACAAGTCTTCAGGGACAGGTCACATCCCCTGGCCTTTGGAGATGACTATGTCATTGAGAGATACAGATTTTCGGTTACTGGATTTCCAGGTCCAGTTTTCTGGAGTGTCTGGCGTTTAATCTCAAGATCCAGCTCCATTCCTTGGAGCTTGCTCTTTTTGAGTCAGCTTTTAACATCTGCCAGCTCTCTCTCTCTCTCCAGGTGCCCTGAATAAAGCGTTCTGACAGTTTGTGAAGTCTGTAAAGGAAATGTCAGTTAGCACAGCAGGATTTGTGCATAACGTAGATGTACTTTAGCCAATACTCACAATGTTACCAGGCCGCTTAGGAGACTGTGCAGCATCCGGGTCCTGCTACACATTTTCTATTAGCATCACATCACTGACTTCATATCCTTCATGGAATAAATAAGCAGGCCAATCCCATAAAACTGACATGCCTCAAGCCTTCTGGACTCCACTGACACAGTCTCCTCATCTGCAGACGTGCATTCTGCAGCTGCAGATGTGCCTTCCCCCTGCCGTATACATGCAGCGAGAGGACTCGGATTAAGATTTCACAGAACATACCGAGCCTGTGATTTCGAGACACTGTACTAACTGGATCATCTTCTGGTGGCTCCAAAAGTGTAATTGTGTTCCCAGACACTGCAAGGTTATCCAAAGTCAGACACTATATTATATTTGATTGTGTTCCATGTGCAGTAGAATTGCAGTACGTGATGTACCTTGTATGAAGCGGACAGTTTCTGTGGCTGGGACAGAGTCAGTTATTGTCCCTCCCTGGATCCCCTCCATCACTGGCCTCCCTTTATTTAAATGGAGGCCAGTTCCTCTGCTGGAGTCACATCCTGGCTTGGTGGACCGCCCCCTGTGCCAGTTCTATAGGCCTTTTTTTAACTGCTACAATCATACAGACATTGAACATGTCAGCAGACACCTCATCTATTCACCTCATTTGTTCACCGTTATCTACGTTGGAGTCACTTACCAGCCTGCAAAATGTTCTTATATTTAATTTTTTTCTTGCTGCCAGGTCCTTTTATGGCCAGACAGGTTTGTCCTTTATGAAGGACAGAAAGATAAAATAGATAAAAACGTAACATGAGGAAAACAGATTAAATGACACATTGTGGATTATTGTTTGCACCTAATCATACTCTACATTTCCTGAGTAACATGCACCTGCTTGTCACTCTTAAAGTTAGTTAGTGGATTTGAAAAGTAACTCCTTTAATTGTAGCCTAATTATGACAGTTCCAGTGGAGCACTGTTTATTAATTGTACAGTTTTTGACTACTTACGCATTGAGCCGGTCGGCTATTGTCTGCCAGGCTCTCTCGCGTTCTTTACTTATGGCATTGGTATTGCCTTTTTTCCTTATAATATCCTTAACTTCGTCAGAGAACTCCGTCAGGAGCTGTTGTTCAGTGGCCGTGACGTAGGACGCGCGACTTTTATCCATTTCCCTATCGGTGATTCTGTGAGCGATCGCGAGGTCTGCTTCAGTATGCCGTGCACACGCACTTATCCCAACTATCTTCACCTGGCTTAACCTAGCCGCACCTTCTCATCCTGGCTCAGCAAATGTGCAATCAATTAAGCCAGGATAGGCCGAGCAAGCTAGGTCAAGCTGGGCTTGCTTAATTATCCTGGATTTCTTTATTCTGGTTTCGTGCAATACCCCTCTGGCCTTTAGAGTCTATATACAAATATACAAAGCAAACAGAAGCAGCACCAATAAATAAGAATCTTAACACTGTACAAGTTAATACCCAAAAACACTATATACACAATAATATTTAACCTTAGCTATCCCAGCTCCACACAAACTCTAACTAGACTAATAAACTAACTAAAGGAGGAGCCAAAAGGGCTTTACAAAAACTACACAAATCAAGACTTCTAACAGTCTGAAATAAACACAAAACGAAGCAGTTTTTTACACTCCTCAAACATAAACCTCCAATGTAAACAAAAGAACAAAGCTTTCAACCTATGCAAGCTAACAAATATTACCAAACAATCGCAAGTCTAAGCAAGCTCTGGGGGAGACTGCTACTGAGCCAACAGTTGCACCTTGACTGAGCAATTGCAGAAGGTTCTTATTTCCTGGTGGTTTCCAGCAGCCGTTATTGGTCCACCAATTATCCAATGAGGAAGGTAAATGCGAAGGTGCGACAGCTCCAGCCAAGCAGGCATTTGCATACAGAATGGGGCACAGGTGGCAACAATGAGTAGACAATTATAACCGACATGCTCCTGAATGTTTCCCTTTCCATGGAAAACATGGCCGGTGCATTTAGATGCTACTGGAAAGTTGGAGAAACACCTCTCTGCTTCAGCCGCTGTCATGGGAACGGTTATCAGGATGTTCAACAGAACCACAGTCTCAGAAAATGTGTCCTGGAGGAAAATGTGCAGCAATGCTGCTCAAACATCTGTGCTTCCAGCGGCGCTCACATGGTGGTCGGTGAAGGAGAAGCTCTCTCTCTGGGACAGGATTGTGTCCCAGACTTCTTTATAGAGTCTCTGCTTCTCCTCGATCTCCTTGATAACTTTCTTGCAACAATCTGGTCAAGAGTGCTCGTGAGAAGTGGCTTGCAGCATAATCAAACTCAGCTGATGTGCATAACAGCTGCACACCAACCTGCTCTCCTCTCATCACACTGGCTCCATCATATGCTTGAGCTGTGAGTTTGTCCTTGTCACCACAGAAAAACAATCCATTCAGTCTGTCAAACAGTCCACTGGTAATTGTATTGCATCTGCAACAGGAAGAAACTCAAAAAACGTTCTTGCACCATCTGCTGCACATCACCGTTCCTCACTACAAACACCAGCTTCTTCTGTGTCAAAACACTGGTGCTCTCATCAGCTTGGATAGCTACAAACGAAGCAGACTTCACAACTGGTGCCAGCTAGCATGCTCTCCAGAAGCTCCTTCTGCATTCTTTGATGTTGCCTTGAAAACCGTAACAGTTTTCAAGGCAACCCTAACCCTAACCCTTCTGAATTAATGAGAATTCAAACCTCATTCTGCGACGCCACTAAGTCGACTAATCCACGAAAGATGCCAGGGTTGTTTGAGCCCTCACTTTCATCTTTACCCCACATGGCCTAATCAAACACTCCCCAAAACTTCAGTCGATGAGCCAGGATGCGTCAGTTTCTGTTCACCTCATCGTTGTGATGCAAATTTCTACCCAGTAGCGCTCATCCAATTCAGCAGCGATGTTCACATGACCAAAGCTTAAAAAATGTAAACAACTGTCCACATGAAACTTGTACTACTCATGTTTCTCCACCTTTTCAGACAGATGGTGCATGTCTGAAAAACTGACTGCTGTAGTTGTCTACAAGATGGAGGCCGTCGTACCACCTTCAGGGTGGAACAGAATACACGGGTAGCTGAACAACACACCAATTACCTCACAGCCTGCTAGCCAATTTTTCTGTTCATACCACTGCCACAAAAATCCTCACTTATAAGATTTCCCACCTTTATGGAAACTTGTTGATTTTCAGATTTGGTCTTGGTGCCAATTTATCTTCTTTAGTCCGACGACTAAATGGAAATTCTTTCAAAGACACAATGGAATTGCTCCGATAATTAGCCATCTTTGATCTTGGATGCAGCTAGCTCCGCCCACACAACTGGCCAGGATGCAAGTCATCCTGCAATCCATGGAGACTGCATTATAGTGCCTATTATTGAAAAAAAAAGAACTTTTACATGACAGAACGCAGCTGGGCCAGTTAGGTCCTGAGGTGTAAAGACTCACCTGTTTGTGGACCTTGCTGAGCTGATCCAAGTTATTTTCTAAGAAGATGATCCTCTGCCTCTGTGCCAGACTTCCACCAGCCTCGTCACAGTCATTCTCTGAACTCTGTGAAAAAAAAAAAATAAAAAAAAATGCTGATTCGTTTGATGCATTCGTTTATCACAGTGATGATGGGAACCCTCCACTTCCTTTAAGCCTCCAACAACCTGCAGGAAACATTCAGGAACACCAAATGAGAGCCAGAACCTTCAGTTATCAGACCTCTTTTTCTGACACATCTTGGTCTGGCTTGGTGACCCTGATCCATCCTTTAGTCCTGCTGCTAGAGGCCGAGGCTGCTGGGGGACGTCCCATGATGCACTGGGCTCCTCTCTGCTCTCTTTACTCTCAATGTGTTTCTCTTCTTCTTTCTCAGCTGGAATCCATGGATTCGAGTTCTGCTGCTGTTTCTTGTCCTCTCCACCCCCCAACAGGTCCAGGAAGATGGCCGTCCTTCCTGGTTCTGGTTCTGATGGGGGGGTTGGCTGGTCCTCCTGGGTGTGGTGCGAACCCTCTGCCTTGAGGGAGACCACTTCTAGGCTCTTTCTTCCCTGGGCTCTTCACTCTGGCGGCTGCCGATCTTGGCCCGCTGGGGTCTGTACCCCGTAACCATGGAGGCTCAGGCTGGGGCCTTCCTCTGCCACCCTCTGGGTGGGTCCTGGGTGGTCTACATGGTGGGGTGGCTTGGGTTAATGCTCCAGGATTGCTACTGATCGCCCGGGTCTCTGGGCCGCCCTAGTCTGCCTCTAGCCTCCGTGGAGGCGTGGCCTCATCTCTGATCCTCCTCATTCCTCATCCTCTGCATGCTGACTCAGCACTGAGGTGTCCAGTGGGTTTATACACTAAGAGATGCTTTGGTTCAGGTGTGTGTGTTTCTGGTTCTTTGGTTGTTGTTGTGATACATGTTGTTGTTGTCTTGGTTAATTTTTAGGAACTCCTGATGATTGTCTGCTTAGTTTACCTGTAAAAGCTGTAGGAAATTCTCTGCTGTGTTTCTGTACAGGTGTAGCAGCTGCTTGTCTGCTGTTAGGTTGGACTGAAGCTCATTGCTTCTATCTGCTGGATCTTTGTCTCTACTTACTTTTTTCTACTTTCCCTTTTGCTTCTCTCCATTACTGTCCTTTTTTTCTGACCTCTCTGGTCAGGTCCAGCAAGATCACATAATTTAAAATAAATAAGATTTACATAAATAAATAAATAATCAGACCATCAAGAGCAGCCTTATACCCATAAAGCTCCTCTTGGCAAAGCAAACTTGTTCGACACAACACAGCAGCCAGACCATCATTCTGCCGCCACCATGACAAACAGGACAAGGTAGAAAAAAATAACTAAATAAAAAAACTGGTTCTTGAATTTCTATCTTTTATCCAACTGGGGATAACCATGACCGGGTTGACTAAGAATCACAAAAACACATTGTGTAAATTCAATTCTACTGTTGAATTAAATGACATTCAATTGAATTTTAAGAACTTCACCTTCACATCACAATCACAAGATTCTTAGGCGTAATTGTTGATGAGAACCTGAGTTGGAGGGAACATATTGATTGGGTTACTAGTAAACTCAATAAATCAATAGGAATCATATGGAAAGTTAGTCGTTTGGTTGATACAAAATGCTTACTTACTCTATATTACAGTTTGATTTATCCTTATTTATCATATTGCAATATTGTTTGGGCAAGCACCGATCCATCTCCTTTCAATAAAATCTTGATCCTTCAAAAGCGTTTTGTCAGAATTGCAACTCATTCTAAGCCTTTGACTCCATCCCATGGTTTATTTTACAAACTTAATATTGTTAATATTTATGATCTCAATATTATGCAAATTTGTATCTTCATGTATAAAATGCATTTCCATCCAAGTACTATTCCTGAACATTTTATACTTTATTTTAAAACTAATGCAGAGGTTCACAGGTACAATACTCGTCAATTACAACACTTTCATGTACCTAAATATGTCACAACCAGAGCTCAGTTTTCTTTAAGATACAGAGGCTGCATATTATGGAAACAATTTTCACATCTGGAGGAAAGTAATAGATTATTTAAATCTTATAAGAAATGTTTGAAAAAAGTTCTAATTAAATCCCATTGATCTGTGGAACTGTAACTTATATTGTATAAATTGTAAATTAACAAAAATGTAATACTTCTGTAACGTAACTTTGAGGTGGAGGCTTCAATATAAGCCCGTATGGGTTTTCTGCCTCTACCTGCACTTGTACTGTTTTTTATATAAATAATCTTTGCATTATGTCTTTTAACATGTGCTAAATAAATAAGTAAAAAAAATAAAACTTGAATTTGAACTTGAACTTGCATGTTAACTTTTGAACCTCTAAAATGTGATCTGCATGTCTGTGTTTCAGATCATGTGTGGAAGAGTTTGTAAATCACTCATCTCATAACTTCTTTCCTGAACAGCCTGACTGATTTCTTTCTTACATTCTTGACTCGAGACGTGATGTCCTGGATGAACAGTTCACGAAGGTGGGTCAGTGTCTGCAGTTCTTTGGTCTGTGGGATAAAACGGCATAACTGAGCTGATTTCAGATTTGAGAGCTGCTTGTTCAAATGTGATGAATTTAAAATGATAAAATCCTAAAATGAAAGAAATATACCACTGTCTCTTCCAAACCCTTCAAGTCCTCTTTGGCTTGTTCTCTCTTCTCGTACAGGAACCTGAAAACAGAGCAGAAAATATTCTGCTAATAAAGCAAAAATATATACATTTCTACCATCAAACGTTGTGTTTCTGACTTGTTTTGATGCCACCCTGACTTTTATTCTCTACATTCCTGGTAATGTTGCCCTGCAGCATCCTGAGGCTGTCAAACTACACTTCACAACTTTATTTCCAGCCTGGAGAGTTGCACAATGCACATGCGCAAAGAAAAAGAAAAAAACTACAGAGTGCGACATCGTCTTCTATCTCTGCTGAGAATTGCACATGCTCAATAAAGTCCGCCAGGGGAAAAATATGGCGACCAACCACGGAACAAAACGGCGGCAGAGGACATCAAAATTCTGAAATAACTTCATGTTAAACTTATAAAATAAATGAAATACATTTGAGATTTGTAAAGCGGACCTTGTGTACCACAGAAGTATGTCTGCAATGCTCGAACATTTAAAGAGGAGGAACGTTGGACTTAATTACAACCTCATGCAAGATTTCAAAGCTGAAAAGTGAAATAAGATCCATAATAATGAATTAATAATTATGAGATACATAATCCCATTGGTCGACTAGTCATTTTAACAGTCAGTGACTAGATGGGACTGTTACCAACATTCTGAAATATAAACGGCATGGTCTGGAGTTGCAGCATTTTCTTGTTTTGGTAACAAAGGATAGCGGTTTTACAGGAATCCTTTAAACAGACCTCAGTTTTCTGAACATCACAGCAACAACTTAACATCTGAACTTGACAACTCACTTCCTGTCGCCGCCGGGTGGGGCTACGGGCATGATAAAATATGAATGTTTTCAGGATGTTTTGCTCATCAAAAATTTTAAACTTCTTCCAGTTTCTCAGTTTTTTGGGTGATTTTTTTTTTGCATAATTGTTTATTATTAACACAAACTCATGATCAATCCACAGATATCTGAGTTATGTTAAAGAAAACCATGACAGAACCATCAGAACAGTTTTTCATGCATGTAAAAGTGGTGAGGAGAAGCTGGAGGATCTGCAGCCACTTTTCATCCCAAACTCCAGATTTCAGAAGATTTAAAGGGAAATGAAGAAAAAGCAAATGTGAAGGAACATTTGTTTCCAGTAAATCTTAGTTTAATGGTCAGATGGCCCGTGACCAATGAAGAAGAAGCTTACTGCAGTTTCTGGAGTTTCTGGGCTTTGTCCTGGTCCTCAGATCTCAGTTTGTCAAAGTCTGACTGAAGCTTCTTTGTTTCCAGCTGCAGAGCCTGATTCACACTGAGAGGAAAAGAAGTCAGAACCACTTATCACTAATCAGCATTAAGAACTATTAATTATTAATAATCACATATAATAATCAGTTATTATCAATAACAATCATTATTCAGTAAAAATAAATAATGAGTAATAATCAGTAGGAACATCCTACAGAACATTGTGTATATAACATTTGTTACAGAACATACTGTACTAAACATACACTATGCAGCAAACGCCATGAAACATTCAGTACGGAACCTTCGCTATGAAACATTAGGTACAGAACCTACGCTATGAAACATTAGGTACAGAACCTACGCTATGAAACATTAGGTACAGAACCTACGCTATGAAACATTAGGTACAGAACCTACGCTATGAAACATTAGGTACAGAACCTATGTTATGAAACATTAGGTACAGAACCTTCGCTATGAAACATTAGGTACAGAACCTTCTCTATGAAACATTAGGTACAGAACCTTCTCTATGAAACATTAGGTACAGAACCTATGCCATGAAACATTAGATACAGAACATTCGCCATGAAACATTAGGTACAGAACCTTCGCTATGAAACATTAGGTACAGAACCTTCGCTATGAAACATTAGGTACAGAACCTACGCTATGAAACATTAGGTACAGAACCTACGCTATGAAACATTAGGTACAGAACCTTCGCTATGAAACATTAGGTACAGAACCTACGCTATGAAACATTAGGTACAGAACCTACGCTATGAAACATTAGGTACAGAACTTTCGCTATGAAACATTAGGTACAGAACCTTCGATATGAAACATTAGGTACAGAACCTACGCTATGAAACATTAGGTACAGAACCTACGCTATGAAACATTAGGTACAGAACCTACGCTATGAAACATTAGGTACAGAACCTACGCTATGAAACATTAGGTACAGAACCTACGCTACAGAACCGAGGCGTACTGAGTTCCCACATAGAAGAGTAGCTGCCTCGAAATAAACCAGACATGCTTATTCCGTAAAACACTGAGTACAGCCCCGCCTCTGGCCAGCAGACATTATGGCTAGTGTAGAAGAAATTTGACTTATTATGCTCTATATATTATATTATAATCACACCTATAATTACTTCCTTTATTATATACATTTATTCTTTCATTTATTAATTGTATTCACACTGATTGTTCCTATATTACACTTGTTCACTGTGCATTATGTTCTGTTCTGACTGTTTAAAGTTCACTGAAGGGACAAAGTGACCTCCAATCTCCTCAGAACTTTGATATTGGGTGCTGGCTGGTGCTGGTACAGTCGAAGATCTGGGACATAGCTTAACTCTTTAAAGACAACATATGTTGGTTACGATACCAATCTACAGATTTACGCACCCAACTCCAGATTCTGAGGATGGAAGGTTCCACTCTGTCCTGGTCTTATCTGTTCAGGATGAGCTTCAAAGATAAACAGAAAGGTATAAAACTTTTGACTGACTTTGGTCCAGCAGAGTCTCTCCTGACTTCACACGAGTCAGGACGACTGCTCTTATTACTTGCAAGTATTTGTCTGTGTTCATTTTCCTTACTTTTACTCATTCCAGACTCTTGGTAACCTTTCTACGACACTAGCGGAGTCAGAGATTGACTTCTCCTTTTCATTGTTTTCCATTGTTATAATCTCCTGTTTAGAAGCACTTCAGCTTCTCAGTGAAGGATGTAAATGGACAAAGACAAGTGGATAAGACAAACAGCGCCATCGTATGGGGGGAAAGGTGATGATAATTCTAAGGACCCATACCCCATTAGGGCCCACACACACCCCAGGCCAAGGTAACTGACTCTGACTCAGAACCTGCAGCTCAGTCAGTGGCAGTTACGTTACGTTATACAAGGAATCATTTCAGAGGGCGGGTGCAGCTCTTACAGCTGGTGTGTGTCCAGAGGATGATGCCACATTTTGTTTCAAACAGTCAAAGTCCACAGATCGTTTCCTACATCGTTCAATAAGCCTGCAGGCTGCTTTCACAGTGACGCGCTGTCACAGACATGATCTGATGTGTCTCCAGCCCTGCGTCTGAGTTTCTGTTGCCACAGTTACCAACTAGCGTTTAGCCAGTGTAATAATTTACAACAATAAAGCTATTTGACCAGAACTTTTTTTACAGGTGTCTTATAAATAAGGTACTGAACTAACCTGCCTAACAGCACGAAGTCAGAGCTCCAGCAGCATAAGCTCAGTTACGTGACTACACTGAATTTTATTATGATGCATTCAAGTTCTGCTCAGTAATTATGAGCATTAGGTGAAGGTCAATTCTGTTATTATGATGTGTTCAATGGCATGGCAAAGTGAAAGTGTCTGCCTACAGCCTTGGTACTGGGAAGCCCATTTAGATTTTCTGTATTCCAAGACTGGGTTAGTTCTTCATAAGTTTCCACGAAACACAACATTTAATGTTTACAAAAGCAATATTTAATGGAACAATAAGCCTTTATGCTCTGCTGCTTCAGAATTGTCTGAGTCCGACCCAGCAGTGGACCTTCATCTCCAGCAGTCCAATGATGCCTTTGAGGGTGGGTGAGACAGACAGACACTGGTCGGCTGTTTGGTTTATTAGTGAACTGCTGTACCATTGGCAATTACTAAGATATTAATCAACCCATTAGCGAAATCAATTATAGAATCAGTAGCAAATTTAAGGCTAAATTTATTTATAATGCAGCTTAAGTCGCTGTCCTTGTTGTTGACGGAGCCAGGCCCATGTCCCCAAAGCAAGACTCCTTCAGATAGCGAAGGGAATTGTTTAAGGGACAAAAACTGGGACACTTTAAGCTATTGTTTTTTGCACATCAGTGCTTGATTGTTCACAATAAAATACGCACTACCTATTTGTTGAGTGGTTTACTGAAAATGTATTTGCAGTCAGATGTGTAATAACAATTTTTTTAAGTAGTTATGGGTACTATAGCATAAAAACCAGAGAAATGAGAGAACTAATAATACATCATTTACGCAATACTATTACTACTACATTGTAAAGAAGAAAACAAATTGGGTGCATTGCATCAGGCACCGTTAAGAACACTGAAAAACATCATAATTCACAGAAATACAAAAAATGTGGCAACATTCCTGGCAGCTGCAACACAGAGTCCGGTACCGATCCACACAGCCATGTCTCCGTGAAACACAAAACAGAAGAAGAAGAGATGTCTCTGCTTTTTCCCACCAGTAGCTGCAGTTCATCCAGTTTATTGCACAGTGAAAGCACATTGGAGAGAAATATTGCCGGAAGCGGTGTTCGAAGTTCACGCCAGTGAAGACGCACTAGTGCACCGGCACGTTTTCCTCTCCTCCGGCGTTTCACTGCATAGTCAAAGGTGAGGGCACCTTTGATCAGAATATCCAGTAATTCTGCTGTCGGGGAGAGGAAAGCTGGAACCAAGTGTGCAGAAGTAGTTTCCCTAATGTTCATGAGCTCTTCACTGGTGAAAGGGTTCTGGGTACTGTAGCTGAAACACTTGTTTAAAGCACAGAATAACAAAAACAATGCGCACCAACACACCGAAGCAGCCATCTGCGGAGCAATCTTGAACAAAAAGAAGAAAAAAAAGGCTTCTCCTACCACTGCTATGCAGATGACACTCAGCTTTTCTTTTCTTTCCCACCTGACGACACAACGTCTCAATGTGAATATCAGCATGTTGCTGATATCTCCACATGGATGAAGGATCGCCACCTTCAGCTAATTCTGTCCAAGACTGAGCTTATTGTCTTTCCAGCCAATCCTTCCTTACCGCCACAGATAAGTGTGCAGCTTGACTCCATCACGCTTGTGTCTACGTCTTCTACCAGGAATCTTGGTGTCATGGTAGACAACCAGCTGACCTTTAAGGACCACGTTGCCTCGGTTGCTGGATCTTGCGGATTTGCTCTCTACAACATCAGGAGGATCAGACCCTACCTGATTGAACACACGGCCCAGCTCCTGGTCCAGGCTCTGGTCATTTCACGCATTGACTACTGCAACTCCTTACTGACTGGCCTGCCTGCATGCTCAGTTAAACCTCTGCAGATGATCCAGAATGCAGCAGCATGTCTGGTCTTCAACCAGCCCAAAAGAGCTCATGTCACTCCGCTGCTAATCGCTCTCCACTGGCTTCCAGTTGCAGCACATCAGATTCAAAGCTCTGCTTCTGGCTTACAAAACAATAACCCAAACGGCTCCGGTCTACCTCCACTCCTTAATCCAGAGCTACACTCCCTCTCCACAGTTACACTCTGCCAGTGAAAGACGCCTAGTGCTCCCACCACAAGGTGGCACCACATCAGTAGCTAGACTCTTCTCCTCTGTTGTTCCCCGGTGGTGGAACGATCTACCAAACTCCGTCCGATCCGCAGAGTCCTTATCCACTTTTAAAAGCAAGCTAAAGACTCAGTTGTTTAAGGAGCATTTCAAGACAACAGATCTAGCCACCTGTTGGATGGCCACATACTGTACAAAGCTATTCAGGCAGGAGGAGAGAGATGGAATTGAAACCCCCCGTGATCACGATGAAAGCATACAGTTGTTGGCTCTGTATCCTAGCAACATGCATCATGCATGACATCACATGCATGATCAGGTGTCGCTCTAGGTGGAATGTAAACAATAAAAACTAGGTATGGAATCTCCCGTGGCATGTAGAATGCTCAGAAACCAACTGAAAACAGTTCAATGTCTAGACAGCATACTCTGTCCTTAACGTTCCGGGGGTTAACCCATCTCTGATTAAAAGAATAGGATAACCCCCCCACCTTTCCACCTCCCGCTCCTCTTCATATCTCTATTTGCCTGTACAGCTGTGAAGCGAGTATATCGCATGAGTCTGGTGTGTTGTCGTTCAGCCTGGACTCCAATGGACAAATCAAACTGCCCTTCCTGTTCAGATGTTTGCTCCTCACAAGCACCTCCAGTTCATCACATTTGTTTGGCAGAGAGTTGACATTTCCCATGAGAACACAGGGCAGAAAAGGCTTGTACCTCCACTTCATATTGTTCATCTTAGCCTTTATTTTAGCCTCAGCTCTGCAGCCACAGTACGGCGCCTTCAGTTCAGTTGGAATCAGATGTTTTAGACTGTATCCTGTCCTTAACTGTTTCTACAGTTTCTCCCTAGTGTGCACTGCTCTATCAGAGGCAGTATGCATTGCTCAGATGGGAAAAACACAAAAAAGAGCACAGAAAAATGCACAAAAACCTACAAACAAAAAAAAAACTTTTTTTTTGGTTTTGTAAACTACATAAAAACAATAAAACAGGACAGGCGCTACTCGGACTTGCTGCCACTAGACCAATGCATAGCAACTAATAGATAAACTGCTTGTCAAGACTACCTCCACATATGTACAGTCCTTCACTCCAGATTTAAGGCCCTTCCTCATGTGAATGATGCCTGCCTTATCACAGAGATTAGGACTGTGGAAGAAGAGATATTTACATTTTTTTTGTACCTAAAATATCTTTCATTGATTAATTTGAAATAAGTAGTTGCTTGCTGCTGCTATTTTAATCATTTTCTTGTGTATAAAATATCTTTTTTATTCTATAGAGTGAGGAGGCCAGAGGGACAACAGCAGAAACAGAAGAAGGCCCAGAGGCATCCGAATCATCACTTCCTGTCAAAAACTCTGCAAACACAGCTGGTGTGAGGGCGCCTGTCTTCAGTTAAATTCATCTAAGACTAAAGAGGTGATTATGACATCCCCAAGTAAGCAGCGACCACTAGCAGGTGGCTACAGATGGCACTGGTGTACGTGGCTGCTCGTCTGCTCCCTTTCCCTGTGGTCCATATTTTTGTTGATTATATGCCTTGGCTTCCTGCTTTTGGAGTCTCTGCTGATTCCATCAGCATTTTACTATAGCCAACATACAACTCTCTCCCTGTTGGTATCGAGCATTCCGGCTTACCTGTTCAGGGCTTCAGCCCTCCTCCAGAAATGCCACCGCAAACACGGCAAACGTGGTGGTTATCTGGTGAGGCTGAAGGCATCCCTGTCTTGCTTCTTGTCGTTTTCCCAATTGGGATCTGGATCCTACGCGGTGTCCTGGCATTCCCTGGATCACCCTGAGGTCTGCCTTGTTCCTGTTGCTGGCTTTGTCGGCCAACCCCGCCGCTCCTGTTCTCCTTGACTCTGTTGGCATGGGGTGAATCCCGGGAATCTGTCCATTTGCCATGCCACTGATCATGCTGTGTTAGCTTGCCTAGCTAGGTCGGCTAACCCCGTCACCACACTCAACTTCGGTCTGTTAAAGATCCGTTTTCTTACGAACAAGGGGGATCTCATCCAGGATCTCATTGGATTTTCTCTGTTTAACTGAAACATGGCAACAGCCCAATGACTTTATTCATCTCAACTCATCCACTCCACCTGAGTTTGTTTACATGTATAAACCTCGCGGCTCCATTAGGGGGAGTGGTCTCGCGAATGGAAGTGGAAATTAAAGCCACTTGATGCTCTGGCACTGAATTCATTTGAATATATGGCCTCACAACTCTCTGGTTCAACTCCCATTGATCTATGTATTGTGTACCGACCACCTAAACCCAATAAGGACTTTTTGAATGACTTTGCGGCTCTTCTGGCCCATCTATCCTCACTCTCTCCAAACCTGATAATACTTGGTGACTTCAACATTCATATGAACAAGGACAACAATCCTCTTTCCAGAGACTTTGGATCCTATCTAAACAGTTTTGGACTACAAAAATACATAAATTTCTCTACTCACTCCAAAAATCACATTCTGGACTTGGTTTGCTGCTCTGGTGTAATTCCTACTGATTCTATAGCCCATCACATTCCCTTCTCTGATCATAAATTAATCTCCTTCAAATTAAATGTGTCTCTTTATAAAACCCACCCTCCCCGTTTCATTTCCTTCAGGAAAATCAAGGATATCAATCGCGACAATTTTCATCTGCCATAAATAACCTCCCCACTCCTTGCAATTTTTCCAGTCCTGATAATTTAGTTTCTAACTACAATGAAAACCTCAACAACCTTCTTAACATCTTTGCTCCTGTAAAGAAATTTATAGAGATACTCATCAAGGGATGGCTTGGGTGTGTTACTTATTTTCATTTATATTCTTACTCTGTTAATCATATCTTATCTTTAAGCTCATATACTGACTAACAGGGTGTTGCTAGTAAAACAACATGTGGAATGTTACCCTTAAGGGACATTTCTGGGTCAACCGGAGTTCAGAGGAGATACCTTGTTTGTTTGTGTGTGGTTTCTTTGTCCCTGTTTTCCAGAGCACACGAAGCCACCAAATGGATGGATGTCACACGGAGGGGGGTCGACATCTGCATGAGATCAATCTGTGACTACACCCAACCAGACTTCTGCAACTCCAGCATGAGTCAGCAAAACTGTGTATATTCAGACCCCTATACAAGGATTCCAGGATCAGTTAGAGGGAGTTCTGACTGTAACAGCAGCAGACTCCGTATTGTATTAGTCCAGGGGACAGACAATACGAATCCAGAATTCTGTATTTGCACATTTCTCATATCAATTGTAATTAATAAATTAGTTAACTGAGAGAAGTAGTCTGTCATATTTTGATCCATCAAAGAACACGCAGGAGAAGACCCTAAAGAGAAAGGTAGAAAGAAAATGTGTGGAACAGTACCGTATTAATTAGGAAAGTGGGAAATTAGTACCTGTCTACTTTAATACTATGGGAAGAAGTACCTGTTCTTTATTACTTGTGCATTTTTAAGGTTTTCTCCAACACTCCACTGAAACACAGTGTGTGTGTTATGTGTTTCCTTCTCCCGCTCTGCTCCATGGTTCACTCCCGCCCTGCACCAACTTAAAGCCAAAGGACGCCGGCTTGAACACCTTGCCAAGAAAACTGGACTCACCGTTCATAAGCATTCAATAGCCACATTCTTCTATATAAGGACTGTATTGCTTCAGCAAAATCCACAAACTATTCAGGTTTAATCTGTTCTAATGAAGGAAATGCTAAATCTCTCTTTTCACTGTTCAATAAATCACAAAACCTCCGGACACGTTCCCTCCTCAACTTTATTCAGCTGACTTCTGCAATTCCCTTTTGTCCTTCTTTGCATCAAAAATCTCTAACATCCATCAACAGCTTGCCACTGGAGGAGCTGCTGTCTCCATCGCAGACCCTCTACCTCCATTTCTTTCTATCCCACACCCGTTCTCAGATTTCACTCTTTCATCCCCATCTGATATTTCTGAACTGATTCAGAAATCCAAACCTTCCACCTGCCTGCTCAACCCTCTCCCTACAGTCCTAGTCAAAGCGTGTCTCCCTTCACTGGTTCCTCACATCACTGCCGTCATTCATTCCTCCCTCAACACCAGATATGTTCCACTAGCCTTCAAAAAACCTGGTGCTGATCCGTCTGACTTCAATAACCTTTGTCCCATTTCTAATCTTCCCTTCATCTCCACAATTCTGGAAAAGGTTGTCGCCTCTCAGCTCCACAAACACCTCACTAATAATAACCTTTACGAACAATTCCAGTCTGGCTTCCATCCTTTCCACAGTACAGAATCTGCTCTGTTAAAAACCACCAACGACCTGCTGATGGCAGCTGACTCCAGTCTTCTCACAATCCACATCCTCTTAGATCTCAGAGCAGCATTCGACACCATCTCACACAGCATCCTCCTAAACAGACTGGCAACCATTGGTGTTTCTCATACTCCTACTCCATACACAGTTCATTCAACCCAAGGTCCTCACTTCAGAGTCACTCCCCGTCTTGGCCGGTGTACCCCAGGGATCAGTCTTGGGCCCCTTCTGTTCATCACTTATCTTCTCCCCCTTGGCTACATTTTCCATAAATATAATATCAACTTCCATTCCTATGCAGACGACACCCAGCTCTACATCTCCTCCAAATCGTACTCCTCCCTTCCACCTTCCTCTCTCTCTGTCTCTAGGAAATCTAAGTATGGTTCTCCTCCAATTTTCTCAAACTCAACAGCAGTAAAACTGAGGTTCTACTTGTCTGTACGCCCTCCACTCTAACCAAGTCTAACAGTTTCTCCATCAACATTGACAGTTCTACCATTTTCCCCTCCCTTCAGGTCAAGAGTCTCGGCGTCATTCTCGACGCCCACATCAATAGCATTACTTGGCTCTCCTTGATTTTATTCTGGACCTGTGGTGTCGCAGTTTCCCATTTTCCCAGATTCTGTGTGTATGCCTGGGTCAGAGTTTCAGTGGAGGTAGGAACATTCTCCCACCAAGTTTGGTTTTTATAAATCACAAACGTTGACTATATTTGGCATATGCCGGTTTTGTTCCTATGTCAGCTTTAAAAATGAGTCCCCAGATCTGGCATTGTGCTTGGTGTTTGATGCTTTGTAGTGCCAGCCTAAGGGGCTGATCCTTCAGCCTGGCTAGCAGGCCCGCTCTGCAGCCTCACTTCTGCCGCCGGTCCCTACGCCTTCTGTGCCGCCTCCCAGACACGATAACAATCCAGGGGGAGCCTGAGGGTCTTGCTATGTCTAGCAGTATGTTGCTAGACCAGAAATCCTTCGTAATGTCGGTTCAACACGCAAATCCAATGTTCTGCTACTCCGCGCTTTTTGTACCTACACCAGCTTTATAAATAATGCCCCAGGTCTCTGCTCCTGCTGACTCACCTGCTGCAGGTGTCAGAGTTTTTCCAGCTTTGTGCTGCAGCTACTTCAAGACTTCATAGAGCAAAACCAGACGGTTTAGAAGTTGTTGGAGTTTTTACTGAAACTTTTATTTGACTTTATAGATCAGTGGAATGTAATTGATGTCTGTCAGCTGATCACCGGGACCGATCAGCTGCTGTGCGAAGTTATTTTGCTGTCAGAGATCTGAAAAAGCTGATGATGTACAAGATTATTTCATAACAAATATCATTTCCCTCAGTGCACTCAGTAAAGTTAACTAAGTCTAAAACTCAGCATTGTTTTGAAGCTGATGTAGCAGGATTTCCACCAGCCCTCTGCTGGTGGGGAAGGAGTACTGCATCTCCAATAACACAGAGCTCTCTGTGGAGCCGTCTGGAAATCACATCAATACACACCCATGTATCAGCCGACATCAGTACCAGTAAATCACAAAAATACTGACTCGATACATCAGCTGACCAATGTATCGGTTGAACCTTAGTTTGCTCTACAGTCATTAGACACCCTAACATTGCTCTGGTTGCCTTCTGTAGCCGACGAACATCGCCCACAGCCCTCAGGATGGTAGAGGACCCATCACACATTCCACACTCTTCCTTCCTTCAGGCCACAGGCTATGATGTCCATGCTGCAGAACATAGAGAAGAAGGTCCACCTTTGTCCGCACTGCAGATGCTGGAATGGTTGTATTCTGATTTTAGAACTCCATATGTTGTCTGATGTCCTGGCTGTCCTTTCAACGCTGCTCCTTATGCATTTTAATTGCCCCTCGACAATAAATGAAACTGTAGAATTGAACTGAATTGAATTGAACTCAATTAAACTGAATAGAATTTAATAGAATTAAACTGAATTGAAGTTAACTGAACTGAATTCAACTGAACTGAATTTAAGTGAACTGGATTGAACTGAATTGAATTGAACTGAACTGAATTGAATTGACCTGAATTGGATTGAGCTGAACTGGACTGAACTGAATTGAATTGAATTGAATTTAACTGAATTGAACTGTATTGAATTGAACAGAACTGAACTGGAATGAATTGAAATGAACTGAACTGTATTGAACAGAACTGGAATGAACTGAACTGGATTGAATTGAATTGTATTGAACTGAATCGAATTAAACTGAATTAAACTGAATCGAGTTGAATTGAGCTGAACTGAACTGAACTGAATTGGATTGAACTGAACTGAACTGAATTGGACTGAACTGAACTGGACTAGATTGGACTGGACTGAACTGAATCGAACTGAAATTATTTTAACTGAAATGAACTGAAATGAATTCAAGTGAATGTGGTTGAAGTTAAAAGAACTGAACTGAACTGAATTGAAGTTAACTGAATTGAACTAAATTGAATTAAACTGAAATTAATTGAACTGAACTGAATTTAACTGAAGTGAATTTAACTGAACTGAATTGAACTGAACTGAATTAAACTGAACTGAACTGAAATTAATTGAACTGAACTCAACTGAATTTAAGTGAACTGAACTGAACTGAATTGAATTGAATTGAATTGAACTGAATTGAATTGGATTAATTGGATTAATTCAATTGAATTGGATTGAATTGAAATGAATTGAATTGAACTCAATTAAACTGAATAGAATTTAAAAGAATTAAATAGAATTGGAGTTAACTGAACTGAATTCAATTGAACTGAATTTAAGTGAACTGGATGGAACTGAATTGAATTGAACTGAACAGAACTGAATTGGAATGAATTGAATTGAACTGAACTGAACTGAATTGGATTGAACTGAACTGGACTAGATTGGACTGGACTGAACTGAATTGAACTGAAATTAATTTAACTGAAATGAACTGATATGAATTCAAGTGAATGCGGTTGAAGTTAAAAGAACTGAACTGAACTGAATTGAAGTTAACTGAATTGAACTAAATTGAATTAAACTGAAATTAATTGAACTGAAGTGAATTTAACTGAAGTGAATTTAACTGAACTGAATTGAACTGAACTGAATTAAACTGAACTGAACTGAACTGAACTGAAATTAATTGAACTGAACTCAACTGAATTTAAGTGAACTGAACTGAACTGAATTGAATTGAGCTGAACTGAACTGAATTGAGCTGAAATGAATTTAACTTAACTGAAATGAATTCAAGTGAATGCGGTTGAAGTTAACTGAATTGAACTAAATTGAATTAAACTGAAATTAATTGAACTGAACTGAATTAAATTGGACTGAATTGGATGGAACTGAATTGAACTGAACTGAATAGAACTGAACTGAATTTAACTGAACTGAACTGAACTGAATTAAACTGAACTGAACTGAATTAAACTGAAATTAATTGAACTGAACTCAATTGAATTTAAGTGAAATGAACTGAATTGAACTGAATTTAATTGAATTGAGCTGAACTGAACTGAACTGAATTGAACTGAAATTAATTTAACTGAACTGAAATGAATTCAAGTGAATGCGGTTGAAGTTAACTGAATTGAACTGAACTGGACTGAATTTAACTGAATTGAACTGAACTGAAGTTAACTGAATTGAACTAAATTGAATTGAACTGAATTAGATTAAGCTGAATTGAACTGAATCGGATTGATCCATCCATCCATTTTCTGCCGCTTATCCGGAGTGGGGTCGCGGGGCAGCAGCCTAAGCAGGGAAACCCAGACTTCCCTCTCCCTGGCCACATTCACCAGCTCATCCAGAGGGATCCCAAGGTGTTCCCAGGCCAGCTGAGAGATGTAGTCCGTCCAGCGTGTCCTGGGTCTTCCCCGGGGCCTCTTTCTGGTGGGACGTGCCCGGGACACCTTACCAGGGAGGCGTCCAGGAGGCATCCTGACCAGATGCCCGACCCACCTCATCTGGCTTCTCTCGATGTGGAGGAGCAGCTGCTCTACTCTGAGCCCCTCCTGGATCACCGAGCTTCTCACCCTATCTCTAAGGGAGAGCCCGGCCACCCTGCGGAGGAAACTCATTTCGGCCGGTGTATTTGCGATCTTGTTCTTTCCGTAACTACCCACAGTTCGTGGCCATTGGTGAGGGTAGGAACGTAGATCGACCTGTAACTCGAGAGCTTTGCCTTTTGGCTCAGCTCCTTCTTCACCACGACAGACCGATGCAGAGTCCGCATCATTGCGGACGTCTCACCGATCCGCCTGTCCATCTCCCGCTCCATCCTTCCCTCACTCCTGAACATGACCCTCATGATTCTCATCCCAGCCGCTTCACACTCGGCTGCGAATCGCTCCAGTGAGAGCTGACGATCACGGCCCGATGAAGCCATCAGAACCACGTCATCCGCAAAGAGCATAGACCCAATCCTGAGGCCACCGAACCGGATCCCCTCGACACCTCGGCTGTGCCTAGAAATTCTGTCCATAAAAGTTATGAACAGAATCGGTGACAAAGGGCAGCCTTGGCGGCGTCCAACCCGTACTGGAAACGATTCTGATTTACTGCCGGCAATGTGGACCAAGCTCTGACACCGGTCGTACAGGGACTGGACAGCTCGTACAAGGGAGTCCGGCACTCCATACTCCCGGAGTGCCCCCCACAGGAGTCCCCGGGGAACACGGTCGAATGCCTTCTCCAAGTCCACAAAGCACATGTAGATTGGTTGGGCAAACTCCCATGTCCCCTCAAAGACCCCAAAGAGGGTGTAGAGCTGGTCCACTGTTCCACAACCGGGACGAAAACCACACTGCTGCTCCTCAAAGGAGGAATTTCAATTGGATTGAACTGAATTGAATTGAACTGAACTGAAATTAATTGAATTGAACTGGATTTAATTTAACTGAACTGGATTGATTGGCTGAAATCCTTGATGAGCTCTCTAAGCTTGGTGAGAAGCTTGTTTTGGTGGGATAGTAGCTGCTGTAAGAGATGCTGCCTGACGAAATTTGGTTGTATTCTTGTACAACAACGATAAAGCTTCTATTCTATTTCATGCTGCACTAAAGGAAATAAAGAACATTCATTTCTTAAAAATTTAAAATAATTAAGACTTTGGACTTTTTGATTACATCATTGATTTCCTAAAAGATATTGATGATCTGAATGTAGCATTTTCCTACAAGGACAATATTGAAACTGTTGCATAATATTTTTTTATTTATTTACTATACATACATATATACATTTTTGTTTTATTTGACAATCTTTTATTGTAGAATTTACTGAGAGCAGTTTTTATTATTATTTTAAATGTTGTTAAACATGTTCCTGTTTAAACCAAAGTTAAGCAGCATTTTATTTTTCATTTTGTTCCCTTATTGTACCGAAAAAGAACCAAACTGTGACCATAACACCGAGGTACATACCGAACCAGGATTTTGGCGTACCATCACCCCCTAATAATCACTAATCACTAATAATCAGGACTTACTCTTTCAGGTGATCAGTGTCTCTTTGTTTCTGCTGGATTTCATCTCTGAGTCGACTCAGTTGCTTCTGGTGAACATCTCGGTGGTTCTCCATCTGTTCCTCCAACGTTCTCTGCAGAACATGAGGCATAAACTTCAGGAACATTGAACATTAAATTTAATCAGAAGGAGATCCTTGTCCATTTGAAAACCACCACTTGCTGTCTTGACATCCTGCCAACCGAGTTTTTAAGAATGTTTCAGGATGCATGGCCTTAGAAATCTTCCAGGTTGTAAACACGTCTCTGCTTTCAGGCGTCTTCCCTCAGACCCTAAAAACAGCCGTCATCAAGCCGTTACTGAAAAAGAAAAACCTGGACTCGTCCCTCATGAGGACTGATGACCCAGCAGGATTTAGAAAAACTGGTCCACATTTATCTTTAGTAGACTGGACTACTGTAATGCTGTCCTCACAGGTCTCCCTAAAAAGTCAGACACCTGCAGTTAGTCCAGAACGCTGCTGCTCCAGTCCTCATTAAGACCAGGAAAGTAGATCCTAGACCTCCAGTACTCACTAAGACCAGGAAAGTAGATCCTAGAACTCCATTCTTCACTATGACCAGGAAAGTAGGTCCTAGAGCTTCATTCCTCACTAAGACCAGGAAAGTAGATCCTAGAACTCCAGTCCTCACTAAGACCAGGAAAGTAGATCCTAGAACTCCAGTCCTCACTAAGACCAGGAAAGTAGATCCTAGAACTCCAGTCCTCACTAAGACCAGGAAAGTAGATCCTAGAACTCCAGTCCTCACTAAGACCAGGAAAGTAGATCCTAGAGCTCCAGTCCTCACTAAGACCAGGAAAGTAGATCCTAGAGCTCCAGTCCTCACTAAGTCCAGGAAAGTATATCCTAGAACTCCAGTCCTCACTAAGACCAGAGAAGTAGATCCTAGAACTCCAGTCCTCACTAAGACCAGGAAAGTAGATTCTAGAACTCCAGTCCTCACTAAGACCAGGAAAGTAGATCCTAGAACTCCAGTCCTCACTAAGACCAGGAAAGTAGATTCTAGAACTCCAGTCCTCACTAAGACCAGGAAAGTAGATCCCAGAACTCCAGTCCTCACTAAGACCAGGGAAGTAGATCCTAGAACTCCAGTCCTCACTAAGACCAGGAAAGTAGATTCTAGAACTCCAGTCCTCACTAAGACCAGGAAAGTAGATCCTAGAACTCCAGTCCTCACTAAGACCAGGAAAGTAGATCCTAGACTTTTAGTCCTCTGCTTTTAAGCTAAAACTCTCAGCAGTTTTGCATCAGGGTTAAAGCTTTTCTATTTGCTGCCTTTTATAAGAATAGCTGTTGATCCCCACACTGGAACTTCATTTCTATTTGATCTATTTTTTTTAGCCTTATTCTTTCTTCCTTTTTTTTATTAATTTCTTTTAAAGTTTGTTTTTAATGCTCTTGTTATTGCTTCTTGCACCACTGTGACGCTTTTAATGTTTTATGTAAAGAACTTTGAATTGTCTTCTACATGAAATGTGTTATACAAATAAACTTGCCTTTGAAGTCGCTGCTGGACCAGTCCAAGTGGATCTGGTCCAAAGATTGCAGGTTCCTTTGATTGGTACAGTGTTCATTATGAAACATTAATGAGGTCAAGTGAATATTCAGAGTGACCAAGTTTGTCCATAAACAACCTGAACGCCGGGACACCCGGGACAACCTGAAATCCCTGAATGCCAGAACAACCGACCAAGGGTCTGGTTCTCCTTCCTAGACAAGTATGGATCTGGTTGACCCAGAAAACAGTCTAATATGATTCACTCTGAAACATGAATAAACCGAGGACCTAATCAATAGATTTCTTAGTTTGGTCTCCAATGTGGACCAACCGAACAGAACCAGAACTTTAATGGAGATTAAGGACCGATGGGACAATTCCCAGAACTGTGTTGGATCGCTAAAGTACATCTGAAAGTCCAGTTCTGTTACATAAATGTGCATATTGATCTCCTTTAAAGTCCTCATGAGATCAATAAACTTATCTGCAGTTAAAATTCAGATCATGCTCCAACTCTGAGGAACTTACCTTCATCTCCACAGCATCCTTCAGTCGGCTCATGTGCTCTTTCTCCTTATCCATCACCGTCAGCTCGTGCATCTGACCTGAACACACACATTTGTAGATGAGTTAACCCTTTAGGTGCCGGAGTTTTTGAAGTTTTAAAGTCATACTGTGAATGATAAAAAAAAAATGTTGAAGGGTTTCTGGACCACATCCAGAAACTCTCAGAAATATTGGCCCGACCTCAGGTAAAGCCTCAGAATTGTTGCTGCTTCAGGCATGTTTTTATGAACAGATGCACCATGATTTTTAACAGAAGCATGACTTTCACTGTCACTAGACAACCAATCATCATCCTCAGGAGGAAAATATTCCCTCCAGAATCAGAGATGCTAATAGCTGAGAAAGTTCTTCACCAACATGTTGCGGCTTTCTCTGTGATCCACTCTGTATCACCGACTATGAGCTCTCTCTCATCGGCTTCACATGGTGTCTTTCTACAAATTGTGTTAAACTGAAGATTCAAATGTGTGCCATCTAGTGGTGGAAACTGGTAACAGGTTTAGGCTTTCTTTCTGGCCTGGTCCTTGTGGCAATTTTGTGACTTTAGCGCTTAGAGTGTTAACATGCCTGTAAACTGATAGGTCTGTGATTGTCTGATCAGCTAATCAGGGAGCAGTATTTCCTGTAAACATGCTGAGGTCTCAGACCTTGAGCCTGGAGTTTGGCGACCTCCTCCATCAGAGCATCCTGACTCTCCTCCAGCTGCCTCTTCTTCTGCTCCATCTTCTGCAGGTCATCAGTCACAGAAGACAACTTTGCCTGGAGCTGCAAAAACAACCACACAAACAACATGAACAAAACAAATTCTTGTATAGGCAAGACAGGTTTATTTCTTTTTTTTTTTTTTTTACATGTCCTGTCCAGCATCATAGCAGCAAAATGATAATCTGGTTGCTGTATCGTGCTGAACAAATTTGCTCTGCCAAGGGGTGGGTAAGGCTCCTCTTGAAAATCTGATTCATTTATTTATTCAAGAGTTCAAGAGTCTTTATTTGTCATTATACACAGTGCAGGACACAGCTACAACAAAATAACTTCCAGTACAACCCGTCCAAGAGTAGACAGCAACAACATGTAAGCACAAAAAGGATCAGGCAGACTGAGGCAGCAGCCACTGTGCGGAGCGCCTGTATTAGTATTAGATATAGATGGAAAAGATAACATGAGGGGAATAAGATGAGGCTAGAGGGAAAAAAGGCATCTCCACCCTGGGCCTCAGGGCCCAGAGTTGAGATACAAAAAAAGCACACCTCAGTACATAAAAGCACAAATTCAGACATTCACAACATAAGAAACACATGGTGGTGGTGGGGGTCTCCCATCGCGGCCAAGTGTGGACGCAGCTGAACATGAGCGCATCCAGTCGACCCCCCGCCCGGGACTGGAGGGAGGGGGGAAGGATCGACCAAGGCAGTGAATCATCGGGGGAGGTGTGTCGGTAGTGTGTATGTGTGTGTGTGCAGTAAGTGAGCCTGTTGAACTTTCTCCCAGTTTCTTTCTCCAGTCTCTGCCACCTGATGATAGTGGGGCGTCCTTGGGAGCTGATCCAGGAAAAGTCCACCGCCCAAGAGGAGGGCGGGGGGACTGAGCATCCATCAACATAACCTTCCAGGAGAACTTCATAGCCAGCCATCCAAGGCCAGTACAGGGAGCAGAATCAGATAACAGCATTTGTTTTAGTTTTAGGCCAGAGCTGTTTTGTCTGCCTTGAGTCTCTCAGTGGTTTCCATCCAGCCGAGCCGACAACTTCTCAAAGTTGGTGTCGAGCTCCGGAATCGCAACCAGCTTGCCATTCTGAGCTAGAATAGCCTCCAGTTTACGATTAAGCTCCTGCAACGCCAAAGTCTGATTGTTCATAGCTCGACACACACCGGCACAGAAATCCGGCAGCTTGCTAGTGGCCACCGACAGTGTCCGAATTTTGCGATATGCCAGGAAACTGCCCGCTCCAAACAGCAGAAACCCAGTTATCATGAATCCGAATGTATAGATGTCTTCAGCATCCTCGACAGACAAAATCGACAGGCACATGACTTTCCACACTCCCCAGGAATCCATCACATATCCAGCCAAAAACGTTCCGCCAGGACAAGCAGGCTCCCCCACGCCTGTTTTCAGTTTAAATAAATTTGGTCGATTTCATTTAGGGACCAGCTGATCAAATCCATGGTTCTAGATTCTAGATTCAGGACAGAAATGCAGAGAGAGTCTCAGAGATGACAGGACAAGCAGCAGGGCAGAGTGGAGAGGAGGGAGAGAGAAGAAAAGCGTCTGCCTTCGTCGATTCTTTACTTTATTTACTTTGAATCACGGAATCTATGTAATCTTGCTGGACCTCACCGGAGGGGACAGAAAAAGATGGAAAATAGCAAAAAGAAGCAAAAGGGAAAGAAGAAAGGAGACAAAAAGATCACAGACAGAAGGAAAAGACCCTTCAATCCACACCATCACCAGACAATAAACAGCAAACTGTTACACCTGTACATGAACACACCAGAAAACCTCCTAAAACTTTTACAAAAAAAACAAAAAAAAAAGAGCTGCTAGTCATTAAGAGTTTTAAATAATAACCAAATCAAAAAGATATATGAAAGTAGCATAACAGCGACCAGATACTAACTCAGGAAAAATAAAAAGAAGAATTATCTCTTAGTAAATAAACCCACTGGACAACTCAGTGACTGTGTCAGCATGCAGAGGATGAGGAAGAGGAGTGATCAGTGATGAAGAGTGGTGAGAGAGATCGAGCAAATGCGACCATGCCTCTACGGAGGTCAGAGGTAGACCAGGGCCAGAAACCCGGGCCCTCAGCAGCAGTGCCGGAGCACCAACCCAAGCTACCCCACCATGAAGACGACTCCAGCCCCACCTGAAGGGCGGCAGAGGAGAGCCCCAGCAAGATCCCCCCACGGTCTTGGGGCACAGGTCCCAGTGGGCCAAGATCGGCAGCGGCCGGCCCTTCCAGGGACCGGCCACCCAGGGCAGCCCAAGTGAAGGGCCCAGGGCCCCAGGAGCCCAGAGGCGGCCGCCCCACCCCCCAAAGGCAGAGGGCCCGCAACATGCCTAACCCCCGGATAGCCACCCGGCGTAGGCCAGCACACACCCCAATGTTCCAGCCGCACACCCCGGGAACCAGGGCGCCATCGACCCCCTCCCCCCACCCCCCCACCTACTTCAATCTGATGGTTTATTTCTACATTAACAGCATTACAGGGGTACAAAGAAAGCATTCAGAAGCAGTAAAGGCAGCAACAAAGAGCATGAAGACTGTTAAAGACCAGTACAGTAATCCAGCCTACTGGAGATGGATCATGGAGGACTTTCTCCTGGTCTTACTGGGAGACTAAACTTTTAATCCTGTTGCTGGTAAAAAGCTTCTTAGTGAAGCTTTGATGTGGCTGCTGAAAGTCAGGTCTGAGTCTATCAACAGTCCAAGGTTACCAACTTGGTCGGTGGTTTTAAGAGTCCGAGTCTCCAGGTGTTTACCAATGCTGACCCTCTTCTCTTTCTACCAAACAGAATAATCTCAGTTTTGTCTTCATGTAATTGTAGAAAATTCTCCCTCATCCAGGTGTTTATTTGCTCTATAATTGTGATAACTAAAGCTAAAGTTCTGTAATATTTGACCCAAAGGGAGCAGATACAAGTTGAACAGAAGAGGTCCAAAGACTGACCCCTGGGGGACTCCACAAGTCATGGCTACTCGCTCAGATTCATAGCTGCTGATCGTAACTAAATAACTCCGGCCTTCTAAATAGGACCTGAACCAGTTAAGGACCGCTCCAGAAAGGCCAACCCAGTTTTCCAACCTGTGTAACAGGATTCTGTGATCTACAGTATCCAACGCAGCACTGAGATCCAACAGACCAAGCAATAACACTAGACCAGAACCAGGACTGATACTAGACCAGAACCAGGATTGGTGCTAGACCAGAACCAGGACTGATACTTGACCAGAACCAGGATGGATAATTGACCAGAACCAGGACTGATACTAGACCAGAACCAGGACTGATAATTGACCAGAACCAGGACTGATACTAGACTAGAACCAGGATTGGTACTAGACCAGAACTGGGACTGATAACTGACCAGAACCAGGACTGATATTAGACCAGAACCAGGACTGATACTTGACTAGAACCAGGACTGGTAGTAGACCAGTATCAGGACTTGTACTTGACCAGAACCAGGATTGATACTAGACCAGAACCAGGACTGATACTTGACAAGAATCAGTATTCAACCTAATGCCATTTACCACTGTGACCAGAGCTGTTTCAGGACTGTGATGAGGTCGGAAGCCGGACTAAAATTTATCCAGATTTCCACTTTAATTTAAAAAGTCATGAAGCTGGTGAAATACAACTTTCTTAATAATCTGGATATAAAAGGTTAGAGACGGTCTATAGTTGTTCAATATAGAGGCGTCTAGGGGAGGGGCTGAATGGCAGCCATCTTTAGAGCCTGATGCCAGTGAGCTGTTAACTATCAATAGGAGACCATTTTCTACTGAGGTAAAAACTGTGAAAAAAAGTGGGATGGTATCATGTCCAGAGTGCATGTTGTTGATTTCAAATGCCAAACTGTTTCTTTTAGGATTTTTAAATTGACCATTTTAAATTGTGACATAACATCAGAATTATTTCTAGGGTTTAGACACAGACGAGTTTTCTTGTGTGACTATGTGGCATTAGTATTTTGCCTAATTGCTTTCATTATTTGGCTAAAAAAAGTTGGTAAACTGGTTTTATTTGTCAGTGGAGAGGAGCTCTGGGCTGAACTGGAAGTTTTTTCCATCACAGCAAACAAAGAGAATTGTTGACATTCTTGTGGATCATTCCAGATAAATGCAGCTCTCTGGCCTTGCACAGCTCAGTGTTATAGTTATGCAGGCTTTGTTTCTACAGCTCAGAGTCTTTTATAGAACAGACCTGTGGCGTGGTGAGTAAACCCAGATATCCAGATTTAGGGATGGGAATTAAAAGTTCCTTGCGTGGAGGAGTATGCAGCCTAATCACTACTTGCTCCATGTTTCTTATGTGGGTGGAGTATCTCTGGATGAGCAGCTTCTTTAAATTCAGTCCAGTCGTCACAATAATGGAACAACTTCCTGATTCCTGTGGATGTCGGCATGTATATGTGTCTATGTGCTCCATGGCTGTAGGCGGGCACGTTGTTAATTAGATCCATTCTGAGTCAAGTGGTAAACAGTTTTGGGGGGGTGAATTGACATGCTTTCTGTGTGCACATCGGACCATGTGCAACACAGAGGGGGGAAATTGAGTTTTATTCTATGAAGTCTAAAAGGGGCTACTGCACAAAGAAGAAAAAACTGTGTCTAGATTGGCATTACAGTATAAATATTAATGCCTTCTTTCTACGTGCACGTCTTGCTTCATGCACTATGGCAGCGTGCACGTAGTTGACAGGTGTGGAGAGACAATTTCCTTCATGAACTCTTTTGGACGTTCCTACAGAAACCCTCTGAGCTGTGTGGGTTTTAATGCACTTCTTGATGATGTGGACATTTATTCCTTCAAGGTCCAGTATGATGTAAAATCCAGCATGGAGCTGTCTCTTTTCTGTAACAGCTAGGATAGCTGTTACAGAAACCTTTCACATGATCTGGTCCAGAACCCCAGGAATCTAAAAGCAGGACAGCGCGGCCAGAAGGACCACCTGTAGCCGCAATAGGTAAAAATGATTTTTCCTCTGTTCACACTAAATATTAAAACTTGTTTTATTATTTATTCACATATTCAGGAAAAGTCAAGTACCACTGACCTTCATAATTTTATTTGACAGTTAGTGAATATGCAAATTTCAGAATGAGTGTCTTGGCCTTTCTGGTAATAAATGCATCTAATGTTTACACAGTAAAGTAAAGTATACAACAATATATTCATCAACTGCAGGTAAAGTTAAATGTGAGCATTTCTGAGAGGTGCAGTCTAAAGCCTTGGCTGAGAGTCTGATCTGCTACCAACAGGTTGTTTAATGATTAATGAATAAATGTAGAGGAGGGGCTGAAAATCCTAGAAATTCTAATAAAAAAAAAATCCATTGGTGTTCATTTTACTGCATTCTTGGTAGACTTTATGTAAACATCTACGGAGTGATGCATTATTTACCCTTTTCAGACCAGATCTGTAGTTTTGTTGAAGATGGTCTGTCCCCTGCTGACGCTTGCTGCATCGCTCTCCCCTCTGCCTACATTTTTTTGCCAATAGTCCTTTTTTTCTACTCAAGAAACATATGAGCAAAGACTCCTGGATACTCATTAATCACTGGGACTGTATTTTGTGGTAGATTTGGTTGGATACTACCATTTTTTAAGACTCTTACAATCTTTTCAGTGTCATGTCAGCGTGGCCTACAAATAGACGCCTTATTTACAGCTACTCAGGAGCTAAAGCTAACTAGCCACTAGATGCCTCCCTTCTCTACAGATGACTATTACAAGCTTCTACAGAAGATCACCATGCTGGAAACACAGATCCAACGGCTCCAGGTGAATGTGGAAGTGAATGGATTGGGTGGAAACGATACAACTTTGGACGGTGTAGAGGGTAATAACTCTTTCACTGATAGTCCTCCTTGGAATGCTCTTGGTGAATAGCCAAAGAGTAAATCATCTCACAGGGAAATAGAAGACGAGTAACAGACAGAGCCCAGTTTGCTGAGATTAGTGATGTGACCGGCTGGCCTGCTCTGCCATCCAGACCAAGCACCTCCTCAACCCCTCTCCCTAGCAAGACACAGTCATGGCCAGCTATCAGAAGGAAAACTAACAACCAGTCTCCTCCTCAACAAGCAGACATGCAGCTACAGAACATGTTTGCAGAATTCTGGATCTACATCTGATGGCTGAGATGAAATCTCCCTACACACCAGGGTCAGACCAAAGAAAAACTCAGAAAGTAAAAGCAGACGGCTGGGCCTCAGACTTTGGTTGTTGGTGACTTTGGTGTGAAAGACGTGAGATACATGTGGGAAAACCTACTAAAGTCATGAGCTTTCCCAAGGAGATGGGATCAGATGTGGCTGCGCCCCCGACGGTGGAAAAGCTCATCCTGCATGTGGAAAGGAACGATGCTGTGAAGCAACAATCTGAGGAGCTGAAATGGGATTTTATTGAACTACTGGATACAATCAGCTGTCTGGATGCCCAGATATTCATCAGTGGCCTCTCCCTCCGATCAGAGGAGGAGTGGAGTGATCCAGAAGGCTGGTTAGTCTGAATACGTGGCTGTTGGCTTCATGTACCACACATCCAGTTCATTCACAGACAATTTCAGCTTCTTCTGGGACCGCAGGAACATTTTTTAAGCCAGATGGATTCTGGCTGAACAGGTCAGGAGTGAAGCTGTTCGCCTCCAGCCTGGTTTGTTTTCTGAACAGACTCTGTTCCCTCAGACAACAACAACAGACAGGAGAGACCAGAACAACGTGATGAGACAGAGTCTAGAGGAAACCTTAAGAAAACCACCTCAGCAGCTCCTGAAGAAACCCCCAAAGCTGCCAGCGAGGACCCACCCCCTTCATCTCATCATCCTCCATCCAGGTCACCCTCCCTCTCCTCATCCCTCCTGGACTTCACCTCCTAGATGAAGGAGCTGGTCACTATGGCAACCAAACTGACCATATGCCCTAGTCCCGTCTTTTCACCCTGAAACATCCCACTTCATCCTCCCCCACCAGAGTGGCTGAAGGGAGGGCACCCAGCCCCTCCTGTACCACCATGTTTGGGATAAATGAAGTGTGGAGGGTCCAGGCTGTGTAGATAATGGCAACCATGGTTTCCAGGACCAGCTGGATCCTTGTTTATTCACACATGTCAGCTGACGTCACAGACGTGTTCTACTGCATTCGAACGCTAGTCGCTGCCATACTGAGTACCTGCACTTTGAACCTGAACCACATAGGTCATCAGAGATGCCGTCAAAATGCAGTTGGGCGTGATAAACAGAAAGGAGACCGTGGTATATTTATTTATCGATTACCAAAGGAAGAAAAACGCAGTCAGAGATAGCTTTCAGCAATCAGGAGGGCTAACTGGATGCCGACTGCAAGTAGCCGTGTACATTTTGTATCAGGTGAGTTTCACTGCTCGTTCACCCACCGTTTGTAATTATAAAATAGTTTATTTAGGACCTTAACATCACTCTTACATCGCTCATCAGTCTTGCTCTATAATTCGGTAGATTTATATTGTGGCTACATAGCATTAGCCATTGTTTACATAAAGTCGATCACTAGAACACGACTTAGCTTTCCTTTCAGCAAAAAGATATTCTTGCCTTTGAGATGCCATATTTACGGGTCGCAGCCTTCCATGAAATATCGATAAGCATCCATGCTTTTGAAAGCTTTCAGACTTTCACCTGTGTACGAAGATAGGTTGTGTATGAGGTAGATATAAATGTTGTGAAAGGAAAAACCTGGTAACTTGTCAGTTGATGGTAACAGTTGGAAAACTTCCCTCCTTTCATCCCTATGGACATATCATAATTCCAAGGGTACCTGCCCGGCATCGGATCAGCCCGACCCCGATAGAATGCCCAGCGGCACCAAGCCCCCCCCGAGGCCCAGGCAGGGTCTCCCAGGCCAGAAGGAGGCAGCCCCCAGACCCCAGGGTAGACCCATATGACCACTTCAACAGGAAATGCTTTTTTTCAGATGCCGAGGTCCTTCTCCTCAGGCATGAACTCCAGACACTTGAAAGTGCTTCACAACAGGTTAAACCCTTTCATGACACCACAATAAAAATCTCAAGTTCCTTCGCCAAACATAACCATGGCTGGTCCGACACCATCAAACAGGAAGTACTTGTTACTCACCTACTGTCCCATTGATCTCCACCAAACTCAGCAGGAAGGATCATAGTCAGATGTGGAACTGAGCCAAATTGACATATGCTGGAAAAGTTGTAATATGGCCACTACATGAACCAATATGCATGAAATTCACCATATTGATTTACCATGCCAGGATGTACAAAATTGCCTATTGGACCTATAGGCTAATTTCAACAGGAAGTTGGCCATTTTGGAAAAACATGTCATTTTTGCCCGTTTCTTTGCATTGCATTCGAACAAAATCCTCCGAAAGCTTTTATCGTATTTACCTCAGAATTACTCTGAAGCTTCCAGAAACATATGTGATCAAAAGTTATCAAAAAATTTCTCAAAGGAGAAAGGCCAAGGCGGGGGCGTGGCCCCAAAGTTTGATATCTTACTGAGAGACAAAATTGAGATAACTTACACATTAAACAACATATCTGAACCAAAATGATCATGTATGATGCAATTTCCAAGGAATGAGTATGAGTATATGAGGTTTATTACAGGAGAAGTATAACAAAAATACAGACCATACTTGGAAATTTGCAAGAGCTGTCTTGTTAACTCCAGGGGCAGACAAGAGGACTCTGATTTGTTACATTTTAGGAATCAGTTTTATTCAACCTGATCAAAGCTGAAGGACAGTCTCTGAACTGATAAAAGGAAGGAAAGACTGTGAGGCGCCGTTCCCTTATTGTCTCGCCCAAACAGGCTGATATTTTCTAAACAACTGTTCATATCTAGCCGCTGCCCCGTCAGTCTCAACCTTTCCCCATATCACGAGTCTGGAAGGAAAGTGGTCAGCCTGATCTCACACAAGAACACAACAGGAAAATAATAACTTCAATGTTCTTTAAAAAGGAAAATACACATAAAATGTAATTGAGGATAATAAAGGAATAAATGTATCATATGAATACAAGAATGATTCCACTTATGATTGTTATATGAGTAAATATGATTGATTATCATATGCATTAAAATTACTTCCACATGGTCATGAAACCTTCTGATATCATTATTGGGCCCCTTGATGTACCAGGTGATCCTCAGAGGGAGACAATGACGACCCAAGGCAGAAAACCTGAGGAGGAGTAAGCATACGGCTGAGAGCAAGAGCGAGCATGCTGGGGGAGGGAGGTTGCTGGCTGATGGGGCGGTGCAATAGGCCGGAGCGGTGCCAGAGGTGCGAGGGCCTTCATCCCTGCTTGCAGCTTTAATTAATATTTAGATTGTTTTTAGACTTCCAGTTCACTAAAATAGTTTTCTTTGCGATACATAAGGCCACGAGGACCATATGTGCTTTGTTAGTGTCTATATTGATGTCACTTAGGTCACCCAGTAAACAAAGTTTAGGACATGCAGGAATGTTACATCTAACCCATGTTGATAAATCCTCACAAACCTTGTTCCACAACTTTTGGACAGGTGCACAGAGCCATAAAGCATGTAGGTAATCATCTGCTGTGTTACCTGTGCACCATGTACAGATATCTGGGTGATTAAGACCCATCTTGAACATCTTTTGTCCTGTGTAATGTGTTCTATGAAGAACTTGTATTCTATGAGCTGTAAATTTGGGCTGTCTGTCATATTAAAGGCATTAAGACATATTTGTAGCCAAAATGGTTGAATAGGATTGATGGATAAATCTTTCTCCCATTTTGAAGTAGGTAGGGAATTTGAATGATCTTTTTTTTTAACATCAATCTGTATATTTTTTTAAGTAACTTTGGGGTACAGAGGTCCATAAAATCTGCTACCATTGGAGGAAGTTCTAGATCTGCTTGGTGAAGGGGGAAATTTGTGTGTATTATGGTTTTGATAGAACAATTTGTTGCTGTTAATCCCATATTGTGATGAGAGTGTATTAAAAGATCAAATGCTTCTGTTATGGATAGTATGTTCGAAGTATTTAATTCCTTTGCTAATCCATTCTTTAAAATTTAACATATTTTTGTTTAGAAGAATATCAGGATTTTTCCAGATGGGATGTGAGTTTACATGGTATTATTGAGGAGTTCTTTTTTTTAAGTAATTCCCACCAGGCTGTCAGAAAAGTGCTGATGTTGACACTTTTCAAGCAATTTGTATACTTAAGCTGAAAAAAGGAAATGTAGAAATTTCCAAATTGTTAATAATCTCTATAGTCTTAAGAAGGTGAATGTGATTAAATTTGGTTAGTTCTGAGAGCCTGGAGGGAATATTTACATCCAGGTATCTACTGTTACCTGATTTTAAGGTGATGCTGGGTAGATTGTGAAAGCTACAGTTGATGGGTAGAACTGTGCTCTTAGACCAGTTAATGGAGTAATCTGAGAGTGATGAGAATTTATTTATTAGTGAGATTGTTTCAGATAAAGAGGTTTGTGAGTTCTGGAGGAATAGTAAAACATCATCAGCATAAAGACTTATTTTATGAAATATATTTTTGGACTGAATGCCTTTAATAGCTTGATTTTCTCTAATTGCAGTGGCTAGTGGTTCAATAAATATAGCAAAAAGTGAGGGAGATAGTGGACAACTTTGTCTGGTACCCCTTTGTGAATGAAAACTTGGAGAGGTTTGATCATTTGTTCTGACACTCGCATTAGGAGAACTGTATAAGATCTTAATCCAGTTAATGAAAGATGGTCCAAAGCCGAATCTGTTTAAGGTAGCTAGTAAATATTTCCAGTTACCACGATCAAAAGCTTTCTCTGCATCTAAAGAAACTATTATTGTTTCCAGGTTATTGATGATAGAATAATCTATTATATTAATTAGTCTCCGCATGTTAACAGAGGAATATCTAACCTTTATAAAGCCTGTTTGATCAGGGTGTATAATGAGAGGAGTTACTTTCTCTAACCTTCCAGCTAATGCTTTGCAGATTATTTTAAGGTCCGCGTTTATCAGTGATATGGGTCTGTAGCTAGATGGTATTGTGGGGTCTTTACCTGGTTTTAATAGTACAGTAATGGTGGCAGAGTTTATGTTTGGGGGTAAGTAACCATTTTCCTTTATTTGTGTCACCATTTTGAAGAATGTCGGGGCCAGTGTTGACCAGAATTCTTTATAGAACTCTGCTGGGAAGCCATCAGGACCTGGGGCTTTTTTTTTTTTTTACAGGGCATATGTTTAAAGGCTTCATGTAGCTCCTCCACTGTGAGGGGGGAGTCTAAGACTGTGACTTGTTCCTGCTGTAAACCTGGAAGATCTATATTGTTAAGAAAATGATGGATATCATTGTCTGATGGATCTAAGTGTAATGTATACAGAGTTTTATAGAAATCTCTAAAGATGTTGTTTACTGTGTCTGGCTCATGCGTAATATTACCTATTGAATCTTTAACAGCTGATATGGTAGATTTTTCTTTATTTATTTTTAACTGATTAGCTAGAAATCTTCCAGATTTATTACTATGTTCAAATGTCTCCAAGCGTAATCTTTGCACCAGAAATTCTGTTCTCTTGTTAATTATTTAATTCAAATCTAGCCTTCCTTATCTGGTTAATTGTTGGTTCAATTGATATAGACCAGAGTCCACTAATGATTTATTTCTTAGTTCTAATTCTAATATTTTTGAGTTTTCTTTCTTTCTTGTGAGGTGGCAGCTAGAAAAAAGTAAAACAAAAAAGAGTGGAAAGAGAGAGAAAAAGAAGAATAAAGTGGGAGGAAAATGACAAAAAAGGGGGGGAGGGGGTTGAAAAAAAGACAATGAACCCATAAAAAATAAGTCCATTTTTGTGAACATAAGAGACTGGCAGTATTGTTGTCTAATGTGAACAAACAAACTCTGTGACTAAAGTCCAGTGAGTCTGATCAGCATTTCTATCACCTGTAAAAGTGCAGAGTGTGAATACATATGTGAGGTCAGTAGAGCAGGGAGTGGTGTTATGGTCATGATGTAGCTGTCCATTGACGTAAAGTTTGAGCACCGAGATGACAGCGCGGGCTCCTCCGTCCAGGAATTTCCTCCTGATGGGGAACAAGATGTTGCGACGCTCCAGGATTTCTCTGGGAAACTGATCGCTTCTGCTAAGGTCAGTCCCACGAAGATGTCTGCCGCAACGCTTCACCTCCTCTTTTTCTGTGTGGAGAACTAATTTAGCAACTATCGGCCTGGGTCTATCCGGTTTTTTTCCTATGCGATGAACTCGATGAAAGGAGATGGCTTTCACCTTTTCCTCTGGAAGTTTCAGGCTGGTTCTGATAAATGTTTTAACAGCTGCCTCTGTACCTTCCTCCACCTGCTCAGCAATCCCTGAAATAATTAAGTTATCTCTCATGCGACGAACCTGTAGATCTAAGAATAACTAATTTTTTTTATTTTCCTCTGATAGTCGGCTTACTCCTTCGGTAAGGCTTTCCACCAAATCTCTGAGGGCTTTGTTCTCCATAGCAAGAGCTTCCACCTGCTTTTGGCTATATCCCAAACTTTCCTTTGAAGATTGAAACTCACAGTGAAGAACTTCCAGCAGGGAGAGTCAGGCATCGAGACCGGATAGTTTCCCATTGATGCAGATAAAGATATCCGTCGTGTCGCTGCCGGTTGGAGAAACTGGATTGGTCACTTCAGGGAATTCAGTCGAGCGAACTCTTTTGGAACTGGAACCGGTTTTGGAGGCCATTGCCGCAGTGTTGTTGGACTCGCCCATTACGATCTGCTGGAAGCTTTCTTCGATGAAATCCATCAGGCTGGTGAGATCTTCAATGTGATACAGAGTGACCAGGATGGTGTGGTTTGGAATATCAATTTTTTTCCCTCTCTGTTAGCTTAGTGCATTTGTTTGTTTTCAGTAGCGTACCATGTTGATCATGCCAAGTCTTGAGTTACAGCATTCTGGCTGGTGGCTTTTAGGTGTATAGACTAAAGCCCTGTCATGACCTTTAATTGTTTCTCTTTGGCCCCAAAGACAATCATCTTAGTTTAGTTTTTGTTCAACTGGAGAAAGTTCAGGTACATCCAGTCATTAATCTCCTCAATGCATGTACCAAGAGCCTGTACCGGCCCTCGGTCTCCTGGTGAGACTGTAATTAGTGCTGGACATGTTAATACGTTAATCACTTGTTGACGCAACACTTAATTAACAACGTTAAATTCTTTATCCATCCATCCATCCATTTTCTGCCGCTTATCCAGAGTCGGGTTGCGGGTGTAGCTGCCTAAGCAGGTAAACCTAGATTTCGCTCTCCACCAGCTCATCCGGCGGGATCCCGAGGCGTTCGCAGGCCAGCTGAGTGATGTGGTCCATCCAGCGTGTCCTGGGTGTTCCTCGGGGCCTCTTTCCTGTGGGACGTGCCTGGAACACTTCACCAGGGAGGCATCCAGGAGGCATCCTAACCAGATGCCGGAGACTCCTCATCTGGCTCCTCTCGATGTGGAGGAGCAGCGACTCTACTCTGTGCCCCTCCCAGATCACTGAGCTTCTCACCCTATCTCTAAGGCAGAACCCGGCCACCCTGTGGAGAAAACTCATTTCGGCCGCTTGTATTTGTGATCTTGTTCTTTTGGTAACTACCCACAGCTCGTGACCATAGGTGAGGGTGGGAACGTAGATCGACCAGTAACTCAAGAGCTTTGTATTTTGGCTCAGTTCCTTCTTTGCCACGACAGACCGATGCAGAGTCCGCATCACTGCAGATGCCTCACCGATCCGCCTGTCAATCACCCGCTCCATCCTTCCCTCACTCATGAACAAGACCCCGAGATACGTGAACGCCTCCACTTGGGGCAGGACCCCATTCCCAACCTGGAGAAGCACTCCACCCTTTTCCGGTTGAGGACCATGGTCTCGGACTTGGAGGTGAAGATATTCATCTCAGCCGCTTCACACTCAGCTGGTAATCGCTCCAGTGAGAGCTGAAGATCACGGCCCGATGAAGCCAACAGAACCAGTTGGGCAAACTCCCATGCCCCCTCAAAGACCCTGAAGAGGGTGTCGAGCTGGTCCACTGTTCCAAGACCGGGACGAAAACCACACTGCTCCTCCTCAATCCAAGGTTGGACTATTCAACGGACCCTCCTCTCAAGCACCCCTGAATAGATCTTGCTGGGGAGGCTGAGGTGTGTGATCCCCCTGTAGTAGGAGCACACCCTCCGGTCCCCCTCCTGAGCCGCCAGATGGTGGATCAGAATCTCCTCAAAGCCGTCCGGAAGTCATTCTCCATGGCCTCCCCAAACTCCTCCCATGCCAGAGTTTTTGCCTTAGCAACTGCCGAAGCTGCGCTCTGCTTAGCCCACCGATACACATCAGCTTCCTCTGGAGTATCACAGGCCAAAAAGGCCCGATAGGACTCCTTCAGCTTGACGGCATCCCTTACTGCTGGTGTCCACCAACGAGTTCGGGGGTTACCGCCACGACAGGCACCGACAACCTTACAGCCACAGCTGCGGCTGGCCGCCTCGACAATAGAGGCACGGAACACAGCCCATTCGGACTCAATGTCCTCCGGTTCACCCAGGACATGGTTGAAGCTCTGCCAGAAGTTGAAACTCTTTCTGACAGAGGACTCTGCCAGACGTTCCCAGCACACCCTCACAACACACTTGGGTCTGCAAGGCCTGACCGGCGTCCTCCCCCACCATCTAAGCCAACTCACCACCAGGTGGTGATCAGTTAACAGCTCCGCCCCTCTCTTCACCCTAGTGTCCAGAACATGCGAACGTAAGTCCGACAACACGATTACAAAGTCGATCAATCTAACTGCGGCCTAGAGCGTCCTGGTGCCAAGTGCACATGTGGGCACTCTTATGTCTGAACAAGGTGTTCATTATGGACAGTCCATGAAGAGAACAGAAGTACAGCAACAACACACCACTCGGATTTAGATTAGGGGGGCGTTCCTCCCAATCACGCCCCTGCAGGTCTCACTGTCATTGCCCACGTGAGCATTGAAGTCCCCTAGCAGAAAGAGGGAGTCCCCGTAAGGAGTGCTCTCCAACACTCCCTCCAAGGACTCCAAAAAGGGTGGGTACCCAGAACTGCTGCTTGGTGCATAAGCACAAACAACAGTCAGGACCCGTCTGCCCACACGACGGCAGAAGGAGGCTACACTTTCGTCCACCGGGTAAAACCCCAACCTACAGGCACCAAGTCGAGGGGCAATGAGCATGCCCACACCTGCTCGGCGCCTCTCACCGGGAGCAACTCCAGAATGGAAGAGGGTCCAGCTCCTCTCAAGAACAGTGGTTACAGAGCCCACACCATGCGTTGAGGTGAGTCCAACTATATCTAGCCCGAACCGTTCAACCACGCGCACCAGCTCAGGCTCCTTCCCCGCCAGAGGGGTGACATTCCACGTCCCTAGAGCTAGCTTCTGCAGCCAAGGATCAGACCGCCAGGGTCCCCGCCTCTGGCAGCTGCCCAACTCACACTGCACCCGACCCCTGTGGCCCCTCATGCAGGTGGTGAGCCTATGGGAGGGGAGGCCCATGTCACCTTTTCGGGCTGAGCCTGACCGGGCCCCATGGGCAAAGGCCCGGCCACCAAGCGCTAGTCTCCGTGCCCCACCTCCAGGCCTGGCTCCAGAGGGGGCCCCAGTGACCCACGTCCAGACAAGGGAAACCTTGGTCCTTGCTTTCTCCTCATCATAAGAGTGATTTGAGCCGCACTTCATTCTTTAATCGCGCATTAGTTTTTTTTTATTTTTTTCTCTTTGGCTGCTGGCTTTGATGACAGAAACATGGCATCCCTGTCTCATTTCCCTGCTGCAGCGGTGCATCTGATGTAATCAGGGGAGAGCGGGTTTATTAAAATAAAGAGACTTTTTCTGTCTGGAACTTAAGAAAGAAGAAGAACCGACGTTTCTCTTTGTCTGTTAAAACTCATACAGATGGACAGAACATCGTGATTTTTGGACGGGAAACTGCTCCCAAAAGACAATGAGAAACTTTTTATTATTTTTTTAATAAATTATGTTTTAATTTAGGCAAGATAGCAAAGGTAAGACATTTGTTCTGACTTTTACAAACATAAAGCATAAATCGGGTCTTCTTCTGCCTCTGGTTCGGGGAATCTTGGTCATAGCGAGATGAAACTTCCAGCTGTGGAATCTGTGAGATGTGAGCTTTCAGTAGAGGAGCCGTATGTTCGTGTTCATGGGGAGACGTCATCTGTGTTTACATATTTTTCGGACTTTGTATACCAGAGGGGTATTGCACGAAACCAGAATAAAGAAATCCAGGATAATTAAGCAAGCCCAGCTTGACCTAGCTTGCGCGGCCTATCCTGGCTTAATTGGTTGCACGTTTGCTGAGCCAGGATGAGAAGGTGCGGCTAGGTTAAGCCAGGTGAAGATAGTTGGGATAAGTGCGTGTGCACGGCATACTGAAGCAGACCTCGCGATCGCTCACAGAATCACCGATGGGGAAATGGATAAAAGTCGCGCGTCCTACGTCACGGCCGCTGAACAACAGCTCCTGACGGAGTTCTCTGACGAAGTTAAGGATATTATAAGGAAAAAAGGCAAAACCAATGCCATAAGTAAAGAACGCGAGAGAGCCTGGCAGACAATAGCCGACCGGCTCAATGCGTAAGTGGTCAAAAACTGTACAATTAATAAACAGTGCTCCACTGGAACTGTCATAATTAGGCTACAATTAAAGGAGTTACTTTTCAAATCCACTAACTGTTGTATACTTTAAGAGTGACAAGCAGGTGCATGTTACTCAGGAAATGTAGAGTATGATTAGGTGCAAACAATTATCCACAATGTGTCATTTAATCTATTTTCCTCATGTAACGTTTTTATCTATTTTATCTTTCTGTCCTTCATAAAGGACAAACCTGTCTGGCCATAAAAGGACCTGGCAGCAAGAAAAAATTAAATATAAGAACATTTTACAGGCTGGTAAGTGACTCCAAAGTAGATAACCGTGAACAAATGAGGTGAATAGATGAGGTGTCTGCTGACATGTTCAATGTCTGTATGATTGTAGCAGTTAAAAAAAGGCCTATAGAACTGGCACAGGGGGCGGCCCACCAAGCCAGGATGTGACTCCAGCAGAGGAACTGGCCTCCATTTAAATAAAGGGAGGCCAGTGATGGAGGGGATCCAGGGAGGGACAATAACTGACTCTGTCCCAGCCACAGAAACTGTCCACTTCATACAAGGTACACAAAGTACTGCAATTCTACTGCACATGGAACACAATCAAATATAATATAGTGTCTGACTTTGGATAACCTTGCAGTGTCTGGGAACACAATTACACTTTTGGAGCCACCAGAAGATGATCCAGTTAGTACAGTGTCTCGAAATCACAGGCTTGGTATGTTCTGTGAAATCTTAATCCGAGTCCTCTCGCTGCATGTATACGGCAGGGGGAAGGCACATCTGCAGCTGCAGAATGCACGTCTGCAGATGAGGAGACTGTGTCAGTGGAGTCCAGAAGGCTTGAGGCATGTCAGTTTTATGGGATTGGCCTGCTTATTTATTCCATGAAGGATATGAAGTCAGTGATGTGGTGCTAATAGAAAATGTGTAGCAGGACCCGGATGCTGCACAGTCTCCTAAGTGGCCTGGTAACATTGTGAGTATTGGCTAAAGTAAATCTACGTTATGCACAAATCCTGCTGTGCTAATTGACATTTCCTTTACAGACTTCACAAACTGTCAGAACGCTTTATTCAGGGCACCTGGAGAGAGAGATAGAGCTGGCAGATGTTAAAAGCTGACTCAAAATGAGCAAGCTCCAAGGACTGGAGCTGGATCTTGAGATTAAACACCGGACACTCAGAAAACTGGACCTGGAAATCCAGTAACCGAAAATCTGTATCTCTCAATGACATAGTCATCTCCAAAGGCCAGGGGATGTGAGCTGTCCCTGAAGACTCGTTCACGTCTGAATGCTCTTCTGAGGATGTGGGCTTCCTCGTCCAGCACATCCTCCGAAAAAGGGCAAGCCATTATGAAGAGGGACCAGGTGGAGGGGAGTTGGACCTATATATTCTACATTGTCCTCGTCACAGATTAAATTGAAAACACCTTTGAAACCTCATCAGCTGTGTTTTGTAATCTCAATTACTGCAATAAAACACATATTTATAAAACCTCTGACAGCAATTTGACGAGCAGTCTTCATTAGCATAGCAATATAACACTTGGCCTGATGAAATCATGCACTTATGACCAAGTTGATATTGTGTGATGAAATCATGATCCTGTATTTAAATAAAATGACAAAAAAAAAAAACTAAAAAAAAAAAAAAAAAAAATTATATGCACTGCACTAGCACTACACATCAGCACCTGGGTCCAACTGGACTCAAAAGCGGTCTGACTAACACTTAATTATGACGTCCCATCTTGTTTGAATTCATGCTTGTGTTGTTCTTACTCTCAAATGTAAGTCGCTTTGGATAAAAGCGTCTGCTAAATGACTGTAGAATAGAATAGAATAATAATACTACAACTCGAATCCATATAAAAAGGCTGTTGCGATTACGAACAGATTTCGATTAAATGTACAGTGACTGTATATGTAATATTTTAATACTGGATGATTAAAATGACGCGCCATACTTAGGAAGACCATGGACATGCTGTAAAACACATTAATTCCTCACAGAATTGACGTTGGACATGCAGGTGACTCGCTAGGATTAATCTTAGCCTGAGCAGTTAGCCTGGTCTGGAGCAGGCTAACTGCAGCGGATAAATCACCACAGTAACTTGGCCGGGATTAGTTTGAGCTGCTTTCATGCAACCGACTTAGGGCTAAATTCAGCCAGGATAACCAACATATCCCGGCTTAATCCCTTATCTTGGTTTCGTGCAATACCCCTCTGGTCTTTGAATTGTTTGTTGTCTTAACTGTGTTTGGTGGTCATAGAATCAATCCACCAACTTTTTGGTTGGTAGATGACTGCTGTTCCTCCTGAGCTATGGGCACCAGGTGAATCTTACCTGTGAGACAAGCAGCTGACAGGTGCTGAGCTCCTTCTCGTTGGCCTCCACCCTACTGCTGTTCTCTATCAGGTTGGCTTCCAGCTGTTTGCTGCGGTTCACCAGAGATTTGACTTCAGGCTTCATCTTACTGATGTAGAGGCGAGCTGTTGTGAACTCCTCCTCCATCACTCCGCTCAGCTCTGCCATCTGTGGACAGATAGGGAGGAAACATGGAGGACAGAATTCTGACAGCAAACAGCAACAATAAACCCAAGGACAGTTGCAGCCTCACAGCTTTGAGCTCACTGGTCCCAAGAACGCCGCCGATTTCACCAAGGTCTTTGAGCAACAGACTGAGGATCTCTGCAGACCTCTTCTTATGATGGGAGCTGAGCTCCTGCAGAGTGGACATCTCCCTCTGAAATGCTTCCAGAACCACCTAGAACCAGAACCAAAATCTACCAACATACAAACATAATTTTATTGTATTTCTGGATGTAAACTCACTGTTTTGTGCGCAAGCTCCTCATTCAGCTGTTCATTGCAGCGATTTTGGTTTTCCACCTCCTGACTCTTGTGGTCGTAGTTGACGGCAAGTTCCTCCAACGCCTGCAGCACCTCCTTAACCTCCTCTTTGGCAGAATCATTGTCCCTCTGCAACCTGGACAGCTCCTCCTGCAGCCGTTCATTGTCCTGTTGACCAGATGCCAGTAGCTGCAGAGCCAAAGGTCGGCAAGTGTTAGGATGACAGGTGGCAGACAAGTTGGAGGACATGTGGTGAACAGGTGGCAGAATTGGCAGAGAGGTGGTGGACAAATTGGCAGACAGGTAGTGTACAGGTGGCAGACATGTGGCAGACATGTGGTGGAGAAGTAACAGACGTGGCAGACAGGTAACAGACAGGTGGCGTACAGGTGGCAGACATGGCGAACAAGTTGGCGGACACGTGGCAGACAGATAGTGGAAACATGGCAGACGGGTGGCAGAGAGGCAGTGGACAGGTAGCGGACAAGTTCGAGGAGATGGGCGGACAGGTGAGACTCACCTCATCCTGGTCCATCAACTGCTGTTTGAGCGTCTCTGATGTCTGACTATGGTGGTTGATCTCATCGTCCTGAACAAAGTTTCACATTTAAACATGTCGTCATGCAAGTTGGACTCTTATTATCTTGTGTTGTACACACAGATGCAGCAGCCTCGGCGGCTCCAATTGACAGTGCTTTTGTGTATGTTGGAAACTACCACAGCCTATCAGACTACCTGTCCAGCAAACTTCAGCTACAGCTGGTAAGTGCTTTTAACCCTGGTCTCAAAGAACAAATACAAACCCATAACCCCACAACACTATCAGAAAAGTGCAGGTCTACTTGTGGTTCCCAGAGTCTCTAAGAGTCTAATGGGAGACAGGGTCTTTGGCTATCAGGTCCCTCTCTTATGGTTCCAGCTCCCAGTTTGGGTTTGGGAGGCAGACACCCTCTGTACCTTTAAGATCAGGCTGAAAACCTTCTTTCTGATAAATCTAGTTATTTAGGGTCTAGCCATCCCTTAGTTATGCTGCCATAGGCTTATACTGCTGAGGCACGTCCCATGATGCATTGGGCTCTTCCTTTTCATCTCCCTGCTTCCCATCTTCCATGTACAAACATATGACAGTATCGGCATGATTAATGTATTTCTCCTCTCAGCATAAAAGTTGAAGTGTCTGTTGGTCTCTCTTTCCTGGCCTCTCCACCCCAACCGGTGCAGGAAGATGGCCGCCCTCCCTGAGCTGGGTTCTGGTTCTAGCTCTGCCAGGAGTTTTTTCTTCAAAGAAGATTTTCCTTTCCACTGTTGCCCCCTGCATGCTCAGGATAGGGGATTGGATCAAAGTCAAGATTGGATGCAATCTGTTGGTTTTGCTTAACAAGACTATTATTGATTATGAATTCAAGCTCAAGTTCGTATGTATTTGCATAGCCCATGTCCTGCAACCAGTTGTCCAACATGCTGAACAATAAAATAACTACAACATAAAACACTACAGATTAAAATAATAAACATTAAAAATCAGTAAAAAAAACAAATAAAATTAAAGCTTCGTCACCCCTGGATTTGAGCCTTGAAGACAGGACCTGCAGAAGGGCCAACAGCAGTAACACTCACCTTATGGACAGGCTGAATGACTTTTATGCATGCTTTGAGGCCTGTGAACCCCAAGAAAACCACATATCTGTGCCAAAGAAGTCATCATTGACGTTTCAACTATCACCCAGTAGTGCTGACTCCCATCATGATAAAGTGCTTTGAGCTATTTGTCAAGACCCACATCCAGTCCTTACTGGACCCCTTGTAGTTTGCATACCATCCAAACCACTCTACAGCTGACGCCATCTCCCACACATTGCATGCTACCCTGACACACCTGAACAATAAGGACACCTGCTGTTCATCTACTTCAATGACAAGGTGAGTCCAACCTGCACTTGGACTCACCTTGCCGTCAACCTGCTGGTGCAGGTTGGACTCACCTTCTCGTCCAGCTGCTGATACAGGTCCGTGATGAGCGTCTCATACTGCATCTTCTCCTCTTCGGACAGAGGGACGGTGGGTGGGGCCAAGCTGTCAATTACTGTGGGCAAGTCACTGCTGCTCTTCTTGTTTCTGCTGCTCAACTGCTCCTCCACAGGTACAGACTCACCTGGACAGGTTCATCCAGAGACACAGGGTTAGCTGACTTATCTTCTCTGACCCAATCCTCCACATTTAAGATATTCAGAGTGACATCTTGCTATTAAGCAAGGCCATCCCACCAACGTGCAGGCCATTGAGAGAAACTCATTTTAAAGAGCCACATTCTGAAGGTCCAACAAAGAGGACAGAAACAGTGTGACATCATCAAGTGGCATGATTCACTGACCAATCAGAATGCTGTTCGCTACATTCTCAGTGTTCCTCACCTTTCCTCCAGCGCTTCAGCTCATTCTCCAGTTTCTGGATGATGATGCTCAGACTTCTGCTCTTCTCTTTCTCCTTCTCATACTTCTTCTTCCACTCCTCAGCCGTCAGCTCAAGGTTGACTGACACTGTGTTCTTTATGGTTTTAGCCCTGAGACCACATCACAGTTAATTCTGATTTCTATTAATATTGGGGGTTACTTTATTGCCCATCATCATGGATCTACTGGATGACATAATAATTATTTGCTTATCATCAACTATAATTCACTAAAACTTAACTTTTTATATATATTTTCTGAAATTCATTTATTTTTAACATTTCTGTTAAGATGGGTTCTACAGGTTCTACTGAGCAAACAAAGATCTTTTATCTTGAAGAGCTCAGGTGTGTTCCTGTACCTCTGTCCAAACATGAGAGTGGACTTAGTTTCAGACTCGTTGTAAACAGATGGTGAACAACAGATAATGATGGTGGTCCGACAGTTTCCTCCCAGAGAGTCCTGCAGGATCCGGGTCATCTTACTGTCTCGGTATGGAACGTGGGTTTTCTTAAAACAGAACAGAGGTAAGTGAAGCTGATGCTGTGACATATTTCCGGTGAAACAGCATATTCAAACTCAAACAATTATTCATTCCTTCAATTATATTCTCTACAGTCTAATAAATTAATCTTGAAACTAGGAAATAGTGTCTTTAAGGTACACTCTGGAGCACCGCATGGGGGATTTGGCCAGCCTGACAGATTTTATAGCTCAGTGCTACGACAGAATCGTCATGATAAAACATCAACCCCCTCCACCTCATCCAAGGCCAAGACACAGCGAAACGAGGATTCACCTGAAGCTCATTCTAAAACCGGTTAGACTACTAAAACCCATGAAACGTCTACAACCAGTGAAATACAACAGCTAATGATAACATTACAACCGATGAGATGGCTACAATCAGTGAGATGACTACAACTACTGATAGGACTACAACTGAGATGACTACAACCAGTAAAACAACTACACACAGTGAGATGGCTACAAGCAGTTAGACGACTAGTAGTAGTAATAGGAGTACAACCAGAGAGACGACTAAAACCAGTGAAAGGACTACAGCCAGTGAGGCGGTTAAAACCAGTGAGATAACTACAACCGCTGAGATGACTACAACTGAGAAAATCATGACTACAATCGATTAAATGTCTACAACTGTGGAGATGTCTATTGTAGCGGGGTTCTTCGCCAACCAATAAACAGGCTAAGTTGCTCTTCAATTTGTGGTGGTTTTATAGTGCCCATGGCTCCCAATTTGTACTCAACAGTGCAAAAAATGTCCAAAACTCCAGTGCAAGAATTATATTTACATATTTACAAAATTAAAAGAAGTAAAAAAAAACAAACTTTAGTATCTCGGCACAGACAGGTGGAGGACAGTAAGTAAGCAACAAACAACACATACCCAGTAAACCTAGCAGAATTATAAGTGTGCACCCTTAATAAATTGCTAGATGAGGCAGATTGAATTCCTCTTGTGTTTTACTGCGGTAATGGACCTTGATGTGAGTGACTTTGTCCCCATGAGACTAGCCAGACGAGTGTGTGTGTGTACATAAAGACTCAGTGTTAGTAGGGACAACCGTCAGAGATGAGACGGCTTTGTCACATCATCCCTCTCCTCCCCAAGGTTGGCAGTGTTTGGCAACCATTGCAGATGGTCTGCTACAACATTGGACTTTCCAGATCGATGGTGGATGTGGAACTAGAAAGGTTGTAGTGAGAAGTACCAACGTGTAAGCCAGCTGTTATTGTCCTTCATTGAACTAATCCAGGCGAGAGCATGATGATCAGTCTCTAGATCAAATTCTCTTCCCAAGAGATAATAGCGCAGAATTTCTAGAGCCCATTTTATAACCAGTCCTTCTTTTTAATGACAAAGTACCTGGTATCATGAGGAAGTAGCTTCCTGCTCAGGTACAGGATGGGTCACTCAGCTCCTTCGTCATCCTGGGCCAGAACTGCTCCAGTTCCCACGGCTGATGTGTCCACTTCCACCAGGGACTTCTTGTTAAAGTCTGGACTGCGCAGGACCAGAGATGAACACAGCTGTTTTTTAAGGGTTCTGAAGGCTTTCTCACAATCCTCATTCCAGGCCACAGGGTTTTTCTGGTCTTTGGTGGTAAGTGCTGTAAGTTCTGGCAGCAACAGAACTTAACCAATTTAGAGTCTTAACTCATTAGGGAAACAAATCCTGCTAATTCTGCATAAAGAACAAATAAAGTAATACAAAAAACAATAGAAAACCTAAACCCCTCTCCCATTCTGTTGTGCAATGATGAGTCCAGTTAGGCTGCAGCCTCATCAAGGGAGATCCACTTCAGCTGGGACTCTTGTCCTTAACAGGCCTGGGCCTCCCACACACAGCAACTTTCCCATGAACTGGCAACTCAAAGAAAATAAACTTACCAAATTAATAAGGTGACAAGAATGAGTCAACTAAAAGTATGCACCCAATTAGTTAACCACCCCAGCCAAACCGGCTAATAAAAAGGTGAAATATCAAAGAAATGGTAAGTATTACAAATAAAGTGTAAATGAAATAAGGAAAAGGTTACAGACCAAGCTCACTGTGTGTGGCTGTCTAGGCGACCATCACACTTCGGTACAAAATTGTGATACCAGCCAGCCAAACCCAGGAAGGAACAAACTCCTTTTTGGTCCATAGTTGCAGGCAGTTAAGAATGGCCTCCACTTTGTCAACCTGTGGCCGTACCTCTCCTTGTCCCAGCTGTTATCCCAAGTTTCGAACCTCTTGTTTTGCCCACTTACACTTGGCAATATTTAAAGTCAGACCGGCCTGTTGAATGGCTCCCAGGACTCTCCTCAGATGGTTGATGTGCTCTTCCCAGGTGCTAAAGATGACCACTTTATCAAAATAGGCAACACCGAGGTCTTCATATCCCTGGAGGACCCTGTCCATCACTCTTTGAAAGGTTGCTGGGGCTCCATGGAGGCCAAACGGCATGACAGTGAACTGAAATAGTCCAGCAGGTGCAAAAAGCTGTTTAGGGTGGGCAGGAGGGCTCCAAAGGTACTTGCCAGTATCCTTTGCAAAGATCTAGTGTGGTGATGTACGTGGCAGATCCAACTCTCTCCAGCAAGTTGTCAGTTCTTGGCATGGGATAGGCATCAAACTCTGAAATGGTGTTCAGCTTTGCAGGGCCGTACTGAGTCATCCTTTTTGGTTAGGAGGACCATTGGGCTGCACCACCCTGATTGTGATGGCTTCCATCTCCAGCATGGTTGTGATCTCCTTCAGTTTCCCAACCAGCTGCTGAGGAACACGGTATGGTCGTTTTCTGATGGGTCGGTTGTCTGCTAACTGGATGACATGTTGAGTGACTGAGGCTCTGCCTGACTTCACTCCAAACAGGGATGGCGTGTCCTGAAACACCTGTAAAAGGTCTGATGTCAGGTGTGAGATGGGAAAGCACTGGCGTTGCAGTCTGGATTAAGGTGTCCCAACTTGGGTTTTCCTTTTCAAAAACTTCTCCTCTTACCACCGGGCCCACTGTCACCACCTGACTCTGTGGTTCCTTCCATCTTTTTAGTAGGTTGACATGGTAAGTATGTTTGGGCTTCTTTTATCAGGATGAAGGACTTCATACATCACCGGGCCCATTTTCCAGGTAACGGTGTAGGGTCAATGCCACTTTGATAACAGTTTCCTGTCGGAGGAAGGAAGGAGTAGGAGCACCTTCTGACCTTGTTCAAAGTCCCGCTGTCGTGCCTGCTGGTCGTACCATTGCTTTTGTTTGCATTGTGCCTCTTGTAAGTTCATTTCTGCCTCTTCTTTGTATTTTGCCAAACGTTCTCTCAGCTCCAGGATACACTGCACCACACCTCTCTCTTCTGTGTTGCTAGCAGGACCTTTCCAGCTTTTGTGGAGTAGATCCAGGGGTCCCTGGACGTCCCAGCGATACAGCAGTTCAAATGGTGAGTAACCAGTGGATGCTTGAGGAACCTCAAGATAGGCAAAGAGGAGAAAAGGTAGCCAGCGATGCCAGTCCTTACCCGTATCAGACACAAATTTCTGCAGCATCCGTTTCAGAGTCTGGCTGAACCTCTCGACCAGTCCATCAGTCTGTGGATGGTATGGTGTGGTTTTAATAGCGTGGATGCCTAGCTGTTTGTGGAATTGCTGCATGAGTCTAGAGCAGAAGTTAGCACCCTGGTCTGTCAGTATGTCATCAGGGATGGCCATTCTGGAAAATACTGCACTCAAAGCATGGACAATTGCTGAAGAAGTGATGGTGCTCAGGGAAAATGCTTCAGGATACCGGGTGGCGTAGTCACAGATTACCAAGATATACTGATTTCCCTGGCTGCTTTTTACCAGCAGTCCAAAAATGTCCATGGCAATCCTTCAGAACGGTGTGGAGATAACTGGAAGTGGTTGAAGGCAAGCACAAGCTGACCTGCGAAGAACACATGTTTACTGACAGGTTGGGCATGTCATGCAGTATGATTGAATGTCTTTGTACATACCAAGCCAATAAAAACGTGAGCTATGCAAGTTTTATGCCTTCCAAGGTGCCCAGCCCATGGAACAGTATGAGCTTAATGGATTATCAGGGGTCTGCAGCAAACTGGGATTACAAGACATTTGTGGTTGTCACTGCTTATATACAATATACCATTTTCAACAATAAAGAAAACATTCCCCACAGGATTAACATTCCCAACATCCATCATCTTGGCAAACAGGGTCTTCAGTGTGTTATTTTGTTTTTGTAACTCAACAATATTTTCAGGTATCTCCCACACTTTGTCTGTGTTTAAACCTTGTACATTGTATTCAGTTATACCAAGCTGTTTTTCACGACGTTGCCGTCTGGACTTTTTTGGCCCTTTGGTGCCACCCTCACAAAGACCACCATTCAATTTTGGGAGAGGCATGACACCAGCCTTCAATTGCGCTTGAGTGATCACTGGACAAGAAACACCCTCCTGGTCATTAGCATTAGCAGTGTTATTGGTGTTAGCATCAACATTAGCAGTCCCAGAAATGTCATCAGGCTCCCCTTCTTGTAGCAAACACATCACCAAAGGAGCATCAGTCCCTAAAGGGGCGGCAGTGGCTCAGGCGGTAGAGCAGGTCGTCCAATGATCGGAAGGTCGGCGGTTCGATTCCCGCTCCCGCAGTCATCTGTCGTTGTGTCCTTGGGCAAGACACTTAACCCTCCTTGCCTCCAGTGTTGGCATCGCTGGTGTATGAATGTGTGGATGAATGTTCGGTGATGGTCGGAGAGGCCGTAGGCGCAGAATGGCAGCCACGTTTCCGTCAGCTTGCCCCAGGGCAGCTGTGGCTACACACGTAGCTTACCATCACCAGGTATGAGTGAGGAGTGGATGAATAATGGATTCACACAATGTAAAGCGCTTTGGGTGCCTTGAAAAGCGCTATATAAATCTAATCCATTATTATTATTATTAAAGCTGTTTATTGCCAGGAACTACATGGACCAGTTATACCATGCCCTATGGGGGATGATTTATATGGTCTCTTCCTTATTTTGTCATTTTCAGTTGGTTCCAGCTCATTTCTAGGTACGTAAGGAGCACCAGTGACTTTTTTTTTCCAGTGGACAAACTGAAGCTTTGTGTCCAGGTTGCTGACAATAATAGCAAATCAGTGTCTTACCCGTTGCTGGTGGTACCTGGAGGATGCCCGTTGTGTCCAGACCTGCCCGCTGTGTCCAGACCTGCAATGTCAGAAGAGCTGAAGGCCGTACGTCTGTGGTGGGTTGAACCAAGGTGGTGGTACATGTCGCTGGCCCTCCTCTGCGTGTGTTGAGGTACTGTAAAGCCAGTTTTGCTGCTGTTAATCCATCTGATGGTTCATGCTCCTTAACCCAGGTTCTCACATCTGGCGACAAGACGTGAAGAAGTTGCTCCAGGATGATGGCCTCTCCAATCTGCTCTTTGGTCCATTGCTCCAGCTGAATCCAACGGCAGTAGAGTCCTTTTAAGCGGTGATATGTCTCTGTGGGTGTTTCTCCAGGTGGCACAAATGCACAGCAAAACATCTGTCTGTATGTCTCAGGTGATATGCCAAACTTGCTTAATAATGCTGCTTTCAGGTCTCAGTATGAGTGAGCTCTGTCCTCATCCATGGAGGTATAAGCATCCAGAGCTTTTCTTGAGAGAAGCGGAACCAGTCTCTAGCCATTTCCAGGTCTTAGCAATTCTTTCAAAACATAAGTAGCTGTCAATGTCCTCTCCCACCTGGTATGGAGGAATCTTTGGCTGTGTGTGACATATGGAGTCTGGTCTCTGCTGGTCTGATCCAGTTACTGCGTCATCTGTATTACTTGGTGGCGTGAAAGAGACAACATCATACCAGCTTCCTGGTCCAAGTCATCCTTTGCCTGTGAGCGCAATCGAGTTCATCTTGGAGGGTGAGCTGTCTATTTTCCACGACTTGCCATTCCACTTCTGACACCACTTGTAGCAGGGTTCTTTGCCAATCAATAAACAGGCTAAGTAACTTTTTTAGTTTGTGGTGGTTTTATTGTGCTCGTGGCTCCCAAACTGTGCTCAACAGTGCAAAAAAAATCTCCAAAACTCCAGTACTAAGAATAATATTTACATATTTACAAAAGTGGAAAAAGTAAATAAAAAAAAAACTGTTTGTCTTTCTTTAGACCAGCCAAAAAATATTCCAGTACTCAAACCTCTGAACCTCCTTCCAGCTCTCAGCAATGCAACTCAATGACCCTCTGCACTTCTCACTCTTCTCTTTACATACTCTAAATATACTCTAAGCCCCACCCCGTATACTCAATAATGCTTAAATTCTATAAATAAATCATTTTTGTTAAGTTTCCTCAGGAATAAAATAAAGACAAAAATAACAAATTCTACACATTCATTTAGGAAAATTAAATTCATTACAGTAGCATAAATACAAAAGTAATAAATGTTTTTTTTTTTTAAATGAAAATGTTTGGAGTGAACCAGTGATCACATGATTGTCATGTGCATGTCGGCTTCTTAACAGCTGATTGGACATTGTCTCAGTTTTGACCCAAGCCACGGCACAGACAGGTGGAGGACGGTACGTAAGCAACAAACGACACATACCAGTAACCCTAGGTGTGCACCCTTAATAAACTGCTAGATGAGGCAGATTGAATTCCTGTGTGTTTCACTGCGGTAATGTGACTGTTGGACCTTGGCGTGAGTGAACTGGTCCCCACAAGACTAGCCAGGCAAGTGTGTGTGTGTGTGTGTGTGTGCGTGTGTGTGTGTGTGTGTACGGACTCAGTGTTAGTAGGGACGGCTGTCAGAAACGAGACAGCTTTGTCACATCTATAACTAGTGAGACAACTACAACCAGTGATAAGACTACAACCATTGAGACGTCTATAACCAGTGAGATGATTACAATCGGTGAGAAACTACAACTCGTGAAACAGTTTCAATGCAGATGGTTACAACTGGTAAGACAACTAGTGATAAGACTACAACCAGTGAAAAGACTACAACAAGTGATAGGACTTCACACACACTCAAACACAGACATGTGTTCGTGTGTGTGAAAGAGACACAAGGAGGCATATAGCTCATCATCCACCCCCGGGAAGAGCTGATCACAACGTGGTGCATCTCTGGCCCATATACAACCCTCTGGTACACATGCGGCCAGCTGTCTCTCGCACAGTGAGAGGATGGTCCGACAAGGCTGAGGAGGCCCTGAAGGACTGTTTTGAGTCAACTGTGTGGGTAGTTTTCTGTGATGCTCAGACATGTGCAGACCAGCTGTGTGGGATAGTACGTCACATGTTCAACCAGAGTCTGAAACTGGGGAGAGTTCCACAGCTGTGGAAAACATCCTGCGTAGCACCAGTTCCAAAGACCCCAAACCCAAAGTACCCCAACAGCTACAGGCCGGTGGCACTGACATCCTATCTGATGAAGACCTTGGAGAGGCTGGATCTTGCCCATCTCCGGCCTCTAGTGACCCCATCAATGGACCCACTACAGTTGGCCTATCAGCCTGGTATTGGGGTGGATGACGCGGTCATCTACCTCCTACAGAGATCCCTCCTCACCTGGAAAAGGCTGGGAGCACTGTAAGAATCATGTTTTTTTATTTCCCCAGTGCTTCAGCACCATACAGCCCACGCTTCTGAGAGACAAGTTGGAAGTCACAGGGGGAGACCTAAATCTCACAACATGGATCTGGACTACTTCACCAACTGACCACAGTATGTGAGGACACGAGACTGTGAGTCCAACAGGGTGATCTGCAGTACGGGGGCCCACAGGGAACAGTTCTGGCTCCCTTCCTCTTCACCATCTACACTGCAGACTTCACATACAGCAAACTGACATCTACAGAAGTTCTCAGATGACTCTGCAGTCGTCGGCCTCATCACAGATGGAGACAACAGAGAACTGATCCAGGTTTCATGTGCTGGTGCCAGCAGAACCGCCTCCAGATCAATGCAGGGAAAACCAAAGTGCTGGTGGTGGATTTCCACAGGTCTGAACACTCCTCCGGCACCAGAGAACATCCAGCAAATGGACATGGAGAGGGTGACATCTTACGTAAGTAAATGGGTGTTCACCTGAACAACAAGCCGGACTGGACAGACAACACTAAGGACACTCAGGTCTTTTGGAGAGCAGGAGGCTCTATTGAGGTCTATACCCTCTCTTGACTCTGTGGTGGCATCAGCCATCTATGATGGTGTGGTCTTCTGGGGCAGCAGCATCTCGACTGCTGACAGGAAGAACTGAACAAGTTGGTTAAGAAGGCCAACTGTCCTGGGACGCCCCCTCCATCCGGTGGAGGTGGTGGCGGAGAGAAGAATGATGGCTAAGCTTTCGTCCCTGATGGAGGAAACGTCCCACCCCAAGCAGCTCCTTCAGAGACAGGCTGCTTCACCGCAGTGTGAAGGAGAGAAACCGCAGGTCCTTCCTTCCTGTCAGACTCTACAATCTGCACAGCTGCCAGTTGCCACAACAGGAACTAATAACACACACAGATGTGTGATATCATTACTGTAACATTGTAAACTCAATGTCTTATATAGACTTCTATATAGATTATCCTTCTTATACAGACTCTTTTATATAGTTTTTGTTCTGTACAGTTTGTCATTCATATCTCTATCTGCTCTTTTTTTGCACCTATCACCTTTGCTGTGGTAGCACCAAAATTTTCTCACTGAGGGACAAATAAAAGATTATGTTATCGTATCTTATTCTTAATTTTTATTTATTTATATATTTGACCAGGAAAAACCTCACTGAGATTAAAAATCTCATTTACAAGACTGTCCTGGCCAAGACAGCAGCAAGTTACAAATCAATTAAAACCACCAATAAAATTACATATAAAATCACAAACATACATCAACATTTCAAGTTACAAAATAATATTAGTAAAAAGATTTACAACCTAAAGACTCGTCATTTAAAAAGGTGTAAGGAGACTGGTTCCCCAGACATAGCTTATCCTGCAACAAACAGCATATCTAAAACTTCATTTTCCCATTTCAAGTCTGACTTTGGGTATAGAGCAAAAATACATCCTGAGTCACAGAACGAAGATTGAAGCTACTGTTTCTTTTAGATTGGATAGCATTACATAAGTATGAGGGAAGCAGATTTAATATTGCCTTATAAATAAAGATGTGACAATGGTTTTGTCTCTGAATACACAGCGAGGGCCAGCCAACTCTTTCATACAGAATACAATGATGAGTTAAAGCTTTGAGATTATTCATAAACCTCAACGCTCCATGATAAACAACATCCAGTGACTTAAGACATTGTGGGGATGCATGCATATTTAAAACATCACCGTAGTCAATCAGAGGCATAAACGTGTTTATACAAACAAAGTGCATGTCCTCTAACCCCCACACACCCAGACCCCGTTCTGTAGCAGCATGACCTCCATCCCTGGCTACCGTCCCTGAACTGGATGACGTATAAAACACCAGCAGAATGAAAACATCGGAAACCAGCCCACCATGACCACAGAGGGCGCCACTACAGGACCCACCCAGGCCAGGGCAGGCCGGGGTCCACACCACAGCCCCCAGACAAGGGCAGTTACTATGGCAACAATCCTGCAGACACAGCAGGCAGACCTACCGGTGTGAAGGATCTCCAGGAGGAAACACTGGAGTTAAACAGTAGAAACAAGATTAAATAAACTTAGAAACAGTAAGAACCGATAAGAGCCACAAGAATAAATATAGATATAAAGGACTTCAGGATAAAATAAAATAAAATAAATAGAATAAAATGAAATAAATAAAATAAAATAAAGGAGTTGATAAAAACAAGTATGGAGCCACATAAACAAGTGGAAATTTAATAGAAATAAATGATTAAATAAGTAAAAATCTAAACAAAATCAGATTAAATTCAGTTATAAGCCAAAAGGTTTTCAGCCTGTTTTTAAACCAGCAACAGTCTCTGCAGCCTGAGGTTCTCTGGCAGGCTGGTCCAGTCCAGGCCCGTAGTGGTGGATTGAGGCCTCACCAGTCCTGGTTCTGACTTTAGGGAACAACCAAGAGGCCGGTACCAGAGGACCTCAGGGTCCGCGAGGGCTCATAATTTAAAAGGTCAGATAAATGAGAAGGTCCAAGACCATGAAGACATTTATAAACCAGTAAAAGAAGCTTAAAATCATCCTGAAACGCACAGGGAGCCGATGCAGTGATTTTAGACCTGGTGGTCCTTGTCAGGACTCTGCTGCTGAGTTGTGGAGTAGCTGCAGGTTAGAGACCAGAGAGTAGGCGTTACAGTCATCTGTTCTACTAGAAGTAAAAGCATCAGCACCTCACTGCTGGCAGAGAGAGGAATGGACGACTGTTTTTAAGATGATAAAATCCAGTTTTTGTTATATTTCTGTGTGAATAAAATCCAGCTCAGAGTAGAAAAGAAACCAGGTTTCTCCCACACCGGGAAGGGTTAAAATGTTGGAATTCTGATGTAAAGCTGCGTATCATCAGCATAGCTGTGGAATCAATGCCGTGTCTCCTGATGACATCCCCAAGAGGCAACATGATTAAAGAGGAGTGGGCCTAGAGCTGGTCCTTGGGGAACCCCGTATTTTATTTCATGGATTCCTGAGGAGCAGGTATCCATACTTACATAAAACTGTAGGTCTGTGAGATAGGAGGAACACCATTTAAGAACAGTACCTGAGAGGCCCACCAGACTTCTGACTGTCTAGTAAAATCTGGAGATCGACTGCATCAAAGGCAGCGCTAAGATCCAGTAGAACCAGTGCAAAGTTTCTAAGAGTCGGAGTTAAATCTGAGGTCATTAACTATCTTTATCTCAGTACTGGGGTTTCTCCTAAAACCAGACTGATATTTTTCCAAGATATTGTTTTTATCCAAAAACTCATTTAACTGAATAAAAACAACCTTTTCTATGATTTTACTTAAAAATGGTAGGTTGGATACAGGTCGGTAGTTAATAAAAACAGTGGGATCTAAATTCCTCTTCTTCAGAAGGGGCCTCACCACCGCTGTTTTACAGACAGATGGGAAGACGCCCGTCTGGAGAGAGTAATTTACAATATCTAAAAGTTCCTACTTAAGGAAACCATAAAATGTTTAAAAGTGATGTGGGAATGGGGTCTATAAGGCAGGTTGTTGGTGTGGTTGGGAGAAAACTGGACCAGCATCTTTGTATCAACCAGGACAAACTCTCCAGTGTTTCCTCGGGTAAAAACAAAGCTTCAGGTCTGTTAAGATCAACATTAAGTCTGTCTGGGGGGGCCCCAATACCTCAAAATTGGTCAACAGGGCCTCCTCTATGTAACCGAGGCCCCGACGGGGTCCGGGGGCGGGGCCATTGTATCTAAAAGTGCTCCGATCTGACTGCAGTTCGCAGGGGACCATCTGTGGGCCTCAGAGAGGGGCCGCTAGCGACGACAGCTCGATCCGAACAACTTTTCCCCAAAAGTGGTCCGGGGCCCTGTTTGACGTTTGATCCTTGTTCAGGACCTTGTTCAGTGAAGGATTTCCTGGAGTGGCAGACCACCGTGGACCAAGATGGCGGATGTTTAGGCAAGGAGCTGGAAGAAGGCCGTGGCGAGGTAGCAGGATCCCAAGGCACGGTGTCCTGGAGAACTGCTTTCATTGATGCTATGTAGATCGACTCTGGTGCACCACGTCCATCAGGGAATTCAGCTGCTTATTCCTGGACCTCAGTTTCTTGGAAAACTTCCAGATGTCTTCTTTAAGGTTGGTGATCTGTTTGTTAGTTCTAGGCTTTCAACCAAAATGCAGAAGCAGTCATTTCAAGCCTTCTCTGGTTTTTAGACCAAAACATTTCTTTATTAAAACCAAAGCATTTAAAACCAGGGTAAAAATAGTGTGGATGTACAGTTCAGCTTTGAAGAAAGGCTTATAACAGGTAAACCAATAAAAACCAGTAAAACTGGTCAAAATTTTGGCAGAGCGTCTGGTATAGCATCTGTCGCACTTGAATTATTGATCAGTGCGAAAAAAAAAAAAAAACATCTCTGTATTACAGTTTACAGTCACAATTAAAATAACAAGGGTTTTTAAGAAAAGCCTAAAAACTAGTAAAAAGCTAGTAAGAACCAGTAAAAAACCATAAGAACTGTTAAACTCAGTGTTTCACCAGCATAAAGGAACACCAGTTTGAATTATTCTCTTACTATTCTCTGACAGACTCTGATAGAGTGAACCTTAGCAGAGGAAAGGAACAGGAGAGGAAGAGCTAGAAAAAAAAGAGAAATCCGGGCCTCGAGATAGGACAGGCATCTAAAATGATCTCATCCCAAGCATATCATCTTTATAATCATCTTTATATAGCTCAGACTCACCTGAGAAACATTAAGTTCTTAGCACCATCACCTGGTGGAGACTCACCGTTCCTTCGCTCAAAGCAGCGATGACGTTCCCGAGAGCTGACAGAGACTTGTTTATGTTCTTGGCTTCATCCAAAACAGAACCTTCTGCTCCGGTTTTACTCACCTGGCCAATGGAAAAAACATCACTGACTCACAGGTATGAAGGTACAGGTATGAGACAGATGAGAAACAGGTGAGGGACAAGTAAGAGAACGGTGAAAGACAGGTAAGAAACAAGAGATAGACAAGCAATACACAGGTAAGAGAAAGGTCATATACGGGAGATGGACAAGCAAGAGGCAGTTCTGAAACAGGAAAGACACCTGCGATACAATTGAGGGCCAAAAAAGATAGAGGTGAGTAACGTGTAGGAGAAACAACAGAAAGGTAAAACACAGATGAGGGACAGGTGAGAGGCAAGTAAATGACAGGTGAATGATAGGTGGGAGACAGTAAAGGGACAAGAAAGAAACAAATGAGGAACAGGTGGAGTCAAGTACAGGATGGGTGAGGGACAGGTGAGAGACAGGTGAGGGAAAGTTAAGGGACAGGTGATAGATGGTGTGGGACAGTAGTGAGAGACAAGTGAGCAAGAGTAGAGGGACATGTGAGAGACAGGTGAGGGACAGAAGAAAGACAGGTGAGAGCTGATTATGTTTCCTGTTAAAGTCCAAGGACATCAGATCTCTGTGGTAAAAACTTGTGACTTCTCAATCAGTGATGAATCTCTAGTTTATTGTGAAGTCAAACAGCTGTGATGAAGACGCAAAGACAAGAAGAAGCGAGAAAGATGAAGGACACCTTCTCGCTGCCAGCAAGGTCCACCAGGTAAAGTTTCCCCGACAGTTTCATCTCCGTTTCCACATTTTCCTGCTTGATATTGATGAGAAAAATACTATGACTGCGAGAACTGTGCTCGTTCATGTCTGGAACCAGAGAGACAGGCAGGACAGGAGAGACAAGAAAGACAAGAGGCAGGTCATACTGGTGTGACATAGTAATACACCACAATGCAGAGTGCCCCGTAGGAGTTATTTATATCATTACAGTCATTTACATGTACATATATATATATATATATATATATACACACACGTGGACAAAATTGATATTGAGCATCTTTGGAAGGAGCTGAAACATGCCGTCTGGAAAAGGCTCCCTTCAAACCTGAGACAACTGGAGCAGTTTGCTTATGAGGAGTGGATCAAAATACCTGCTGAGAGGTGCAGAAGTCTCACTGACAGTTACAGGAATGGTTGGATTGCAGTGGTTGCCTCAAAAGGTTGTTCAACTAAATATTAAGTTAAGGGTACCATCATTTTTGTCCAGGCCTGTTTCATGAGTTTATTTTTTTAATAATTCTGTTGAAGCATGGTTGAAAAGCAACGTCAGACTTTCATCAGTTAAATTTAATAGAATTTTTATTTATTATTACTTTAGTCAGATTCAAGTTATTTCTGTGAACATTGTGAGTTTTTCTTTCATTAACCAAAGGGTACCAACAACTTTGTCCGTGTGTGTGTGTATATATGTATATATAAGGGTTGAAAAAATCAATTCATCAATTTATAATCGGTTCAAATGAAATAAACCCAATATCTATTCATAAAACTGGAGATTTATTTTTTTATACATCTTCATTTCCGGTAATGTGACCATACTCTCACGTGACTTACCGAGGTTCAGCGAGATCTTAGCATATACAAACGCACTACTGATTTCCTGTGTCGCCTCCGTCTAAAATGAGCTTCTCATACCGAGACAACGTCAAGTTTAGATGTTTTCATTCACTAGTGTGGATTACATTCACCCGTAAAGTCTTTTGCAGCATATTACCGCTCACGTTAGCAGCTAACGCTAAGATCGTAGCACTCATATTAGCTGCTAACGCTAGTGGTCACTATCAAGTTCAACAGGAAGTGATGTCACCACACACGTAGTTTATAATAAATCATATATGCTCATTTAAAGTCACATTTAATCTACAGCAGGTTTACACTTCGTCCTTTTATCAAACAGTAAGTCTGATGCTGTTTATCTGGTTTCCATGACGACATGTTATAGCTGCTCTCTGTGCCCATGGCAGTCAGCACACACAAACACACACACACACACACACACACACACCCACACACACACACACACACACACACACACCCACACACACACACACAAGTTTCCATCAGAGGACAGAGTGCACGGAAAACACGTCAACCAGCTGGAAATCAGACAGAAAGATGAGTTTTTCTCTAGATTCTCTCAGCAGGTGGAGATGGTAGCATCTTGCTCCAGTGAGGAGCAGATGGAGGATTTCTCCTTCTTTCTGATAGTGTCATGGTCGTCCCGGCAACGCACACAGCTGATCAAGCTGAATCTACCATCATTGCAGGAATTTCTAAGTCGTATTACCAGTTTAAATGGATCCAATATTCTTTGTAAGTTGTGTTAACATCAACACAATATCTGAAGTTAAAGAATATTTAGAGTGGCTCAAACCAGTTTAATCAGGATATTTAAAAAGTTTAACAACTTTTTCTGTCCTCTAGGTTTTTTTTCTTTCCCAATAACATCATTTCTGGCTCTGAATCTGGGAAACACTGTATTGTCATGGTACGTCAGAAATTAAGAATGTAGATGTGTCAGAATAGATCGTTACATATTTTGATTGTCAAGTAAATGTACTCAGTGTTTTATATATTTAAAAAAAATATCTGAAAACGTTTTTGCTATTCAACAAAAATATGTGGTGTTACATAATTAGCTGTAAATGAATCGATATTGAATCAATTCGGGAAATTAGTGATGATACCCAGCCCTATGTTGAAATAAAATTGCATTTGTATTCAACAGCAACAGCTTTAGGGTGTATTCTTAATATCATATTTTTAATAATGCACCTGGTTAGTGTCCCAGTAGCAGTCTACTGCTGCAGGTAGAGACATCTCTGGCGCCCTCTGGTGGCAGCTCTGGAACTGTTCAGTAATTCTGCCCCACAGCATGTTTGTGAAAGCAATTGCTTCAACAGTCTAGGAGGGGGGTTGGTCCTTATAGCCATCTTTAACTACAAATACTTCATTAAATTGTGGCTGAATATCAAAATAATACTAGTATTAATATGTTGCATATACACAAAGTAATTAATTCAGGTTTTAGCTAAAAAAAAAACTTTTGTGGTAACACTGACCCAAATCGATATTGGATCAGAACAGAAAAGAAGGCCTACGGCTATATAAAGAAAATGTAGTAAATTTTGGTTTACAAACACGACATCAGGGGTCTCCAAGCTGCAACTCTCTCTGGACCCTCCACAATGCCTCTAAATACGTGGCTAAAATATTTTTTTAAATCTATCTTTCTTGTCATTAGGTTGGAAATCAGGGACTTTTTTTTTTATTTTACATCATTTTCCACAAATGTCTACATCCCATAGAAGAAAGTCTGTTTATTCTTATGTTTTTCTTTATTTTAAAACCTAAAAATGGAAATAAAAATGTGGTTCTTCAAAAATAACAAATATCCTTTGGTGGCTCTGCATTAAACGAATCTTCGTTAAGATGATCTCATCAGTAAAAACAAGCATCAGTCAGGGGTTGAAGTTCAGGAAACTAAAGTTGAAATTAATTCAAGCACTAGGGCTGTCAAAAAATAAGGCGTTAATGGCGGTAACTAATTTATGTCATTAACTGCGTTACTCCTCCCTGAGCCACCACCTTATCGTGGTGGAGAAGTTTGTCCGTCCTGACGATCCTAGCGGCTATGTTGTCCGGGGCTTTATGCCCCTGGTAGGGTCACCCATGGCAAACAGGTGTCTAGGGGAGGGAGCAGACGAAGTGCGGCTCAAGTCACCGCAATGATGATGAAAAAGCAAAGACCAAGGTTTCCCTTGCCCGGACGTGAATCACCGGGGTCCCCCTCTGGAGCCAGGCCTGGAGGTGGGGCACGGAGGCGAGCACCTGCAGGAGGGGCCATAAGGGTGCAGTGTGAGCTGCAGAGACGGGAACCCTGGCGGTCTGATCCTCGGCTGCAAAATCTAGCTCTAGGTACGTGGAATGTCACCTCTCTGGCGGGGAAGGAGCCTGAGCTGGTGCGTGAGGTTGAATGGTTCCGGCTAGATATAGTTGGACTCACCTAAAACAAGGCTTGGGTTCTGGAACCACTGTCCTTGAGAGGGGCTGGACCCTCTTCGATTCTGGAGTTGCTCCTGGTGAGAGGCGCCGAGCAGGTGTGGGCATGCTCATTGCCCCCCGACTTGGCGCCTGTACGTTGGGGTTTACCCCGGTGAAGGGTAGCCTCCCTCCTCATGTGGGGAATGACAGCGAGACCTGGAGGGGCGTGATTGGGAGGAATGGCCCCCCTGATCTAAATCCCAATGGTGTTTTGTTGTTGGACTTCTGTGCTCGTCATGGACTGTCCATAACGAACACCTTGTTCAGACATAAGAGTGTCCACATGTGCAATTGGCACCAGGACACTCTAGGCTGCAGTTCGATGATCGACTTTGTAGTCGTATCGTCTGACTTATGGCAGCATGTTCTGGACACTCGGGTGAAGAGAAGGGCACGCAACAGCTTCCGGTTGAGTGAACGCTGGCGTGTCTGCCGCAGCTGCTCTTTGGTAAAATTTTAAATTTTATTTTTCGACAGATTCCTACCGGGGCCCGCTTCTCTCCTCACAAGAAGCGATGTTCATTCTACAGACCATTCGCTGGTTTGCTGTTGGCTGGCTCCTCGTGTTTCTTGTCCACCTGCAAGCAGGTGAACTCCTCCAGTATTCTGCTGCTGAACTTTTAAAACTTCGGCGCCACACCTGCACTCCACAGCCACCACCTGGTCTTGACATCCACCCGGACATCACCTTTCAGCCCCGTCGGAGATACATTCACCGCGGATCGGGCGGTAAGCTCCAGTACCATGACTCTTACTCCATAAAATCAACTTGGTCCACTACTCGCAGTCATCCCGATACTGCAGGCCGCGGTGTTAATCACAGTGTCCTGGCCAGCCTGCCGAGGTCTGATAACCCTGTGGCCTGACTCATTACTTTCAATGTCAACCTCCTTCTGTCCAGAATCATTCTCCCCTGGACCATCTCATTCCGTAGAGTTAAGAACATCAACATTGAGACTTTTTCTTCTGATATTATCAGTTTTCCCAGTCCACCCGCCAACTGATGACCTGGTTTCCCACTATAACAACAATCTCTATACTCTTCTGAATACTCATGCTCCACTGAAAACCAGATCTGTCTCCTCCACCCGCTCTGCACCCTGGTTCACTCCTGCCCTCCGTCGGCTCAAATCCCAAAGACGACAACTGGAATGACTCTATAACAAAACTGGACTCACTATACACAAAGAAATGTACAATAAACATATAATGCTATACACGGACAGTCTTTCCTTAGCAAAATCTGCTTACTACTCTGGTGTCATTCAGTCCAATCAACACAACTCCAGAACTCTCTTCTCTCTCCTCAGCAATATTACAAATATTTTATTCTCCCCTCCGTCCAAGCCATCTCTGAATCTATCCTCAACTCCAAACCCTCTACCTGTCAGCTCGATCCAATCCCTACAGCTCTTGTTAAAACCTGCCTCTCCCCACTTGCTCCCCTCATCACCAACATTATTCACTCCTCCCTAATCTCTGGAACCATCCCTCTTGCACTTAAAGCCGCTACAGTTACACCTATCTTGAAAAAATCTGGCTTGGACCCCACAAATTTCAATAACCTTCGTCCAATTTCCAATTTACCCTTCATTTCCACAATCCTCGAAAAGTCTGTTGCTTCTCAACTTCATAACCATCTTATCACCAACAATATTTATGAGCAGTTTCAATCCGGTTTCCGTCCCCTTCACAGTACTGAAACAGCACTCCTCAAAATCTCCAACGACCTTCTCATAGCTTCAGATTCAGGTTTACTATCCATTCTCATCCTTCTTGACCTCACCGCAGCATTCGGCACCATCTCTCACAGCAATCTCCTTGACAGACTATCATCCATCGGCATCACTCACACCCCCCTCGCCTGGTTCACTTCTTACCTTTCTGGCTGCACACAATTCATTCGACTAAAATCCCATGAACCAAACTCTTTCCCTGTCTCTGCTGGTGTGCCCCAGGGCTCAGTCCTGGGGCCCCTCCTTTTCATTATCTACATTCTTCCACTTGGTTACATCTTTCGCAGACACAATATTAATTTTCATGGCTACGAGGACGACACCCAGCTCTACCTCTCTACCAAACCATCCTCTTCACTTCCACCAACCTCCCTCACCACCTGTCTACAAGAAATTCATTCTTGGTTTTCATCCAACTTCCTCAAACTCAACAGTTCTAAAACAGAAGTCCTCCTGGTAGCACGCCCCCCCACTCTCTCCAAATCTAACAGTTATCCAATTTCCATAAACAACTCACCTGTCCTTCCCTCCCTCAGGTAAAGAGTCTGGGTGTCGTCCTCGACAGCACTCTTTCTTTTCACTCCCACATTAACAGTTTCACCCGGTCTGCATATTTTCATTTGAGAAACATTTCTCGTCTCCGTCCCTCTCTCACCCCCTACACCACTGCCATCCTCGTACACAGTCTTGTTACCTCCAGGATTGACTACTGCAACTCACTTTTCTTTGGTCTCCCCAATAAATCCCTCCAGAAACTGCAGCTCCTCCAAAACTCTGCAGCACGCATCATTACACGGACCCCTACCACTCACCACATCACCCCCATCTTACAACAACTTCACTGGCTCCCCGTAAAACAAAGAATTAACTTTAAAATTCTCCTCATTACATTCAAAGCACTCCACGCTCTGGCCCCTCCATATATATCTGATCTCCTGCATATTGCCACTCCGGTCCGTTCACTTCGCTCCTCCTCTTCTCTCCAGCTTCTTGTCCCCCCGTCTTGTCACTATGGGGAGCCGAGCATTCAGCCGCTCTGCTCCCCATCTCTGGAACTCTCTTCCCCCTGACATTCGTACCATAGACTCTCTTCTTCTCTTCAAATCACAACTCAAAACACATTTGTTCATGCCATCTAGTCATTCTCCATCTTTCTGTTGTCCTCCATTCCGTTTAGTTTTGTACTTATTGTTTTAATGTTTGTTTTGTACATAGTGATTTTTAAACTATTTTAATGTTCCTTTGTACAGTGTCCTTGGGTGTTTTGAAAGGCGCTTGTAAATAAAATGTATTATTATTATTATTATTATTATTATTATTATTAACTGATCACCACCTGGTGGTGAGTTGGCCCAGATGGTGGGGGAGGATGCTGGTCAGGCCTGGCAGACCCATGAGGGTCTGCTGGGAACATCTGGTGGAGTCCCCTGTCAGAAAGAGTTTCGACTCCCATCTCCAGCAGAGCTTCAACCATGTCACGGGTGAGGTGGGGGACATTGAGTCCGAATGGGCTGTGTTCTGTGCCTCTATTGTCGAGGCGGCCAGCAGCAGCTGTGGCTGTAAGGTCGTGGCCTGGGAACGCCTCAGGATCCCTCCGGATGAACTGGTGAATGTGGCCGGGGAGAGGGAAGTCTGGGTTTCTCTGCTTAGGCAGCTGCCCCCGTGACCTGACTCCAGATAAGCGGCAGAAAATAGATGGATGAACTGTTTAATATTTTTAACACAATCAACACATGCGCAGCTGGACGAGCCCCACACATCTCTGTTTGTTCTCTGTTATGACGGTGGGACGTGGAGAGGTAGATGAGATCAACAGGTGGCTCTGTGGATGGACTTGAGAATAAACTCAGAATTAATGGAGCAACATGGATGTTGTCTCCGTGGAAAATAAGGGTTTTTGAAGACACAATCTTTCCCACACCTCCACTTTTCCTGTATTTTTTTTAACTCATCCTGCTTTCTGTACCAACATGGCTGCTCTAGAGGATCTCTGGTCTCTCTGTTTGTGCAGCAGCTGCTTCCTCCTCCTCTCATGTTGCTCCGTGAATCATGGCGGCTGTCTGTGATCAGCTGATCGGCTTTTCTCTCTTGCTGCGTGTGTTTATGGATCAGCTGAGAAGGAGGAAACTAGCGGTTCATGTTCACACCGTCACATATTTACCCCAAAGTGTTGTTGTTGGCAGGACCTTCTCTAACACAGTAGCTGCTGGTGATAGGCAGGGTTTATACTTCAGCTATGCAGGGGCGGGTCTAGAAAAGTTCTAATGGGGGGCCAGGAGCCCTGACCAGGAAAAGGGGGGCACAGATGAGACCTTTATTTAGGTCTAGATTTTATGAAATATTGAACTAAACTAAAATGATCGTCTGATGTAAAAAAGAAAATCTAGTAAAACAAGCAGCCAGTGATGTATTTTACCAGCAGGTGTTACTTTGGATGATGCTGCTGTAGGACTTTTATCACTGCTGCACAAACACTCACACTTCAATGATAAAAGAAAAAAGCTGTTTTTATCCAGATCATTAATTTTATCAGAGTTTCTTCATCAATGTTGGTTGTTTAACTTCAGTCGTCACATCTGCTGCTTTTAGGACAGAAATTGTCACCATGGAGACGCTTGGTGAGATGATGATGTATGAATTCTGAATTATGATCAAGAACACGGTAGAGATTATGTAGAACAACATATAGAAGTACATTACAAGCTGCATTCACTGACCCTTGGACATCTGATGTTTACCTAAGAGAAGGTCAGTTAACTGTAAATATTTGTAGCATCGGCTTGTTCTGGTGATACGATGCAGTAAAACGGGCAGATTTCAGGCTAGAATGGTGATTAATCATGATTCATTTGGAAGCTGTGATTAATCCACAAGGTACATTAAATTGGTAGATGCAGGGGCCCCCAGATGGCCAAGTTCGCCACTGACTATAACAAATAAATGCTGGAAATATCTGACTTTGCATGTAATGAGTTTATATCAGTTTCCCCTTTTTAAGTTGAATTACTGAAATAAAGTTTACTCAATGTTCTGTTTCCCTTGTATACTGGTGTTTCCTCCAGGATTTTTGGCTTTTGGGTTGGTGCAACAGTGTTCGGTGTTTTCAGGACTTACTGGTGACGGCAACATGTCTGTTTGCTTTTCCCTCGTCAATGACGTCCATCACCTCCTCAGGGCTGGACACAAAACGCTCCGTACAACCCTGAAAGTAAACAAGCAGCAGTAAAACACTCCTCCTGCTGACCAGGTTCAACACAACCTCCACCAAACACAGATGAATGTTTCTGTACCACCTTCACAAAGGGAACCCTGTTTTTGTCCTCATGAACAGCCAGGTTGGTCTTTGACACTGAAACACAAGAACATTGATCAGCAGATGAATCAGAGATGAAACTTTTACTTAGAAACATGAAACACGAGAAACGTCTTACCGTCCAACAAGTCCCGGATTTTATCCAGATAGATCTCAAAATATGAAACCTGCAGTCAGAAAGATTCACAGAGATGTGACAGTGTCCTGGTGTCCTACAGTAAATGAAGTATTCTGTCTTCTACAGACATTCTAACAGAAAATTGGACCAACACTCAGATCAATGTGTAAAAGAACTAAATCAATTTGTGAACTTCCACATTCACAGATAATCAATAAATACCAAATATTTTCTCTACGTTAACATATTTTTCATTGTCGCCTTCATCTGAGTTTTTGTCTGAAAACATTTAGAAAGCTGCAGAAATACAGTTATGGAAACAGCAGGTGAACAGGGAACATATGGAGAACAGGTGGGTCAGTGAACGCATCATTGGATTCGAATATTTGCAGCTCAGCAGAGTCCCTGATGGACTGATCCATGTCAAGATGATGTCACAAACACCAAGGTTATCCTATTCTTGATGAGGCTTATTTAGGTTGCCTTGTGTCTGAAATGTCCAAAAATAAATTAAGTACATCTTGACAGCTAGAAGGGCTATATGTATAATCGTGGTCTGTACAGAAAGCTGACATATGTGGGATTACTACAGATGTGTTAGAAAAGATATGTGTTACTGTGTCAGAGTAATTCACCTGAAACACAGCAGAAAATTTACATGGTTATTTCCACCTAAAAGAAAACCATGCTACTTTGAGTGGAAACCAGAGGATAGCAGCCCAATTAATCTAGAAATTAGTAAAATAATCCTATGAACGAGTAAAGTATTCCTAGGAATGAGAACAGTAATCCTAGAAATGGCTAAAGCGGGGTACACATAAAGGTTACTGTTTCCCTTCCCAACCAGGACAGCAAACGCCCGATTATCCAGAGTCTTACGATTTTCCTATAAATCATCCTGTGGTCTGAGGTGCGTTACGAACGAATTCGTCCCGGCAATCGGCTCAGAAACGGGTCGTCAAGCGGAAGTATTGAACATGTTGAATATTTACAACCAAAAATCTTCACGTGAGGAAGACACTGCGTGAGTGGTGACGTAGAAAAAAACGTAGACGAGTCAGAGAAAACGTCAGAGAGTGAGCTGGCTGGGAAACAGGAAGGATATAAAGTCCAGTCGGTTATTTCTTTCAGTTCTGGATTTATCTGTTAACAATAATCCAAAGACCACCATCATTCCCTCTGCCATGCTGGGTGTTTTTCCCGTTGCTGCCATGGCTCTTCTTCATTTTTGTTCAGTCACCTTCGAACATGCAAGATTTCCAGCTTGGAGGACTAGATTGTGGATCGGCTGCAGAACAGAATTATGTGTGAGTTGTTCTGTGCTGAGATTAGTGGAGGTCACAAGACACAAAACTGTTAAATTCGTGATGTTTGTCTTCATGTGTGGGTCTAACAGATGAAAAATCCTCATGTGTGTATGAGCCTAAAAGTAACGAGTAAGAACAGGTAAACTAGTCCTTGGAATGAGTCAAGGAGTTCTAGGAATGAGTACAGTCATGCTGGGAATGAGCAAAGTACTAAAAATGAGTGAAGTAATCTTTAAAATGCGTTAAGTAATCCAAGGAATGAGTAATTTAATCATAAGAAAAGGGACACTAATCCTAGAAATGAGTAAATAAATCAAAAGAATGAGAAAAGCAGTCCAAAGAATGAGCAAATTATTCCTAAAAATAAAGTGAAATAGTTCTAAATAGGAATGAGCAAAGAATCATAAAATCATAAAAATGACTGAATTAATGATACGAATCGGTGCAGTTGGTGGAGAATGAGTAAATTAATCCTAGCAATGAGTAGTTTTCCTAGAAATGACTAAAGAAATCATAAGAAAAGGTAAAGTAGGCCTACAAAGGAGAAAAGTAATCCTAAGAATGAATACCATCTTTATTTATAAAGCACCTTAATGAAAAATGTGGCTGACCAAATAAAGTACAATAAAGTAAAGTAAATTAAAATAAAGTAAAATAAAATAAAAACATAAAAACCCTATACCGAATTTAAAAACAAATTTATAAAAAGGAAACAGACACAGGGACACAATAAAAACAGCTAAAACCAACCAAAGAGAACACCATGTGCAGGAAGCCGGTGAAGGGTTGAAAGAACTGGAGTCATGTGCTCTCGTTTCTTTGTACCTGGTAAAAACCAGGCCTGGCTAACTCCTGCCAAAAGGGAGTTGCAGTAATCCAAACGGGATGTGATAAAAACATGAATTACAGTTTCCAGATTACACTTAGATAAAACAGGTTTTATTTTAGACAGATACCCAAGACGGAAAAAGCAGGATTTAATCACTGCATTTACATGTTTGACCAGTTTTAGATCAGCATCTATTTTCACACCTAAATCTGTAATAACAGGCTTTTCATAAGCAGCAAAGAAACATCAGCACTGGGTGTCCTGCAAGTTCTGCTGGGCCTAAAGAAAATGACTTCAGTCTTCTTTACAATGAAATTCAAAATGTTCACAGCCCTCCAGATCCTAACCTCTGAGAGGCAGCCGAGTAAAGGCTGAACAGAGCGAGCACTTGTACGCCTGAGGGGAAAATAAACCTGACAATCGTCAGCATACAAATGAAAACAGATGTTTTGCTTCCTGAAAACTGTACCCAGGAGGAACTAAACTCCCCAAATCTTACAGAAACTTCGCTCCGAGAGGTGTGACCTAAACCACTAGAGGGCGGATCCTGTGATGCCCACCCATTGTTCCAACCTCGAGATGAGGATCTGGTGGTCCACAGTGTCCAAAGCAGCGGTCAGGTCTAAGAGTACGGGCAGAACACTTTCACCAGCATCCGTTGGAAAGAACACATCATTAAATCTCTTAAGAAGGCAGATTCAGTGCTGTGACTGGTTTTAAAGCCAGACTGGGTTAGCAAGACTAAAACTAAAAAGCAGTGGCATATGCTCAGAGAATACAACATCAACAATTTGGGGCGGCATGGCTCAGTGGGTAGAGCGGTCGTCCTGCAGCCCAAGGGTTGCCGGTTTGATCCCAGCCGGGAGAACTCATGTCGAGGTGTCCCTGAGCAAGACACCGAACCCTTAATTGCTCCTGATGGGTCGTGGTTGAGTGCCTTGCATGGCAGCTTCCGCCATCAGTGTGTGAATGTGTGTGTGAATGGGTGAATGTGACGTGCATGTAAAGCGCTTTGGATAAAGCGCTATATAAATACAGGCCATTTACTATTTACAATTTCCACTTTGAAAACAGATAAATCACATGATAAAACCAGGTCTAATGCATGATGTATTCCTGCGTAGCTGCATTGACTGAAAAAGGTTAAAAGAGTCCGCCAAGTCAAAAAATACTTTACCAGAGGCTTCCCTGGACAGCAAATGTGTGTACTAAAATCCCCAACAGTTCAATTTTTTTTACATAAAAGCACATAATTCAGACATTCACAACATAAGAAAATACATGACAGGGGGGGAGAGGGGTCTCCCAACTTACCTAAGTGTGGACAATGTTGAACTCGAACACATCCAATCAACCTGCTGCCCCGGAGTGGAATGCTAGCATTGCTACTTCCTCTGAGTCATGTTGCTGTGCTACATGTTAGCATTGCTGCTTCCTGCTAGTCATGTTGCTATGCTACATGCTAGCATTGCTACTTCCTCCTAGTCATGTTGCTATGCTACATGCTAGCATTGCTACTTTCTCCGAGTCATGTTGCTGTGCTACATGCTAGCATTGCTACTTCCTCCTAGTCATGTTGCTATGCTGCATGTTAGCATTGCTACTTCCTCCTAATCATGTTGCTATGCTACATGCTAGAATTGCTACTTCCTCCTAGTCATGTTGCTATGCTACATGCTAGAATTGCTACTTCCTCCGAGTCATGTTGCTATGCTACATGTTAGCATTGCTACTTCCTCCTAGTCATGGTGCTATGCTACATGTTAGCATTACTAGTTCCTCCGAGTCATGTTGCTATGGTGCATGTTAGCATTGCTGCTTCCTCCGAGTCATGTTGCTATGCTACATGTTAGCATTGCTACTTCCTCCTAGTCATGGTGCTATGCTACATGTTAGCATTGCTACTTCCTCCGAGTCATGTTGCTATGGTGCATGTTAGCATTGCTGCTTCCTGCTGGTCATGGTGCTATGCTACATGTTAGCATTGCTACTTCCTCCGAGTCATGTTGCTATGGTGCATGTTAGCATTGCTGCTTCCTGCTAGTCATGTTGCTATGCTACATGTTAGCAGTGCTACTTCTTCTGAGTCATGTTGCTATGCTATATGTTAGCATTGCTGCTTCCTGCTAGTCATGTTGCTATCTGCCAGACTGAAGGATGTCATGCCGCCTCCTGTACAGTTAAACTTTTTATGTCGTCAAAACAGTCAAACAAATCTGAGATCTGAAAATCAGTCATCAAATATTCATGAAAATATTCCATATATATCTAAACAATCATAAAAAAGATGTGGCATCATCCGTGACATGACCACCTCATCACCTTGATGTGAAATTCCAGGTTCTCGTCCATGGAGTAGATGTGGTCGAAAATGTCTCGGGAAATTCGTGGGATGATTCCCATCAGATGAGGGTCATGGAGGTTTCCCTGGAAACAACAAACAAAACATTAAAAAACACACAAACATGATCACACACACAACAACAAACACATACCTCCATGGTGTGAGTCTTTCCTGATGACGTCTGACCATAGGCGAAGATGGTGCCGTTGTATCCTCCCAACACATCTGAAACACAACAAACAACTGATGTTAACAGTTAAACCTTCTGAATTTACTTTTAAAGAAAACTGGATGATAGATGAAATCATCCATGATGACATCATTAGACAATCAGTCTGCCCTGACCTTTAACAATCTGTTTGGCGCAGGTGTCGTAGACCTGAACTTGTTCGGTGTTTGGAGGAAGAACTCGGTCAAAGACATATGGCTTCCCCTGAAACATAGATCAAAGGCTGAGTTTCCACCCACTCCTGCTGTGAGAGATCTCAAAACAAGCACACCCTAAAGACCAGGGGCCTCATGTCTGCATACACGTAAAAACGTCCTATATGCCATGACCCATGCACGTGTTGGGATGTACAAAAACAACAATGTTGTGTGGATCTGTGCACATTCCACACTAACTTTTCTGGTTTGAGAGTGACAGATCATAAAGGCAAGGCAGTTTATTTGTACAACACATTTCATGTACAGCACAGTTCAAATTGCTTTTCATAAAACAAAAGCATTAAAGATAATAAGAAATACTAAAAGGCAGCAACAAATAGCAAGAATCACAATAAAATATTAAATTACATTAAAATGATTAAAAGCAAGGTGAGTTAAAAAGTTAACGTGTAGATTTCATGTATAGACATGAGAAAAGAAAAGTTTTAACCTGGATTTAAAAATGTCTACATTTGGTTAAAGTTTAATCTGCACTGGCAGTTTGTTACACTTGTTAAATGCTGCTTCTTCATGTTTAGTCTGGACTCTGGTCCTGGTCTCTGGTCTGGACTCTGGTCTGGACTCTGGTATGGACCCTGGTCTGGACTCTGGTCTGGACCCTGGTATGGACTCTGTTCTGGTCTCTGGTCTGGACTCTGGTATGGACCCTGGTATGGACTCTGGTATAGACCCTGGTCTGGAACTGGGTTGGACCCTGGTCTGGTCTCTGTTCTGGTCTCTGGTATGGACCCTGGTCTGGACTCTGGTCTGGACCCTGGTCTGGTCTCTGGTCTAGACTCTGGCTGGACTCTGGTATGTACTCTGGTCTAGACCCTTGTCTGGACCCTGGTCTGGTCTCTGGTCTGGAGTCTGGTCTGGACTCTGGTCTGAACCCTGGTCTGGTCTCTGGACTGGACTCTGGAATGGACCCTGGTCTGGACTCTGGTCTGGACCCTGGTCTGGTCTCTGGTCTAGACCCTGGTCTGGAACTGGGTTGGACTCTGGTCAAGACCCTTGTCTGGACTCTGGTATGCACCCTGGGCTGGACTCTGGTCTGGACCCTGGTCTGGTCTCTGGTCTAGACTCTGGTCTGGACTCTGGTATGGACTCTGGTCATCAGAAAGGTTTTAAAATATTTCCTGTGACTGACTGGAAACCAGTATAAACTAGAAACCAGTATAAACTGGAAACCAGTATAAACTAGAAACCAGTCTAAACTGGAAAACAGTATAAACTAGAAACCAGTATAAACTGGAACCCAGTATAAACTAGAAACCAGTATAAACTAGAAACCGGTATAAACTAGAAACCGGTGTAAACTGGAAACCGGTATGAACTAGAAACCAGTGTAAACTGAAAACCAGGATAAACTGGAAACCAGTATAAATTAAAAGCCAGTGTAAACTGAAAACCAGTATAAACTAGAAACCAGTGTAAACTGGAAACCAGTATAAACTGGAAACCAGTGTAAACTAGAAACCAGTATAAACTGGAAACCAGTATAAACTAGAAACCAGTGTAAACTGGAAACCTGGATAAACTAGAAACCAGTATTGACTGGAAACCAGTATAAACTAGAAACCAGTGTAAACTAGAAACCAGTGTAAACTGGAAACCAGTATAAACTAGAAACCAGTATAAACTGGAAACAAGTATAAACTAGAAACCAGTATAAATTAGAAACCAGTATAAAGTGAAAACCAGTATAAACTAGAAACCAGTATACACTAGAAACCAATGTAAACTGGAAACCAGTATAAACTAGAAACCAGTGTAAACTAGAAACCAGTTTAAACTAGAAACCAGTATAAACTAGAAACCAGTGTAAACTAGAAACCAGTATAAACTGGAAACCAGTATAAACTAGAAACCAGTATAAACTAGAAACCACTAAAAATTGGAAACCAGTATAAACTGGAAACCAGTATAAATTAGAAACCAGTGTAAACTGGAAACCAGTATGAACTAGAAACCACTAAAAATTGGAAACCAGTATAAACTAGAAACCAGTGTAAACTGGAAACCAGTAAAAATTGGAAACCAGTGTAAACTGGAAAACAGTATAAACTAGAAACCAGTGAAAATTGGAAACCAGTGTAAACTGGAAACCAGTATAAACTAGACACCAGTATAAACTGGTAACCAGTATATACTGGAAACCAGTGTAAACTGGAAACCAGTATAAACTAGAAACCAGTATAAACTGGAAACAAGTATAAACTAGAAACCAGTATAAATTAGAAACCAGTATAAAGTGGAAACCAGTATAAACTAGAAACCAGTATACACTAGAAACCAATGTAAACTGGAAACCAGTATAAACTAGAAACCAGTATAAACTAGAAACCAATGTAAACTGGAAACCAGTATAAACTAGAAACCAGTGTAAACTAGAAACCAGTATAAACTGGAAACCAGTTTAAACTAGAAACCAGTCTAAACTAGAAACCAGTATAAACTGGAAACCAGTATAAACTAGAAACCAGTATAAACTAGAAACCACTAAAAATTGGAAACCAGTATAAACTGGAAACCAATATAAATTAGAAACCAGTGTTAACTGGAAACCAGTATGAACTAGAAACCACTAAAAATTGGAAACCAGTATAAACTAGAAACCAGTGTAAACTGGAAACCAGTATAAAATAGAAACCAGTGTAAACTGGAAAACAGTATGAACTAGAAACCAGTAAAAATTGGAAACCAGTATAAACTGGAAACCAGTATAGACTAGACACCAGTATAAACTGGTAACCAGTATATACTGGAAACCAGTATAAACTGGAAGCCAGTATAAACTAGAAACCAGTGTAAACAAGAAACCACTAAAAACTGGAAACCAGTATAAATTAAAAGCCAGTGTAAACTGAAAACCAGTATAAACTAGAAACCAGTATAAACTGGACACCAGTATAAACTAGAAACCAGTATAAACTAGAAACCAGTATTAACTGGAAACCAGTATAAACTAGAAACCAGTGTAAACTAGAAACCGGTATAAACTGGAAACCAGTATAAACTGAAAACCAGTATGAACTGGAAACCAGTATAAACTAGAAACCAGTGTAAACTGGAAACCAGTATAAACTAGAAACCAGTGTAAACTAGAAACCGGTGTAAACTAGAAACCGGTATAAACTGGAAACCAGTATAAACTAGAAACCAGTATAAATTAGAAACCAGTATAAACTGGAAACCAGTGTAAACTAGAAACCAGTATAGACTAGAAACCAGTATGAACTAGAAACCACTAAAAACTGGAAACTAGTATAAATTAAAAGCCAGTGTAAACTGAAAACCGGTAGAAACCAGTATAAACTGGACACCAGTATGAACTAGAAACCAGTATAAACTAGAAACCAGTATTGACTAGAAACCAGTGTAAGCTAGAAACCAGTATAAACTGGAAACCAGTGTAAACTAGAAACCAGTGTAAACTGGAAACCAGTATAAACTACAAACCAGTGTAAACTAGAAAGCGGTATAAACTGGAAACCAGTATAAACTGAAAACCAGTGTGAACTGAAAACCAGTATAAACTAGAAACCAGTAAAAATTTTAAACCAGTATAAACTAGAAACAAGTGAAAACTGGAAACCAGTAAAAACTAGACACCAGTATAAACTGGTAACCAGTATATACTGGAAACCAGCGTGAACTGGAAACCAGTATAAACTAGAAACCAGTCTACACAAGAAACCAGTATAAATTAGAAACCAGTATAAACTGGAAACCGGTATAAACTGGAAACCGGTGTAAACTAGAAACCGGTATAAACTGGAAACCAGTATAAACTGGAAACCAGTATAAACTAGAAACCAGTATTGACTGGAAACCAGTATAAACTAGAAACCAGTATAAACTAGAAACCAGTGTAAATTAGAAACCAGTGTAAACTCGAAACCAGTATAAACTAGAAACCAGTAAAAACTGGAAACAAGCATAAACTAGAAACCAGTATAAACTACAAACCAGTATAAAGTGGAAACCAGTATAAACTAGAAACCAGTATAAACTAGAAGCCAATGTAAACTGGAAACCAGTATAAACTAGAAACCAGTAAAAACTGGAAACAAGTATAAACTAGAAACCAGTATAAAGTGGAAACCAGTATAAACTAGAAACCAGTATAAACTAGAAGCCAATGTAAACTGGACACCAGTATAAACTAGAAACCAGTGTAAACTAGAAACCAGTATAAACTGGAAAGCAGTATAAACTAGAAACCAGTATAAACTAGAAACCACTAAAAATTGGAAACCAGTATAAACTGGAAACCAGTATAAATTAGAAACCAGTGTAAACTGGAAACCAGTATGAACTAGAAACCACTAAAAATTGGAAACCAGTATAAACTAGAAACCAGTGTAAACTGGAAGCAGTATAAACTAGAAACCAGTATAAACTAGAAACCAGTATAAACTAGAAACCAATGTAAACTGGAGACCAGTATAAACTAGAAACCAGTGTAAACTAGAAACCAGTATAAACTGGAAACTAGTTTAAACTAGAAACCAGTATAAACTAGAAACCAGTCTAAACTAGAAACCAGTATAAACTGGAAACCAGTATGAACTAGAAACCACTAAAAATTGGAAACCAGTATAAACTAGAAACCAGTGTAAACTGGAAACCAGTATAAACTAGAAACCAGTGTAAACTGGAAAACAGTATAAACTAGAAACCAGTATAAATTGGAAAACAGTATAAACTAGAAACCGGTATAAACTAGAAACCGGTGTAAACTGGAAAACAGTATAAACTAGAAACCAGTATAAACTGGAACCCAGTATAAACTAGAAACCAGTATAAATTGGAAACCAGTATAAACTAGAAACCGGTATAAACTAGAAACCGGTGTAAACTGGAAACCGGTATGAACTAGAAACCAGTGTAAACTGAAAACCAGGATAAACTGGAAACCAGTATAAATTAAAAGCCAGTGTAAACTGAAAACCAGTATAAACTAGAAACCAGTGTAAACTGGAAACCAGTATAAACTGGAAACCAGTGTAAACTAGAAACCACTAAAAACTGGAAACCAGTATAAATTAAAAGCCAGTGTAAACTGAAAACCAGTATAAACTAGAAACCAGTATAAACTGGACACCAGTATAAACTAGAAACCAGTATAAACTAGAAACCAGTATTAACTGGAAACCAGTATAAACTAGAAACCAGTGTAAACTAGAAACCGGTATAAACTGGAAACCAGTATAAACTGAAAACCAGTATGAACTGGAAACCAGTATAAACTAGAAACCAGTGTAAACTGGAAACCAGTATAAACTAGAAACCAGTGTAAACTAGAAACCGGTGTAAACTAGAAACCGGTATAAACTGGAAACCAGTATAAACTAGAAACCAGTATAAATTAGAAACCAGTATAAACTGGAAACCAGTGTAAACTAGAAACCAGTATAGACTAGAAACCAGTATGAACTAGAAACCACTAAAAACTGGAAACTAGTATAAATTAAAAGCCAGTGTAAACTGAAAACCGGTAGAAACCAGTATAAACTGGACACCAGTATGAACTAGAAACCAGTATAAACTAGAAACCAGTATTGACTGGAAACCAGTATAAACTAGAAACCAGTATAAACTAGAAACCAGTGTAAACTAGAAACCAGTGTAAACTGGAAACCAGTATAAACTACAAACCAGTGTAAACTAGAAAGCGGTATAAACTGGAAACCAGTATAAACTGAAAACCAGTGTGAACTGAAAACCAGTATAAACTAGAAACCAGTAAAAATTTTAAACCAGTATAAACTAGAAACAAGTGAAAACTGGAAACCAGTAAAAACTAGACACCAGTATAAACTGGTAACCAGTATATACTGGAAACCAGCGTGAACTGGAAACCAGTATAAACTAGAAACCAGTCTACACAAGAAACCAGTATAAATTAGAAACCAGTATAAACTGGAAACCGGTATAAACTGGAAACCGGTGTAAACTAGAAACCGGTATAAACTGGAAACCAGTATAAACTGGAAACCAGTATAAACTAGAAACCAGTATTGACTGGAAACCAGTATAAACTAGAAACCAGTATAAACTAGAAACCAGTGTAAATTAGAAACCAGTGTAAACTCGAAACCAGTATAAACTAGAAACCAGTAAAAACTGGAAACAAGCATAAACTAGAAACCAGTATAAACTACAAACCAGTATAAAGTGGAAACCAGTATAAACTAGAAACCAGTATAAACTAGAAGCCAATGTAAACTGGAAACCAGTATAAACTAGAAACCAGTAAAAACTGGAAACAAGTATAAACTAGAAACCAGTATAAAGTGGAAACCAGTATAAACTAGAAACCAGTATAAACTAGAAGCCAATGTAAACTGGACACCAGTATAAACTAGAAACCAGTGTAAACTAGAAACCAGTATAAACTGGAAAGCAGTATAAACTAGAAACCAGTATAAACTAGAAACCACTAAAAATTGGAAACCAGTATAAACTGGAAACCAGTATAAATTAGAAACCAGTGTAAACTGGAAACCAGTATGAACTAGAAACCACTAAAAATTGGAAACCAGTATAAACTAGAAACCAGTGTAAACTGGAAGCAGTATAAACTAGAAACCAGTATAAACTAGAAACCAGTATAAACTAGAAACCAATGTAAACTGGAGACCAGTATAAACTAGAAACCAGTGTAAACTAGAAACCAGTATAAACTGGAAACTAGTTTAAACTAGAAACCAGTATAAACTAGAAACCAGTCTAAACTAGAAACCAGTATAAACTGGAAACCAGTATGAACTAGAAACCACTAAAAATTGGAAACCAGTATAAACTAGAAACCAGTGTAAACTGGAAACCAGTATAAACTAGAAACCAGTGTAAACTGGAAAACAGTATAAACTAGAAACCAGTATAAATTGGAAAACAGTATAAACTAGAAACCGGTATAAACTAGAAACCGGTGTAAACTGGAAAACAGTATAAACTAGAAACCAGTATAAACTGGAACCCAGTATAAACTAGAAACCAGTATAAATTGGAAACCAGTATAAACTAGAAACCGGTATAAACTAGAAACCGGTGTAAACTGGAAACCGGTATGAACTAGAAACCAGTGTAAACTGAAAACCAGGATAAACTGGAAACCAGTATAAATTAAAAGCCAGTGTAAACTGAAAACCAGTATAAACTAGAAACCAGTGTAAACTGGAAACCAGTATAAACTGGAAACCAGTGTAAACTAGAAACCAGTATAAACTGGAAACCAGTATAAACTAGAAACCAGTATAAACTAGAAACCAGTGTAAACTGGAAACCTGGATAAACTAGAAACCAATTGACTGCAAATCAGTATAAACTAGAAACCAGTATAAACTAGAAACCAGTGTAAACTAGAAACCAGTGTAAACTGGAAACCAGTATAAACTAGAAACCAGTATAAACTGGAAACAAGTATAAACTAGAAACCAGTATAAAACAGAAACCAGTATAAAGTGGAAACCACTATAAACTAGAAACCAGTATAAACTGGAAACCAGTTTAAACTAGAAACCAGTGTAAACTAGAAACCAGTGTAAACTAGAAACCAGTATAAACTGGAAACCAGTTTAAACTAGAAACCAGTATAAACTAGAAATCAGTGTAAACTGGAAACCAGTATAAACTGGAAACCAGTATAAACTAGAAACCAGTATAAACTAGAAACCACTAAAAATTGGAAACCAGTATAACCTAGAAACCAGTGTAAACTGGAAAACAGTATAAACTAGAAACCAGTAAAAATTGGAAACCAGTGTAAACTGGAAACCAGTATAAACTGGAAACCAGTGTAAACTGGAAACCAGTATAAACTAGAAACCATTGTAAACAAGAAACCAGAATAAACTGGAAATCAGTGTTCACTGGAAACCAGTATAAACTGAAAACCAGTATAAAATAGAAACCAGTGTAAACTGGAAACCAGTATGAACTAGAAACCACCAAAAAGTGGAAACCAGTACAAAATGAAAACCAGTGTGAACTGAAAACCAGTATAAACTAGAAACCAGTAAAAATTGTAAACCAGTATAAACTAGAAACCAGTGTAAACTGGAAACCAGTATAAACTAGAAACCAGTAAAAATTGGAAACCAGTATAAACTAGAAACCAGTGAAAACTGGAAACCAGTGAAAACTAGACACCAGTATAAACTGGTAACCAGTATATACTGGAAACCAGTGTAAACTGGAAACCAGTATAAACTAGAAACCAGTGTAAACAAGAAACCAGTATAAACTAGAAACCAGTATAAACTGGAAACCGGTATAAACTAGAAACCGGTATAAACTGGACACCAGTATAAACTAGAAACCAGTATAAACTAGAAACCAGTATGAACTAGAAACCACTAAAAACTGGAAACCAGTATAAATTAAAAGCCAGTGTAAACTGAAAACCAGTGTAAACTGGAAACCAGTATAAACTAGAAACCAGTATAAACTGGACACCAGTATAAACTAGAAACCAGTATAAACTAGAAACCAGTGTAAACTGGAAACCTGGATAAACTAGAAACCAGTATTGACTGGAAACCAGTATAAACTAGAAACCAGTATAAACTAGAAACCAGTGTAAACTAGAAACCAGTGTAAACTGGAAACCAGTATAAACTAGAAACCAGTATAAACTGGAAACAAGTATAAACTAGAAAACAGTATAAACAAGAAACCAGTAAAAATTGGAAACCAGTATAAACTAGAAACCACTATACACTAGAAACCAATGTAAACTGGAAACCAGTATAAACTAGAAACCAGTGTAAACTAGAAACCAGTATAAACTGGAAAGCAGTATAAACTAGAAACCAGTATAAACTAGAAACCACTAAAAATTGGAAACCAGTATAAACTGGAAACCAGTATAAATTAGAAACCAGTGTAAACTGGAAACCAGTATGAACTAGAAACCACTAAAAATTGGAAACCAGTATAAACTAGAAACCAGTGTAAAGTGGAAACCAGTATAAACTAGAAACCACTATAAAGTGGAAACCAGTATAAACTGGAAACCAGTATAAACTAGAAACCAATGTAAACTGGAAACCAGTATAAACTAGAAACCAGTGTAAACTAGAAACCAGTATAAACTGGAAACCAGTTTAAACTAGAAACCAGTATAAACTAGAAACCAGTCTAAACTAGAAACCAGTATAAACTGGAAACCAGTATAAATTAGAAACCAGTATAAACTAGAAACCACTAAAAATTGGAAACCAGTATGAACTGGAAACCAATATAAATTAGAAACCAGTGTTAACTGGAAACCAGTATGAACTAGAAACCATTAAAAATTGGAAACCAGTATAAACTAGAAACCAGTGTAAACTGGAAACCAGTATAAAATAGAAACCAGTGTAAACTGGAAAACAGTATAAACTAGAAACCAGTAAAAATTGGAAACCAGTGTAAACTGGAAACCAGTATAAACTAGACACCAGTATAAACTGGTAACCAGTATATACTGGAAACCAGTGTAAACTGGAAACCAGTATAAACTAGAAACTAGTGTAAACAAGAAACCACTAAAAACTGGAAACCAGTATGAATTAAAAGCCAGTGTAAACTGAAAACCAGTATGAACTAGAAAACAGTATAAACTGGACACCAGTATAAACTAGAAACCAGTATAAACTAGAAACCAGTATTGACTGGAAACCAGTATAAACTACAAACCAGTGTAAACTAGAAACCGGTATAAACTGGAAACCAGTATAAACTGAAAACCAGTGTGAACTGAAAACCAGTATAAACTAGAAACCAGTAAAATTTGTAAACCAGTATAAACTAGAAACCAGTGAAAACTGGAAACCAGTAAAAACTAGAAACCAGTATAAACTGGTAACCAGTATATACTGGAAACCAGTGTAAACTGGAAACCAGTATAAACTAGAAACCAGTGTAAACAAGAAGCCAGTATAAACTAGAAACCAGTATAAACTGGAAACCGGTATAAACTGGAAACCGGTGTAAACTAGAAACCGGTATAAACTGGAAACCAGTATAAACTAGAAACCAGTATAAACTAGAAACCAGTATTGACTGGAAACCAGTATAAACTAGAAACCAGTGTAAAGTAGAAACCAGTGTAAACTGGAAACCAGTATAAACTAGAAACCAGTAAAAACTGGAAACAAGTATAAACTAGAAACCAGTATAAACTAGAAACCAGTATAAAGTGGAAACCAGTATAAACTAGAAACCAGTATAAACTAGAAGCCAATGTAAACTGGAAACCAGTATAAACTAGAAACCAGTAAAAAGTGGAAACAAGTATAAACTAGAAACCAGTATAAACTAGAAACCAGTATAAACTAGAAACCAGTGTAAACTAGAAACCAGTATAAACTAGAAGCCAATGTAAACTGGAAACCAGTATAAACTAGAAACCAGTGTAAACTAGAAACCAGTATAAACTGGAAAGCAGTATAAACTAGAAACCAGTATAAAATAGAAACCACTAAAAATTGGAAACCAGTATAAACTGGAAACCAGTATAAATTAGAAACCAGTGTAAACTGGAAACCAGTATGAACTAGAAACCACTAAAAATTGGAAACCAATATAAACTAGAAACCAGTGTAAACTGGAAACCAGTATAAACTAGAAACCAGTATAAAGTGGAAACCAGTATAAACTAGAAACCAGTATAAACTAGAAACCAATGTAAACTGGAAACCAGTATAAACTAGAAACCAGTGTAAACAAGAAACCACTAAAAACTGGAAACCAGTATAAATTAAAAGCCAGTGTAAACTGAAAACCAGTATAAACTAGAAAACAGTATAAACTGGACACCAGTATAAACTAGAAACCAGTATAAACTAGAAACCAGTATTGACTGGAAACCAGTATAAACTACAAACCAGTGTAAACTAGAAACCGGTATAAACTGGAAACCAGTATAAACTGAAAACCAGTGTGAACTGAAAACCAGTATAAACTAGAAACCAGTAAAAATTGTAAACCAGTATAAACTAGAAACCAGTGAAAACTAGAAACCAGTAAAAACTAGACACCAGTATAAACTGGTAACCAGTATATACTGGAAACCAGTGTAAACTGGAAACCAGTATAAACTAGAAACCAGTGTAAACAAGAAACCAGTATAAACTAGAAACCAGTATAAACTGGAAACCGGTATAAACTGGAAACCGGTGTAAACTAGAAACCGGTATAAACTGGAAACCAGTATAAACTGGAAACCAGTATAAACTAGAAACCAGTATAAACTAGAAACCAGTGTAAACTGGAAACCAGTATAAACTAGAAACCAGTGTAAACTAGAAACCGGTGTAAACTAGAAACCGGTGTAAACTGGAAACCAGTATAAACTAGAAACCAGTATAAACTAGAAACCAGTATAAACTGGAAACCAGTGTAAACTAGAAACCAGTATAAACTAGAAACCAGTATGAACTAGAAACCACTAAAAACTGGAAACCAGTATAAATTAAAAGCCAGTGTAAACTGAAAACCAGTATAAACTGGACACCAGTATAAACTAGAAACCAGTATAAACTAGAAACCAGTGTAAACTGGAAACCTGGATGAACTAGAAACCAGTATTGGCTGGAAACCAGTATAAACTAGAAACCAGTATAAACTAGAAACCAGTGTAAACTAGAAACCAGTGTAAACTGGAAACCAGTATAAACTAGAAACCAGTATAAACTGGAAACAAGTATAAACTAGAAACCAGTATAAATTGGAAACCAGTATAAACTAGAAACCAGTATACACTAGAAACCAATGTAAACTGGAAACCAGTATAAACTAGAAACCAGTGTAAACTAGAAACCAGTATAAACTGGAAAGCAGTATAAACTAGAAACCAGTATAAACTAGAAACCACTAAAAATTGGAAACCAGTATAAACTGGAAACCAGTATAAATTAGAAACCAGTGTAAACTGGAAACCAGTATGAACTAGAAACCACTAAAAATTGGAAACCAGTATAAACTAGAAACCAGTGTAAACTGGAAACCAGTATAAACTAGAAACCAGTATAAAGTGGAAACCAGTATAAACTAGAAACCAGTATAAACTAGAAACTAATGTAAACTGGAAACCAGTATAAACTAGAAACCAGTGTAAACTAGAAAACAGTATAAACTGGAAACCAGTTTAAACTAGAAACCAGTATAAACTAGAAACCAGTCTAAACTAGAAACCAGTATAAACTGGAAACCAGTATAAACTAGAAACCAGTATAAACTAGAAACTAATGTAAACTTGAAACCAGTATAAACTAGAAACCAGTGTAAACTAGAAACCAGTATAAACTGGAAACCAGTTTAAACTAGAAACCAGTATAAACTAGAAACCAGTCTAAACTAGAAACCAGTATAAACTGGAAACCAGTGTTAACTGGATACCAGTATGAACTAGAAACCACTAAAAATTGGAAACCAGTATAAACTAGAAACCAGTGTAAACTGGAAACCAGTATAAAATAGAAACCAGTGTAAACTGGAAAACAGTATAAACTAGAAACCAGTAAAAATTGGAAACCAGTGTAAACTGGAAACCAGTATAAACTAGACACCAGTATAAACTGGTAACCAGTATATACTGGAAACCAGTGTAAACTGGAAACCAGTATAAACTAGAAACCAGTGTAAACAAGAAACCAGTATAAACTGGAAATCAGTGTTCACTGGAAACCAGTATAAACTGGAAACCAGTATAAATTAGAAACCAGTGTAAACTGGAAACCAGTATGAACTAGAAACCACTAAAAATTGGAAACCAGTACAAAATGGAAACCAGTGTAAACTGGAAACCAGTATAAACTAGAAACCAGTAAAAATTGGAAACCAGTATAAACTAGAAATCAGCAAAAATTGGAAACCAGTATAAACTAGAAACCAGTATAAACTGGTAACCAGTAAAAACTAGACACCAGTATAAACTGGTAACCAGTATATACTGGAAACCAGGGTAAACTGGAAACCAGTATAAACTAGAAACCAGTGTAAACAAGAAACCAGTATAAACTAGAAACCAGTATAAACTGGAAACCAGTATAAACTGGAAACCGGTGTAAACTAGAAAGAGGTATAAACTGGAAACCAGTGTCAACTGGAAACCAGTATGAACTGGAAACCAGTATAAACTAGAAACCAGTATAAATTAGAAACCAGTGTAAACTGGAAACCAGTATAAACTAGAAACCAGTGTAAACTACAAACCGGTATAAACTAGAAACCGGTATAAACTGGAAACCAGTATAAACTAGAAACCAGTATAAACTAGAAACCAGTATAAACTAGAATCCGGTATAAACTGGAAACCAGTGTAAAGATATTAAACTGGTGTGATGTGTTCAGATCTCTTAGTCCAGGTTAAAACTCCAGCAGCAGCGTTTTAGATGAGCTGCAGATGTTCACTGGTCTTACTGGGAAGTTCTGTTAAAGACCATTACAGTAATCCAGTCCAGTGGAGATGGATCATGGATGAGTTTCTACTGGTCTTAGTGGGAGACTAAACTTTTAATCCTGTTGCTGGTAAAAAGCTTCGTAGTGAAGCTTTGATGTGGCTGCTGAAAGTCAGGTCTGAGTCTATCAACACTCCCAGGTTACGAACTTGGTTGGTGATTTTAAGAGCCCGAGTCTCCAGGTGTTTACCAATGCTGACCCTCTTCTCTTTCTACCAAACAGAATAATCTCAGTTGTGTCTTCATTTAATTGTAGTGCCGAAACTCAACGTCGTCCCCTACAATATGTTCCTGTGAACTGTCTGAAGTCAGGACAAACGTAAAAAAAAGATCTCACACATGACCTCTGAAGATTTAGATGTCAACACAAGTACATGGGTACTGGCTGCAAGCCGCACACACACCCTTCACACGTGTGACATGAAATCAGGGGCGTAGCCATCATTTTAGAAGTGAGGGGGACAAATTATTTAGAGGTCAATTGAGTAATTTTGAATAATTTATCATTCTCTCGCATAGCAGCTAAAGAACCACATAACCACGAACAGCACAGCACCAGGGAACATACTTTAGTTCTTTAGATTTTGATAGTATATCACTTTAAAGTCAAAATCTAAAATCTAAAGCTGCCAAACTCTGGTTGAGCTAACATAGAATGACCCTGGAGCATCTACAGGGTAAGTAGCCAGGTTATTAAGTGCCAAATGACAACACTGAAAACAAAAAGTTCTGTAAAACACTGTTCCTATTTAAAAAAAAAATCTGCACCAAAATTAAATGGAAGTGACAAGGTAACAAGGTAATAAGCCACTTAATTTAATAGCAACAAGCAACAAGTGACACAAAAATAAATATATCAGCATTAAGATGTAGTTATTTTATCATTTATTTTATCATCAACAATGACAGCACAGATGTGCAAAATTTAAGTTAAGAATAATGGTATGACCAGTGCCTGCTGCCTAATACAGTAGCCAAACAATGTCTGTAAATAAATGAATAATAAACAAATAGTCTCTTTGAAATTACATATAAACTACATCTTTAAACTTCAGTGTCAATATTTTCCTTTTGAACTAAGGGAATCAAAGGCTGCAGGCTCTGCTAATTAACACCACTGTTAGTTCTGGAATAGCAGTGGAAATGCTAATCTTAGAGTCACTCTTATCCTAAATGCATTTCCTTAGCTAGTTATAATTTCTCCTACAATTTCTCCTACAATAATATAAACATTCCTTCATTCTCTGTACTTTCCACTAAGCTGGAGCCTATCCCAGCATTTAACAGGCATTTAAGAGGCAGGTACACTCTGGACAGGTCACCAGTCCAATATAAACATGCAAAGCAAATTTATAAATAGACTTAAGAATAGTTGTAGGAGCCATATGTCGGGTTATTTATTTTCCTGTATAATGTATGTGAGCACAGTGTGGTGACATCACCGTGATTGTGGGTGGCACTGTGGTAGATTAGGTAGATTAGCCAAAAATTCAAGTAAGGGTATTGTTTCTTTAGAGCAACATTATTTGAGTAGAAGTAAAGAGTACTCATCCAATTAATTACTTGAGTAAGAGTAAAAATATATTTAGTGAAAAAAACTGAAGTATTAGCCTAACATCTGATTTATTCATCAAATAACACTAATCAATCAATCAATCAAAATAATAATCAGTAATCAGCAAATTCATGTACTTTAAACTTTAACTACCACAAAATAAATTAAATCTTTACAAATATAATAATAAAAGGAACACAAATACATTTTCTACCCAAAAGTGAGTAATCTTAGAGTAGCCTAAACAGTAACCTAATGATACTTGAGTAAGAGCAGCCTGTTGTTACTTTAGAAAAATATTACTCAAGTAAAAGTAAAAATTATTTTGCAACAAAACAACTCTCAAGAGTACAATTTATCCAAAAAGTTAATAAAGTAAAAGTCAGGGAGTAGATACTACCACCTCTACCTTAACTAGCTAGCTTAGCTAACTAAACTGACATCTATCCATCATCCTTTAAAGTGCTCATAGGTAATATAATATATAATATACAATATAGAACATCTCTGTGTTAGCTAAACAGTATCTACATTCAACAGCATTACTCATCTTTCACGATTTGTTTGGAAGAAACTTTCTAAAGTTTTATGCCTCTTGACTGGTTTGCTTAACATGTATGAAGATGTGAATCACACCAAAGATAGCCTGTCTCTGTTCACACACGGTGTTTGTTTGCCACCTTAGCTTCGCTTGCTCATGATGTGGCTCGGAAAAATGTGTTTGTACATGTTAAAATTTAATTAAGATGTTGTAATGGCTGTAAAAAGTGCGGGGGACAGAGGGCAGAGATGCGGGAAGTGCGGGGGACCAATCACAGGTCGGATTAGTGGACCGATCACGGGTCGGATCGGTGGACCAATCACGGGTCGGATCGGTGGACCAATCAATAAAACTAAAATGACAACATGAAAAAACCTAAAAACAAACCCCATTCAGGTAAAACAAAAAAAACTAAATAATTATTAGAACATCTCGTCTGTCTCAGCAGCTCAGTCTGTTTCTACAAGATGCCTGTTGCTATGGTGACTGCATCCCACTGGAAGATGACTGAACCAATGAGACAGAAGGAAGATGATTGCTGCTGAACTGCACACATGCACACACACACCGTTGTCTCTGAACCGTTTCTGACATTTTAAATGTTTATCATGTCTGAACGTCTAGTGGCCTCCGCTGGGCCAGGAGCCGCATATTGACTCACTGCTGCCAATCACATGACCTCTGTTGGCCTTTGATGCAGCTGTCATGGAAACAACCTTTTTCCCAAGAGAGGCTCCATCCCCCATCCTGTCAGTGATGAAGGACAGAAAGTCGTCGCCTTCATTTCAGTTCCTTTTGTTTACGTTTAGATAAAAAAAATTTTTACAAACAAGCGTGAGTTAACGAACTCTCGTTAGAGTAACGAGGGCTGTCGAACCCTAACCCTTCCTTTTTTATTTTAGTTCTCATTATTTTCAGGTTTTCATCTGAAACCTGAAAAAACAAAAGAAAACATGAAAGAGGAAAACAAAGAAACCGACTTTTATTTCTTTAAACTTCCTGTTCAATCAGAAATAAACATTGTTTGTTTATTCTTGTTTAAATTTAAACATTGTTGAACACATGACCGTTTAGATTATTTTATTAAATTTATCAATCTATGACGTCAGTTAACTCAAAATCCCGAGACAATCAGATAATCAATAATGTGATTGTAAACCATGACGTCAGAGTTTGAAAACAACTTGATATGATGACCAATATTAATGATCAATAAACCCGCTGCAGTTACACCCTGACGTCACGTTAAGATGAGTGTTTTCTGATCGATCTATTAATTCAACTGCTGACATCATTGTTTCTATTGTTACCACACACGCGCGCACACGCGTGCACCAGAGGGCGCGTCCACCGCCTGTAACGACCAGTTCCGGCCTGGTTCCGGTTCTGCACTCACCGCCAGGACCACCGTGTCCTCTCCGCTGAACTTCGGGATGAATTTGTCCCCGCGGCTCCGCTCCGCGTCGTTCAGCGGCCGAAAGCGACACATCACCTTCACCCCGCACACCCCGCACTCCGCCGCGTCCATTGCGCACCGGTCCGCTGCACGGTAATAAAACGGGACCGGTTCGGGTCCAACAATGCTTCACTCAGTCCAGATCCGAACAGAAGCTCGCGCTGCGGGCAGCAGAGGATCCGGTGCTGCCAGTTGGTCTTCTCTGGATGCTGAGTCTGAACACTCCCACCTCACACAGGTCTAACCCTGGAGGACCGAGCCGCGAGGAACTCTGGGAGTCCTGTTTGACATGGGCACTGACTGCAGGGGCGGGGCTAGAGGGTGGGCTAGGGTGGCACGGCCACATGTGAAAATTGGGCACAACAGATCCATTAAAGTTGATTGAGAAGTCACATGAGGGGGACAGAAACGACTTTCCAGATCCGCACACAATGTACATAATACATAATGTACCCCAGTATGTGTCTACACCAGTAAGTATGTGTATCCAGTAGGTGAATACACCAATATATATATATATATATATATATATATATATTAAGTTTCCTTTTTTGAAAAGTCTGGTAACATCTGCGTCTCTAAAGGAGTTTTATTTAGCTGGCTGAGGGAAAAATGGCTCTTTGGATTGGAAAGGCTGCAGACCCCTGCACTAAACACATTAACAGGTTTAGCAGCAGTTTTCTCTTTAAACAGCAACAGTTAAAATATTTCTTTATATATATTTATAAAATCAAATATTTATGAGAAAGAAGGATGAAATGTTCAGGATTTACTAACTAAAAGGTAAAAAGTCAGCAGGATGGATTTAAAGCTGTGAAGCTGCTTCCTTCTAAACACAGAAGGAACAATATGTGATGAATATCAGCATCAGGTGAACAGACAGAAAGCAGGATGAGAATCTCACAGCTTCTAGATGGTGAGGAGAGAGAAATATTCACAATATGCACAATAACTTCCATCCATGCACTTTCACTGCTTTATTATCCAGATTTCTGGCCTATAATTTCTCTAAACTTTCATTCTTAGCTTGACTGTTTAGCTTCACCTCTGCACCTGCAGCCTCCGCTACCGGGAGTTAAGGGTTAACATCTCGTTTCCGGGTGTAGCGTCAGGTCTGTAGATGTAACTATAAACATGTGTGGTATCCACAGAAAGTCCAGAATCTCAGCTACCAGCTCAGTAAAACCATTTCTATCACCACCAAACACAGTTAAGACAGCAATTATTAAAAGACCAGGTACACAAAGTCTGAAAATAACATGTAAACACAAATGATGTTTCCCCATGAACACGAACAAACGGCTCCTCTACTGATAGCTCACATTTCACAGATTCCACAACTGGAAGTTTCATCTCGCTACGACCAAGATTCACCGAACCAGAGGCAGAAGAAGACCCGATTTATGCTTCACGTTTGTAAAAGTCAGAAAGCATGTCTTACCTTTGCTGTCTTGCATAAATTAAAGCTGCATGTATTAAAAATAAATCAATAAATAAAAGTTTCCATCCAAAACTCACAATGTTCTACCATCTGCAGGTTTAGACAAAGAGAAAAGTTGGTTCTTCTTCTTCTTTCTTAAGTTCCAGACAGAAAACGTCTCTTCATGTTAATAAAGCCGCTCTCTCCTGATTACATCATCTCTGCTGCAGCAGGGAAGAGCGACATGGACGCCATGTTTGTGTCATCAAAGCCAGGGGCCAAAAAAAAAAAAAGAAATTTAACACGCGATTTAAAAAATGAACGACGTTAAATAAGCGTTGCATTAACGCCAGATAAACACGTTAATGTGCCCAGCACTAATATATATATATATATATATATATATATATGTATATATCCCAATATATGACTACACCAGTGTGTACATATGTATCCCAGTATGCGACTATTCTATTCTTTTCTATTCTACAGTCATTTAGCAGACGCTTTTATCCAAAGCGACTTACATTTGAGAAGAAAAATAACACAAGCATGAATTTAAACAAGATGGACGTCATCATTAACTTGTAGTCAGACTGCTGGAGTCCAGGTGGATCCAGGTGGACCAGGTGCTGTCATGTAGGGCTAGAGGCAGTGCATATATTTTATTTTATTTTATTTATTTTATTTCATCAAACAACATCATCTTGGGTATAAGTGCAGCAGCTTCTTCAGTACCTGGTTGAGCCAAAGAGCTGGACAAATCTTTCTAACTCATTCTGAGTAGAAGAGTTAAGCTAAGTGTGGAAATGCTCCTTAAGGAGGTCACAGCCCTATCCACATTGAGGGGACAGCAGTGGAGAGTCACTTGCTTCAGGTTCCTGGGGATCAACATCAGCGAGGATCTGAACTGGTCACAACATGCGAGTGTGATCACAAAAGGAGCAAAACAACAGCTCTTCTTTCTTCTGCGGCTAAGGAGGTTTGGCATGGACTCCAGAATACTCACCAACTTCTATTGATGCACCATCGAGAGCGTTCTGTCTGGCTCCATCGCTACCTGGTACGGCAGCTGTAATGTTCTGGACCGCAAAGCTCTACATCGGGTGGTCAGATCAGCACGATGCATCACCAGGACTGAACTGCCAGCCATCCAGGACCTCTGCATCCAGTGCTGGAGGAGGAAGTCCCAGCTGATCCGCTCTGATCCCAGCCACCCCAGTCAGACACCCTTCACGCTCCTGCTATCGGGCAGACGGTACAGAAGCATCAGGACTCGCACCAGCAGATTCAGTTTCTACCCACAAGCCATCAGGCTACTGAACTGCTGACATACCAGACAATCTGCACACTTCCACACTCATTGTACACACTGTACATGCGCACACACACACTACCTCTGCACTACTGTGTTCCTCTCCACTAGTATTTTCTTTTATACAGTTTTATTCTTACTATATGCCTACTCCAATCTGCACCCCATATAACCCCACACTCACACACTCCCCTGTGCTGTTAACACAAGCACTCGATATCACAAAGTCACGTAACACATACCCCACCCACCATGCCCCGTGGGGGACGTCCCAGGTAGACCAGAAGACAGCTGACCTTACAACTCTGGATGCTGTAGGGCTGTCTTGGCTGACACGCCTCCTCAGCATCGCGTGGACATCGGGGACAGTTCCCCAGGACTGGCAGACTGGGGTGGTGGTCCCCCTCTTCAAAAAGGGGGACTGGAGGGTGTGCTCCAACTACAGGGGGATCACACTCCTCAGCTTCCCTGGTAAGGTCTATTCAGGGGTGCTGGAGTGGAGGGTCCATCTGATAGTTGAACCTCGTATTGAGGAGTAGCAGTGTGGTTTTCGTCCCGGTCGTGGAACAGTGGACCAGCTCTACACTCTCTTCGGGGTTTTGGAGGGGGCATGGGAGTTCACTGAACCAGTCCACATGTGCTTTGTGGACTTGGAGAAGGCATTCGACCCTGTCCCCCAGAGACTCCTGTGGGGGGTACTCCTGGAGTATGGCGTGCCGGACCCGCTTGTACGAGCTGTCCAGTCCCTGCACGACCGGTGTCAGAGCTTGGTCCACATTGCCGGCAGTAAATCAGAGTCGTGAGGGTTGGACTCTGCCAAGGCTGCCCTTTGTCACCGATTCTGTTCATAACTTTTATGGACAGAATTTCTAGGCGCAGCCGAGGTGTTGAGGGGATCTGGTTTGGTGGCCTCAGGATTGCGTCTCTGCTCTTTACGGATGATGTGGTTCTGTTGGCTTCATCGGGCCGTGAACTTCAGTTCTCACTGGAGCAATTCGCAGCAGTGTGAAGCGGCTGGGATGAGAATCAGCACCTTCAAACCCAAGACCATGGTCCTCAGCCGGAAAAGGGTGGAGTGTTTTCTTCGGGTCTGCAATAGGGTCCTGCCCCAAGTGGAGATGTTCACATATCTCGGGGTCTTGTTCATGAGTGAGGGGAGGATGGAGCGGGAGATGGACAGGTGGGTCGGTGCAGCGTCTGCAGTGATGCGGACTCTGCATTGGTCTGTCGTGGTGAAGAAGGAGCTGAGCCAAAAGGCAAAGCTCTCGATTTACCGGTCGACCTACGTTCCTACCCTCACCTATGGCCACGAGCTGTAGGTAGAGACCGAAAGAACGAGATCGCGAATACAAGCGTCCGAAATAAGTTTTCTCTGCAGGGTGGTCGGGCTCTCCCTTAGAGATAGGGTGAGAAGCTCGGTGATCCAGGAGGGGCTCAGAGTAGAGTCGCTGCTCCTCCACATCGAGAGGAGCCAGATGAGGTGGCTCGGGCATCTGGTTAGGATGCCTCCTGGATGCCTCCCTATCAGATACATGTGTGCAGTTCTTGTGAAAGCTGATCTTTTAAACCAGGTGCAGGTCCTTTCAGAACCCTGCAGTTTGCTTATGAGTGGCCATTCCGTTAAGACATTTGTGAACCTAAGAAGATTTTTCCAACTTAGAAAACTATATTTTGATAAAATGGCACAGTGATGAAAATGCTTTTAACTCCATCCAACCCACTGTTTTAACTCTGGCTGTTTAGTGATTCCAACATTTATATAATCCAACACAGTGGATTTAAGATTCTTTAACAGCCAGAGGGTGAGAGTGAATGGAACAGTGGTGGTTCTCCTCCTCAGGGAGGAGTTCAGCTTCTTCTGCTGAGCATCCTGTGCACCAGCACTTGCAGGAAGCAGCAGAAGAATCTGCTCATCCAGAACCTTACAGATGGCCCAGTCGTGAGTCGTGAGTCTGCTGCAGGGTGACGAGGACAGCCTGGGCCCACTGTGGAGGACTGAAGCCTACCTACAGCTAAATGCTGACTAAACCACATATATGGTTACTGTTAGGAAGTCCTCTCACAACCCATAATAAAGGAAAGGCTTTTGTTGAAGTTTGATGTGAATGTGGAAGAAGAGCCGTCCACACCTGGACTTCCTCATGAAGTTACAGGCTTTTATGTAACTTCATGAGGTATATGAGCAGCAGGCAGAGGAAAGCCAGATGCATTGTGTGAAACCTTAACCACCCTCTACACAAGGACTTTGAACTGCTTTCCTCAGGTCTGAGATTCAGAACCCAGGACTAAAATCTAAATTTTCCAATGATACCAAGCATCACCTTAGCTTAGCCGACCACCTCACGTCAGTCTCAAAACAAACACAAAGCCAACATTTGGATTTCACAGTCAGCAATATATTTTTTATCTCCTTTCCAGTTCATGGTCACTTTCAGTCTATCCACACTGTTCTTCCACCAAAATTCACAGTGCAGTTGTCCAAAGTACTAAAACTGCATCATACACCAGCGTTTCGTATGCTACCATTCACAGCCATCTTGTGGATTTTACCGTGGGTCTTGGCAGTGTACATAAAGTTTGGTCAAATTCTACATCTCAGGAGCTTTAAAATGATATTTTATACTTGAAAGAAACTTCATCGGTCAGGTATATATCTTTGAGCGTAAAGGCAGGAGCATCTCTACTATATAAGATCTGTGACGCACAGTGGCGAAGCAGAGCGAAGACGGACCGGAGACCATTTCTTTCATAGATTTAGAGACTAACCCTAACCCACTCATTTACAATGAAGTTAAAAGTGATCAGCATGGAGATCTCAAAAAACAAAAATTTACACCCTCTTAAGAGCTGTCAAGTAAACACAGAGATTTAGTTCCATCCAGTTCTGAAGCTAGCAGTGGTGCTAATGCTAACTATGACACTGTTTTCATTATACACTGTGCACAGTAGTAGAAAATGATGATATAGAGGCTAAATGCCAGGGCCAGCTTGTGAATTGTATGCACACAGTATTTTGTAGCTAGATTTCCTACCAAGAATAAAACACCTGTGTGGGACACTGGCACAGTTTGGGTACAAAAGTGGCCAAATACAGAGCCGGCCCGTATTTTATCCAGACTAAAACCTTTATACATCAATGATCTTTGTGCTTTTCTTACCTAACTTGGTCCAGTTGTAGTCAAGGTGTTGCTGAATGCATGCATAGACATCTTTATGCATAGAACCATTTCTATCATGATGTTGTCCACTGTGTAAATTTAAAAAACAATAAATTGTTTCCTTTGGTTTATCACAATTGTCTCAGACATATAAACATTCACAATGTTTCTGACACTGGTATTATAGTCAGTGGGGGCTCAGCTCTACAATGAGACCAAGATTCTGCATATTGACCTGATAATTAGAGTTATTATTGATTTAATTTGGGTAGTTCTTCAGGTGAACCATACCTCCAAAACCCCCTAGGGCAGGGGTGCCCAACCTTTTTTGACTCAAGGTCTACTTTTCAAGTAGCCACCCTCCTGAGAGCTACCAGTGTCAACATTGCATCCCACACACACAGTTTACAGACCGTAGTAACCAACCTCACAACACTTTTTCTTGTCACATAACCACTACATATTATATTACTAACCTTCCCTCTCTCAATCACACAAATTCCTCAGACACAGTTACCAGTTTGTGGAGCACAGAGCTGCTTCTCTGCTCCTCTCTCCCTCTCTCTCTCTCTCTCTCTCTCTCTCTCTTATACACACACACCAACAACAATCTGCAAGAGCAGCCATAACTGACCATAACAAACGGAAAAATAACCCAGATACAGAGCATAGATATCTGAGTTTGCAAAAAGGAAACCCATTCCTACCTTAGTGGGAGACCTGGCACTGGGAGGAGGAGGCTAGCTTCTCATAGTCAGGAGTGTAGGAGCTGGTTGCAAGGCGTAGGCAGGCTGCTAGGTGGTCATCAGTCATTGTTGATCTGTACTTAGATTTGATGATTTTCATGTGCGAGAAAGCAGACTCACACAAATAGGTTGATCCAAAAAGAGCTGTCAGGTTCAAGGCACATCTTCTCAGATTGGGATACTTTTCCTCCACTATTAGTTTCCAGAACACAGCATGCTCTCCAGAGTGAGTGGATGTTGATCTTGCTTTGATCTCAATGTCATTTTGTAGTGTCAGGATCTCATCCTCAAGAGTGGAACTTTCCAAGTCAAAAAGTGATTTGAGTTTGGCAGCAATGTCACCAACATCAATACTTGCACCGAATGGATAAAACATGTAGCTGGCTACAGGCTCGATGGATGCAAAGTCAGTAAACCGCTTCTCAAATTCTGACAAGATACTCTGAACATGCACCTCATAACGTGCACTGTAAAGCTGTGTCACGTCTTTACCTTGCCGTTGTAGTTCTGCTTGCATGTGAGGGAAGTTGCTCAGGTTACCATGCTGCAGCCTGCTTGACATTAGCTGTAGCTTGCTTTTGAATGTCTTCACTGTACTTATCATGTTGATTACATCTTTATCCTTACCCTGCAGCTCTAAATTCAACTCATTGAGCTCGCCAGTGAGATCAGTGAGGAAAGATAAATCTAAAAGCCACTGGTGGTCGTCTAGCTTTGCATGGTAATCCACATGTTTTGAAAGCTTCAGGAAGTCCTTGATTTCTGGCAACAGTTCCATAAATCTGGCCAAAAATTTACCTCTGCTTAACCACCTAACATCCGTGTGAAGCAGCAAGTCTGTGTGCTCAGCATCATTCTCCTCCAAGTGAGAACGGAAAAGCCTTCTCTGCAGACTCCTGGCCCGAACCGAACAGACTATCTTCATTGCAATGTCCATCACTTCTTTCATGTTTAAAATTTTTCCACACAAGGCTTGCTGGTGAATTATACAATGATAATTCAGGATATCTGGGAAAGATTCACTTTCTTTGCACAGTGCAATGAACCCATTGGTGCGCCCTATCATTGCAGGCGCCCCATCAGTTGTGATGGAGATCAGCTTGAACAGCGGCAGTTTTGTCTCGCTAACAAATCCCATGAAAGCGTTAAAAATATCCTCCCCTCTGGTGTGTCCTTTTAATGGCAAAATGGTTAGTAGCTCTTCCTTGGCACTCATGTCTTCAAAGACCATTCTGATGAAAATGCACAATTGTGCCACGTCCACAATATCTGTTGATTCGTCAAATTGGAGGGAAAAACACTCACATGCGTCAATATCCCTGCTCAGCTGCTCCTTCACATCCACAGCCATTCCCTCACACCGTCTTGTAGTGGTGTTGCAGGAGAGTTGCACTTCTTTAATGGCCTTCACGATCTCTATTTTATTTTTAAAGTTGTCAAAAAGACTATCCGCTGCTTCGAGAAAGGCTTCTTTCACAACTTCGCCGTCTTTAAATGGCATTTTATGTTTAGCAAGGACGTGATAGACACGATAGGAAGCAATAGTTGCAGCCTTACCCTGAGTCTTCGGTTTTGTGAAAATTGACTGCCGTGCTGCAAGCTGTGCTTTCAAATCCCGCACTTTTGTGGTGCGTAAAGGCGTTTTTGCAGGGAAATCCCTGGCGTAGCTCCCGTGTACAGTTTTAAAATGTCGCTCCAGATTTCCTTTCTTTGCCAGCGCCACTGTTGCATTACAAATCAAACAAACTGGCTTTGAATGAGAATAAACAAAGAAATAATCCTCCTCCCATTCAGGGTGAAAATGGTAGGTTTTGGTTCGCTTCGCCTCAGCCATATTAACGTTATGGAGTGGTAAGCGGTTTGATTGCAAGCAGCTAGCTAACTTCCTGTCACGCATTACAAACTAAACGTGACCTATTTTTTTCTCTAAAAAAAAAAATTGTGGACATGACTTATAACAGGTTGTAGACGACATTTTATATTTATATAAACTCCACACACATACAAACACACACACACACAAAAAATATATATAAATATATATTTTTTTATTTTTTCCCCCACACTCCTTGCGGTCGACTTGGGATCAGTTTGCGGTCTACCAGTAGATCGCGATCGACTGGTTGGGCACTCCTGCCCTAGGGTTTATTTAATGATCATTGGTATATTGTTTCCCTTTTTTAATTTTCATTTTAGTGTTCTTTTTTTGTGACCATCATGTTTCATGTGTGTAAGGGGATTTTATAATTTGATGTTTATGATGTGAGGACCTGACTGTACATAAAGTTTCCCATTAGGGACAATAAAATGACTCGACTTGATCTCCACGTTAGTAAAAGATGGGAGATGACATTGTTTTTGACATGACATGTTGAAACAAAGGATGTCTTGAAGCATCCTCAGGCTCATTTCTTGCTTTCTACAGCGGAGGATGATTCAGGCCGCCATCCCCTCCTTCTCTGTAAGTGGACATTAAAGACGGACGTTGCAGATTGGAGTTTGCTCCAATAGTCAGCTGGAGGGTTAGGGGTGCTGGGGGGGCATAGTACTGACTAAATTAATCAGACGCCAGACATTCGTTTTTATAATATAGACATGGCCCCAAATACAAATAGGAAGATGAGTCCAGTGGTTTGTGTCTCTCAGGAACTTATTCAGGAGAAGGAGAGTAATTATATTTAACTATTTGATTCAGAGAAGAAAAATCTCAGTTCTCAACCCTGTAAACTATAAGGCTAAGTATAATTTTGTATTAAGAGGTCTGAAAACTGAAGCTTCTGGTTTTGGTTTCTGGATGAAGATATCATTGAGTTAAATGTTTTTAGATTCCTGAAGTTCTGGTTTTAGTCGTATTCAAACTGACCCCCAGTTGGAGCTGGATTAGGTAATTCAAGGGATGATGATGATGATGGTCACTGGAACAGGTGCCGTGGGCAGATGGGTGATGAGGAGCATGCAGTGAGGTCACATGTCCAGCAGAGGGCAATGTTACATCACAGATCTGATGAAGCATGATAAGCTGCTCAGTGTTACCTTCTCCGACTTCAGCCTCCTAACGGTGGTATGTAGACGTCCGACTTGGCTTGCTTAGCTGGTAGCAGGACCCCCTCCCCCCAATCACTGCATCAGCCTGGTGAGACAACTAGCTGGCAGGACCCCCAACCCCTTCCAATGCCAAATTCACGTCACCCAACAACGTCTCCCTCACTTCCTGTGTTGCAGGACCGGTGTCATGCACACAGGAAAATCCTTCAGGATCACGTCAAACATCCTGGTTTCAGTTAAAACCAGGAACCCATTACACCAGGAATCCTGGTTGTCTCTGCAGGCCCCCTCCCCACCCTGAATGTTGAGGGGGTTGGGGGAGAACTTTCTACCAGTTAAAAGGTAATGTTGCTAAGTGCTGCTAAGCTTTACTAAGTGTTGCTAAGTGACGTTGCTTCAGTTCTTGAAGCGTCTCCTCCCTGCCGGCTGGTCAGTTCTGCAGCCATCTTTAAACCAAACACACCAGAGGACTCTCCAAACATGCCCATTCTTCACTTTCAGTGGCGTTTCCTGCTCCTGGTCACGGGCCCCAGGGGCCCTTAAGTGGTCTTTTAGCTGCAGACACTGTCCTCCTCATGTAGACCTACTCTGACAGAGCGGCGGCTTTGTTTTCTTCATTAGGAGGAAAAAAGTGACCCGGTGTCCGAGTTAATGAGCTGGCAGCCAGTGGACATCATGTAGGGTTTTTATGCATAGAGAAAGAGCATCTACTGACACTGTGGGTCCATGCTGGGAAAGACAAACAACTTTAAATGTCCTTTTTGTCGCTGTTCTCTCTCTGTCTTTATGTCACCGTCACACTGCTTCCTGTCTGCTGGTTTAAAATGTCTTACAGAAGAAAAATGAAGTATGGCCACCTGCAGAGGACGGCCATCAGAATGGATACCAAGAGGAAGACCATCATCAAGAGGACACTGGTGTCTCAATCTGAAAAGTATTTTCACTGCAGGTTTCTTCACGAGTCAAATCTGAAACTTGTTAAAATCAGTGTATGATTGACAGGTCCCTGGATGGCTGGCAGGTCATTGAATGATTGACAGGTCATTGGATGGCAGACAGGTCACAAGATTATTGACAGGTCAGTGGATGGCTGACATGTCACTGGATGATTGACAAATCACTGTATGATTGACAGGTCATTGGAAGACTGACAGGTAATTGGATGGCTGACAGGTCATTGAAAGATTGCCAGGTCACTGGATGACAGACAGGTCAGTGGATGACAGACAGGTTACTGGATGATTGATGAATCACTGTATGATTGACAGGTCATTGGATGGCTGACAGGTCATTGGATGGCTTACAGGTCATTGGATTATTGAGAGGTCATTGCATGATTGACAGGTCACTGAACAGCTGAAAGGTCGCATGATGATTGACAGGAAATGGATTGCTGACAGGTCACATGATGATTGACAGGTCATTGGATGGCAGACAGGACAGAAGTTGATTGACTGTTCAGTGGATGACTGACAAGTCACTGGATTATTGACAGGTCATTGGATGAATGACAGGTTATTGGATTGCTGACAGATCAATGGATGACTGATAGGTCACTTGATGGCAGACAAGTCACTGGATCATTGACAGGTCATTAAGAGGCTGACAGGTCACTGGATGCCTGAGAGGTTACTGGAAGATTGACAGGTCACCGGAAGGCTAACAGGTCATTTGATGGCTGATCGGTCACTGGAAGATAGACAGGTCACCGGATGATTGATAGGTCATTGGATGACTGACAGATCACTAGATTATTGAAAGGTCATTGGATGATTGACAGGTCAGTGGATGGCTAAAAGGTCACTGGAAGGCTGACAGATCAGTGAATGATTGAGAGGTCATTAAGAGGCTGACAGGTTATTGGATGGCTGACAGGTTACTGGATGACTGACAAGTCATTGGATGGCTGACAGGTCATTGGATGATTGACAGGACACTGAACGACAGACAGGTCACTGGATGATTGAGAGGTCACTGGATGATTGACAGGCCACTGGATGGCTGACAGGTCACTGGATGACTGACATGTCAATGGATAATTGAGATGTCAGTAGATGGCTGACAGGCCACTGGATGATTGAGAGGTCATTGCGTGATTGACAGGTCATTGGATGACTGACAGGTCACTGGATGATTGACAGTTCACCGGATGCCTGACTGATCACTAGATGATTGACAGGTCATTCGATGGCTGAAAGGTCACTGGAAGGCTGACAGGTCACTAGATTATTGAGAGGTCACTGGATGGCTGACAGGTCACTGGATGAAGGATAGTTCATTGGATGGCTTACCGGTCATTGGATGGCTGAAAGGTCACAGGATGATTGACAGGCCATTGGATAGCTGACAGGTCACTGGACGAATGACAGTTCATTGGATGGATGACAGGTTACTGGATTATAAACAGGCCACTAGATGACTGACAGGTCAGTGGATAAATAAGAGGTCACTGTATGATTGACAGGTCACTCTATGATTGACAAGTCACTGTATGATTGACAGGTCACTGGATGACTGACAGCTCATTGGATGATTGACAGGTCATTGTATTACTGACAGATCACTGGATCATTGACATGTCATTAGATGGCTGACAGATGACTAGATTATTGAAAGGTCATTGGATGATTGACAGGTCACTGTATGATTGACAGGTCATTGGATGGCTGGCAGGTCATTAAATGATTGCGAGGTCATTGAATGGCTGACAGGACACAATATGATTGACAGGTGATTGGATGGCTGACAGGTCATTGAAAGATTTTTAGGTCACTGGATGACTGATAGCTCAGTGGATCATTGAAAGGTTACTGGATAATTGACAAATCAATTATGTGGACCTCGTTGTGATAAATGCTTGAGTGATGAGGCTTTTCTGATTCACATAATTTAGACATGTCCAAATACTTCTGGAGAGAGGTCTTCCAAAACTTATGCTTAACTCTTAAGCCCGACCCTCTGGTTGCCACCTTTGGTACCATTGGGGAGGGTGTCCACCTCCCACCAAACCAATATTGTGTTGTGTCTCACCTCTCTACTGGCTCGGTGTCCCATTCTGATCAGATGGAGGGACCAGTTTGGTTTTTGGTCACAAGACACAAAGTGTTGGACTGACCATGAAAAGAGAAGTGAGGAGGTAAATCTGTGTTAATCTGATAAGAGGGTCAGATTACCGTGCATAAAACATGAAGACCTGATTACAGTTCAGATGTTTGGAGAGGATTAGAATATTGTTGTTGCTAACGTGGTGGTGGTGGGGGGTCTGATATCTATTATTTCCTCACAACATGAACCATCTCCCAGTTTGCAAAATATATAAACTGGTCAGAAACAGCCAGTAAATAGGTGTTTGGTGGATAAATCTTTTACTGGTTGAAAGTCTGTATATGTCCCTTTTTAAGCGAGCCACATCTGAAGGGAAAATGCATGTGAAGAATGAGCACCAGAGTATGCTGGTCGTAACAAAAACTAAACCTTCTCTGCCAACATTAAACAGCTAATTCTTCTGATTCTGCTGATCTCAAGCCTCTGGGACTCCAGGTGCTGACTGACATCTGTGAAATCAATTATACATTAGATTTAAATTTATTATAATTGTATTGAAAAGAACTGGTTTAAACTGGGTTGCAAATGGTATAAATTCATGAGTAAAGTGGGCTTAAAGTTCAGTCCATGATAGATCACGAAGACTGGAGGAGCCCGTCAGGTAGAAAGCATGGTTCTTTACCCGGTCTGGTGGAGATGATGAAGGTGCAGATGATGATGATGGAGGTGATGAAGGTGGCGATGATGAAGGTGGAGGTGATGATGATGGAGGTGAAGATGTTGGTTATGAAGGCAGAGATGATGATGTTGGAGATCATAATGATGGAGATGATGAAGGTGGAGGTGATGATGATGGAGGTGAAGATGATGGTTATGAAGGCAGAGATGATGATGGTGAAGATCATAATGATGGGGATGATGAAGGTGGAGGTGATGATGGTTGAGATGATGATGGCGCAGATGATGAAGGTGGAGATGATGATGATTGAGGTGATGAAGGTGGAAATGATGATGATGGAGTTCATGAAGGTGCAGATGATGACATAAAGTTGGCCAAAGTGTGCATCATTTATTTATTTATTTTGAATCATGGAATCTCTGTAATCTTGCTGGACCTGATCGGAGGGGACAGAAAAAGAAGAAAGATGGCAAAAAGGAAGAGGAGACAAAGATCCAGCAGATAGAAGCAACGTGCTTCAATCCAACCTAACAGCAGACAAGCAGCTGCTACACCTGTACAGAAACACAACAGAGAATTTCCTACAGCTTTTACAGGTAAACTAAGCAGACAATCATCAGGAGTTCCTAAAAATAACCAAGACAGCAACAACAACATGTATCACAACAACAACCAAAGAACCAGAAACACACACACCTGAACCAAAGCATCTCTTAGTGTATAAACCCACTGGACACCCCAGTGCCGAGTCAGCATGCAGAAGATGAGGAATGAGGAGGATCAGGGATGAGGCCACGCCTCCACGGAGGCTAGAGGCAGACTAGGGCGGCCCAGAGACCCGAGCATGAAGACCACCTCAGACCCACCCAGAGCACAGCAGATGAAGGCCTATACCAGAGTCCCCTACGTTTACGGGGCACAGGCCCCGGTGGGCCAAGATCAGCAGCCACCAGGCACCGGCCATCCAGGGCAGCCAAAGCGAAGGGCCCAGAGCCCCAAGAGTCCAGAACTCCCTCTCAAAGGCAAGTGGTGCCAGTTTTGAAGGAGGGCTCTGCAAACTCCACATGTGGACTAGAATTCTGAGAGGATGATGGATATGGTCCGCTCTTCACGGAGCAACTTTCTGCTCTGAAAGTGATTCCGTGCATGATCAAATGCTTCATCAAATTGGTCATATAGCTGGCCTTAGCAAAGATATCCTTTTTGCAAATATTGCTTGGCACACTTTTGACCTCAGAGGCCTTTTTTTTAACCGATTCGTTGACACGCTGTCGTTCACAACACAGATACACATGAACCTTGTGGGTGTACCCATATCAGTATTTTTTATGCACACCTCAATCACAAGTAACGTTACAGCCAATCACCAGAAGCATTATCAGATCTTGATCCTGTGATTAACCCTTTAGGCACCGAAACCTGGCACCGAATGACAAGTAATGTTTTGATACTGGGTAGTATCGAATCATTTCAGATGGTGCCATAACAGAACCGAAGCTCGAACCCAGCCCTACTCCCCCCCTCCTTAAGACTGTTCTATTGACTTACTATCTGGGGCCCCTTTTCCTTTCAGTCACTTGTATAACCTTTCTAACCAGAAAAACAAGCCATGCAGAAGAACATCAATGAATCCCTTGCCAAAATGAGACCCTTCGTCCATGTACTACATGGCTACAGAGGCCTTAATAACGTCACCATTTGAACAAGTATCCTCTTCCCCAAACGGATTCTTTTTCTGAAGCCCTCCAAAGTGCTACCATCTTTTCCAAGGTGGATCTGAGAAATGCATATTATTTGGCATAAATCAGGAAAGGAGTTGATGGAAAAATTGCATTCAAAACACCCTTGGGTCACTGAGTACTGTGTTATGCCTTATTTATGGCTGCATGAACCATCTGCTCACAAGGAAAAGCTCCAGCCCAGCCACTCACGGGACTATGACATCCACTCCCAGTTCCCAGTCGACCATGGTCCCACATAGCTCTGGACTTTGTTACTGGTTTGCCCCAATCCAGAGCTAACGCCACCATACTTACCATAGTTGACAGATTGTCCAAAGCTGCACACTTCATTGCTTTGCCAAAGCTCCCCACTGCCACAGAAATGGCAGACCTCCTCTCCCATTGCACGGCATTCCTCTGGATATTGTCTCTGAAAGGAAAGGGAAGCCAGTTCGTGTCACAGGTTTGGAAGTCTTTTAGTCGTACCCTCGAAGCTACTGTCAGTCTGTCATTTGGTTTTCACCCCCAGACTAATGGCCAGGCGGAGACCTGAGGGCTGTCCTTCACTGTGTGGCTGCATCTGATCCGTCCACTTGGAGTCTGTGTTGGGTGAATTCCCTGACTTCTTCGGCAACCGGCCTCTCTCTGTTTGAGTGTTTCCTTGGATATCAGCCTCCTCTGTTCCCTGATCAGGAGGATGAGATTTCTGTTCCATCACTGCACATGGGGCGCTCTCGCCGGCTTTGGAAGGTCACCAGGGTGGCTCTCCTCCATACGGCTGAGTGTGATTGGCTGTTGGCAGATCAGTGTTGTATTCCAACTCCTGTCTATACCCTAGGTCTGGAAGTTTGGTAGTCCAGAAGCGGGTTTACTGGTCTAGTGATGGACTCATATTTGAAAAACCACCAACCAGGCAAGAAATATGGGTCTAGTGGTGGACAAACCACCAACCATGCCAGAGACCCAGGGCAAGGCAAGGCAAGGCAAATTTATTTGTATAGCACATTTCATGTACAAGACAATTCAAAGTGCTTTACATAAAACATTTCAGCAGGGTGCAGAAAGCAACACAAGTGCATTAATACTAATAAAAAAAAAGATTAAAAGAAATGGAATTAATGAAATAAAAACAGAACGAAGATGCTAAAATAAAATAGATAAAATGCAAAAAATAAAGCTAAAGACATTATTGAAACATGATTCCAGCCTAAAAGAACCAGATGTAGATTTTGATTTCTAAATAAAAACTAGTTCCATGCAGCAGAGAACAGGTGGGTCTTTAACCTGGATCTAAATAAACTGGGGGTGCAGTGAAAAAAAAAAAAAAAAAGAAAACCAACAGCGACATACTACGTCTCAGTGTTGTCATGGAAACACAATCACACTCATGTCAGCTACAGACTCAGACCTAAATATGACATTCCAGGCCAGAAATCTGGATCTAGTGATGGACTCAGACCTAAAACAACCATCCAGGCCAGAAATGAACCTACCAGAACCCTCAGGTCATCTGGATCCAGTTTTTTATCAGTTCCAGAGTCAGAACCAGACATGGAGAAGCTGCATTCAGCTTCTATGCTCCACATGTCTGGAACAAACTCCCAGAAAGCCTCAGATCAGCTGAAACACTCAGTTTATTTAGATCCAGGTTAAAGACCCACCTGTTCTCTGCTGCATGGACTAGTTTTTCTTTACAGTCCAGATCTGGATCTGGTTCTTTAAACTGGAAGTTTTAACTTGATTGTGTTCTTTCTTTTTCCTTTGTCTTTAAATTTAAATGATGCTTCTAGTTTTCGGTAAAGCACTGAACGCTGCTGCCGTGCTGCAGAGAAACCAGCTTGTCTAAAGGGGAACGTATTACTGACTGATTCACAGTTCCAGTTGCAAACAGCTGTCCTGGTGGATTATGAAGCTGTACACTTACCTGGAGCTGGCTGAGGTGCAGTAGTTGCACGTTCACTATGGACCAGCTCAGATTTCCTTTTATTCGTCCTTTTGCATTTTGCTGTAATTCCAAGAAATGAAACGTACACAGCAGCTCGGTCCTCAGTCAGCGTGTTTCACAGGAAGCAGTCCAAGTTAAATATCTGACATGTTTGGACAGCCATTTTAAAAACCTGGATAGAGCAAGGTATTCTGGGAAATGAAGTGCTGTCTTATCATTTTCCATAATTTGAAAGTTTTTACACTTTCAAAAATCTGCGTTATAAAGGATGTTATTAATGCTGATTTGTGGTTTTAAAAAGTCCATGTACTACAATAAAGTATTGTGTACATAAAGTCCATAGAATGTGATTGAAAGTCAAGTTGCACTCAGAAGTAATTTCTACTGTAACCCTTCTTTTTTAGTTATTCTACTTCCTGTTTGCAATCTCAATTCAAATTCAAATTCAAGAATTAAACTGGAATTTAGATGAAATTCCCAGTTCAGCTCAGTGTTTAGTACCAGCCTGCTCCCAGCGCTCAGTGGGCGGTGGAGGATGCAGCCGTTTCCTCTTTTCATTGTTTCCTGGTGATTTCGGGGTCCAGTGGGTGGAGCCTCGTAGTTTGGCTTCTGATAGCTGCTTCATAGCCGGGGTTTTTGACTTCCTGTCCATCAGTTAGACTGAGGCCCTGGTTCCAGATTAAGGTTCTGGTTCTGGTTTCTGGACTTGTCTTTTTCTGATGAAATGTAAAATTGTAACATTTTAAAACAGAACGTAGAAAACCGGTCGTGGTTTAAACCAGAGCTTGTTTATATTTCAGCCATCTGTCCTGCATGTATGTATTTATTTACAATAATGTTACTCTGTGTTTTAGTGTTTTGGACCTATAAACTCATGGCAACAACTTCCAGAGACTGAGATGAGATGTTAACCTTCTGCTTGTAAGATAACATCTCGTGGACGGGGGTAAATGAGGACCCTCAGTGTGAGGACAAACAGGGTGGCATTGATGGGATGTGTCTGAATGGCAGCACATCTGGACGATGCTCAACAAGCAGCTCAGTGTGGTCAGATCCTCTGCAGCATTATGAAATAAGACGCAGAGTCATAACCTCCAGAAGCGCGGTGGGAGGGGGTGGGGATCCCATCTTTATCAGTTTGCTGTGAAAAAGACATTTCTTTGTGTCCTCTGGATGTCTCTACCGGCCTCATTAAAACAGGGACTTGACAACAAGGAGGAAACTGTGTGAGAGGGTGGTCCACTGAGGACAGATTCACCCCAGGACTGGAAGCAGTTCACTGGTCAGAGGTGAAGACCGATCAATACCAGCAGATCTAATAATCAGATCAACAATTTACAACAGGCACGACGAAATGTGCTCTGCTTCTCAGTAGACTAACAAGTAACTAACAAGTAACTAACAAGGAACTAACGATAAACTAACTAGATACTAAACAAAGAATTAACGAGGAGCTAACTAAAAACTAACTAGAAACTAAGGAGGAACTATTGAGAAAATAATGAGAAACTAATGAGAAACTAACTAGATACTAACAAAGAACTAACGAGAAACTAACTAGGAACCAACGTGAAACTAACTAGAAACTAACGAGGAACTAATGAATAACTAAAGAGGAACTAACTAGAAATTAACTACAAACTAACGAGGAATTAACTAGGAAGTAACCAGAAAATAACATTAGCGATACATTTCAGCTCAACTAAGAAGAAAAGGAATACGTTGTTTTTGGCTTTAATTCTATTTGTTTCCATGTGGAAATGATGGCGGGTAGGTAACAGGTAACATCCTGGATTTTACCGGTTTGTTTAGAACTGGCTGCAGCTGGTTTACAGAACCACGTCTGCAGACTGAACATAAGACTTGAGACTAAAGAGCATGCGCACTTCTCCCGAGTACGGCATCTGTCATGATCCACACATCATTTACCAGAATGATCCACATTATTATCCCCAGATTACTCTAAATCCATTCACTGGCGAGCTGAAGCTCTAATGGTTTTTAAATATTCAAATCAAAATAAAATCCCGCATCATTTTATTGTCAAACATGTTACAGACAAAAGTTGGGCTGTCGAAGACAAAGCATTTGATGAAGCAAGTGTTTGCAACTTCTTGGGTGTATTCATCTAGAGTTTGGTTGTTGTTTGTCTAACTGCTTTGAAAGTAAGAATTTTAAACTAAAAATATTTGTTCTGTGGGATATTATCCTCAAGGATGACTTCTTTTTTTTTTATTTAACACAAATCAATAATAATAATAATAATAAGTTACTCAACATCATTATGCAACTATCTGTCCCTCATCATTTCTATTACAGTTTAGCCGACATTTAAAGTCATTATAGCACAAAAATCCTAAGTAACACAGCCGACAGGACACATTAGGAAAAGAAGAGTGGAAGCTAACAGAGAAAAAATTAAAAAATAATAATAATCTATATTTATAAAAAAAAAGGGGGGGGGAATGAAGATTTCACCAGCCCGATGGATTTCATTGGTGAAAGCTTCCAGTGGACTTCCCCAGCGCTGTGATGATGAGCTCCAAAACCGTCTCCAAAAGGGTTCGCCTGGCGGATTCTCCTGAAGCGACCAGTCCAGTTTCTCCAACCAGAAGCGATACGGTGGATATCCTAATCTCCATCTGTGGGATGCTATCCAGTCTCGATGCCTGGCTCTCCCTGCTGGAAGTTCTTCACCGTGAGTTTCAATCTTTAAAAGAAAGGCCTTCAGAGACTCGGTGGGAAGCCGACTAGCAGAGAAAAATAAAAAAATGAAAGAATTAGTCCCAGACCTTCAGGCTCATAGCATGAGAGATAACTTAGTTATTTCAGGGATCCCTGAGCAGGTGGAGGAAGATACAGAGGCAGCTGTTAAAGCATTTATCAGAACCAACTTGAAACTTCCAGAGGAAAAGGTAAAAGCCATCTCCTTTCATCGAGTTCACCACATAGGGAAAAAAAAACCGGAGGGCAGACCCAGGCCGATAGTAGCTAAATTTGTTCTCCACAAAGAAAAAAGAGGAGGTGAAGCGTTGTGGCAGACAGCTTCGTGGGACTGACCTTAGCATGAGCGATCAGTTTCCCAGAGAAATCCTGGAGCGTCGCAACATCTTATTCCCCATCAGGAGGAAATTCCTGGACGGAGGAGCCCACGCTGCCATCTCGATGGACAAACTTTACGTCAATGGACAGCTACATCATGGCCATAACACCACTCCCTGGCTCTACTGACCTCAGATATGTATCCACTCTCTGCACTTTTACAGGTGATAGAAATGCTGATCAGACCCACTGGACTTAAGTTTAATGTTTGTTCACATTAGACAATAATACTGCCAGTTTCTAAGGTTCACAAAAAACTTTATTCTTCTTTTTCTCTGTCTGCACTCTTTTTTGTTTTTCTTTTGTCTAGCTGCCACCTCACAAAACCACATAACACTGATGCTAAACTGCACAGTACATTTAGTAATACCTGCATATATAACCATACACTCACATTTATTAATTCAGGTACATCTAATAACATTCAACACAGGCACACAAGGGAGCACACATTACCTATACAAATTCATACACACACACACACACACACACACACACACACACACACACACACACACACACACACACACACATACACATTTATATCAACAAGAAGCATCCAACACTCACCTTTTCACCACAAGCATGACCATACTTAGATTTATCATGTTTAATGTGCACGGAGAAAAGAGACTAAAAATCTTTAATAGATTAAAGGACCTGCAGGCAGACATTGTGTTCTTACAGGAGATTCATCATAGTAAAATTATCTATTCAAAATATGAAGTTATGCTTAGCTAACTTATATGGCTCAAATGTTAATGATCCCTCTGTCTTTCACTCTTTCTTCACATCACTTTCTGAACATGCAGACAGCACACTAACCACAGGAGGGGATTTTAACATGGTTCTGGGCTCAGCTAGTAGATTTAATAACACTGTAAACCATCAAAACTGGCAATCCACAAACACTGTTAAACAATATATGGAAGATTTTGGACTTTGCGATATATGGCGGTCTTATTACCCTAATATATCACCATAATATTCTTAACAATATAGATCTTCCAGGTTTACAGCAGGAACAAGTCACGGCCTTAAACCCCCCCTCACAGTGGAGGAGCTACATGAAGCCCTTTAACATATGCCCTGTAAAAAAAGCCCCAGGTCCGGATGGCTTCCCAGCAGAGTTCTAAAAAGAATTATGGTCAACACTGGTCCCTACATTCTTCAAAATGGTGACACAAATAAAGGAAAATGGTTACTTACCCCCAAACATAAACTCTACCACCATTACTGTACTATTAAAACCAGGTAAAGACCCCACAATACCATCTAGCTACAGACCCATATCACTGATAAATGCGGACCTTAAAATAATCTGCAAAGCATTAGCTGGAAGGTTAGAGAAAGTAACTCCTCTCATTATACACCCTGATCAAACAGGCTTTATAAAGGGCACATATTCCTCTGTTAACATGCAGAGACTAATTAATATAATAGATTATTCCACCATCAATAACCTGGAAACAATAATAGTTTCTTTAGATGCAGAGAAAGCTTGTGATTTCAAGGGGGGGATAGTGGACAACCTATCCCCCTCACTTTTTGCTATATTTATTGAACCACTAGCCACTGCAATTAGACAAAATCAAGCTATTAAAGCTATTAAAAAATATATAATTCATAAAATAAGTCTTTATGCTGATGACGTTTTACTATTCCTCCAGAACTCACAAACCTCTCTATCTGAAACAATCTAATTAATAAATTCTCATCCCTCTGGGACTACTCCGTTAACTGGTCTAAGAGTACAGTTCTACCCATCAACTGTAGCTTTCAGAATCTACCCAACATCACCTTACAATCAGGTAACATTAGATACCTGGGTGTAAATATTCTCCCCCAGGCTCTCAGAACTAACTAAACTTAATCACATTCACCTTCTTAAGACTATAGAAGATGATCTTGCTTGCTGGAAATCTCTACCCATTTCACTCATGGGGAGAGTTGCCACTATAAAAATGATGGTTTTATCCAAAATCAACTATTTCTTTTCTATGATTCCTATGAAACCCCCTCTCCACCTGGTTTAAATCGCAAGAATCAGCATCTCCCAATTTCTCTGGAAACTCTGACTTATGGGAAAGAGTGCTGAGGTGTAGTCGTTCCTTGGGGGTTGGAGGTAGGGCTGCTTCATAGCCGGGGGTAGCCTAACCCCTCCCTTCAGCTTGGGAGACCCTGCCTGGGTCTCGAGGCGGCTTTGTCGCCCTGGGAATGCCATCGGGGTCGGGCTAATCCGATACCGGGCAGGTACCCTTGGGATTATGATGTGTCAGTAGGGACGAAGGGAGGGATAGGGGGGCGGCGGGGGTCCTGGTGGGCAGTGGGGGGGATTAGAGCTCATGGGGGGTGGAGTCTGCTCTCCTCCTCGCTCTCTCCCCTCCTGCCGGGGGCTCGTTCGTGGTGGGTGGGGGCGCTGTGCCTCAGGCCCGACCAGGATATGTGTGTGCAACCTGGGGCTCTCTGGTCCCTGGTGTGGTGTGGTGGGCTGCAGGAGGTGGGTGGGCGTCTGGGGCACTAGTGCATTGGGCTCTTGGCCGGGCTGGGCCTTTGCCCTTCTGCCCTTGGGCAGCCAGCTGAGGAGTTAGCTGCCTGGTAGGAGAGCTCTCTCCCGGCTGTGCCCCTCCCCGAGCCTCTCTCCTCCCCCACCACCCCACATCATACACACCACACATAGGGCCTGTGGGGCAGGTGGAGTTGGTGGGTTTGGCTGGGGGGTCCCCATTGCAGGATCCCCCGGCAGACCCCTGCCTGCCCCACTAGATTTTAATCACAACCTAGACACCAATATACATTTAGGGCCTCGGGGGGATGGGCACATGGGCTGTGGGTGGGCTGACAGGAGCCTCCGAGGTGGCGCTTCCTCCATCCCCTCCCTTTGTGAACCCCCACCCCTAATTTTATTTACACGTTAGACACTACCACATTTAACAGTATTGCACAACACACATAACACACACACTCACACACAGTGAGGAAACCCTGAGAGGGTCCTGCTGCCTGGCAGCAGTAGGACCCACCACCATCTCATGGCTCCTTCCAGTTTTTAATTGCAGTATAAATAGCCCACACTCATGCACACACAACTCAGGCGGGGGGCGGGGGTCTTCCTACACATTCGTGTCCTGGGACGCTGCGGGGGGTGGAGGTTCGGTGCAGGCCAGGAGTCCTGTGCGGCGTGTTGCTGGGCGCCGTTTGCCCTGGGGGCCACCCTCGGTGCCGCATCGGGGGGCTGGAAAGACCTCAGGGAGAACGTATGTGGTCGTGTGAGTGTGTGGACCCGCTTGGCCTTTTCACTGTTGCCCTGTGCTGCCTGGTGCCCCTGCCCTGTCGTGCCAAGGGGCTCTGGTCTGGGGGCCCCTCTGCTCTGGTCAGAGTGAGCTGCTGTTCTGTCTGCTTTGGCCGTCCTGGGCTTGGTGCTCTGTGGACCTGCTGGGCCTTTGGGGCCTCGGGTTCCCCCCATCTCCCCCACTGATGCTTTGGGGTGTGGCGTGATCACGGCTCCCTTGCAAGCACACATTTTCTTCCTTGTTGCATGGCCACACGATGTTGCTGATGTTGGTACATTTTGCTGCAGGTACGTTTGATGACTACTGTACTTTTTCATATCATCATTTCTTTATGTATCATGTCATACTGTGGTAGTTTATATTGTTTTGTTGTTTTTTTGTTTGTTTGTTTGTTTGTTTTTTAGTTTTTTTTTGTGGTGTGTTTTAGGCAGCCTAGACAACTGTTATTAGACATTTTAATCCTGTCCTTTTCTCCCTTTTTTTCTCCCTCTTCCTCTATCTCCCTGCCACTGACATATAAAGACTAAAGAAAAAAAGATTACAATAAAAATAATAAAAATATCAAGGGCAGCCATGTATATAACATGTCTCCCTTGGCAGAGCAAATCTGTCTAGGAAATTATGGCACACAGACCATGTTAGGATGCTGAACAGGACAGGGTTAAAAAAAAAAAAAAAAAAACAGACAAGAATTACATGTGGAGTTCCCCAAGGTTCCATCCTGGGGCCTCTTCTGTTTAACATCTACATGCTCCCACTGGCACAGGTCATAAAGAACAACATTAGTTACCATAGCTACGCAGATGACACACAGGTATATATTACAATGTCACCAGGAGATGGAGGCCCCGTACAGGCTCTTGGTAAATGCATTGAGGAGATTAATGACTGGATATGTCTGAACTTTCTCCAGTTAAAGGAAAACCTAAGGTGATTGTCTTTGGAGACAAAGAGTTGATCAATAAAATTAAATGGAATATAATGTAAGGAATTCCCATTAATCGTGTAGCAAAGTCTAGCTGTCTAAAGTGTAATGATGTGATGAGTGTAATTCAGTGTATAGATTTTGATTGTATCACTGCAACATTCATGATTTATGTAGTCTAATTACTAAGTAATTACATCTACAATGATATTCATCATGTCATTTCTATGTAATAACAATAATTAATAGTTTCAGATCAGTTATTTCCTGATATGTATCATTCAAATCATCATTTATGTAATTACAACCTTATTACACTTCATGCAGTTTATGTGTAATAACAGTTTAATCAAGTTAATGTGTTTAAATCGACTCTTCTTGATAAGCAGGATGTATGAAAAAAACCTGTCAAAGAGTCAGCTGGGTCATTCCCTGCCAGTCGGGTTACACTTGACGGCTAACAGCTGACGTTTCTTCCATGTTTCCATTTTTGTTCTTGCTACAGATGTTGAAGCTGTCACCACATGACCAGGATCAGCTCATATTTCTTTGTGCTTTCTTTACATTTTTGTCATTACCACACCTAAATTAGATACACAAGAAAATGTTGAGAACACAGTTGATGACCAATGAATCCGCTCCACTTGTAGACAGTCAATCTGATGTAATATTGACAAGGAAGAGTTGAAATTTACATCAGAAAGGATGTCCCTCCAGCAATGTGAGTCGTGTGACTTTGGAGTAAACCATTGCTGATTTATAGGGGTTTTATCAGTGGGTAACACAACTGGCAATGATTTCTGTCTACTCGCCAGGCTTCAAATACTCAGGCTCCCCACTCAGTCCATGTCAGACCTTGTTTCCACATAGATGGACTTTTCCTATGCACCCCTTCCCGGTCTCTACTCCTCTGGCTGAACTCCAGACTCCAGTTTGGCTTCCTGCTCTTCGTAAGCTTCTTTGAGAAAGAACAGTGCTTGAATAAATTCTTGTTAACCTCCGATCTGTCTCAGTGGGGTCCTTCATAACACTCTGACTCCGTCCGACTCTGCAGATCGGACGGAGTTTGGTAGATGGTTCCACCACCGGGGAACAACAGAGGAGAAGAGTCTAGCTACTGATGTGGCGCCACCTTGTGGTGGGAGCACTAGGCGTCTTTCACTGGCAGAGTGTAACTGTGGAGAGGGAGTGTAGCTCTGGATTAAGGAGTGGAGGTAGACCGGAGCCGTTTGGGTTATTGTTTTGTAAGCCAGAAGCAGAGCTTTGAATCTGATGCGCTGCAACTGGAAGCCAGTGGAGAGCGATTAGCAGCGGAGTGACATGAGCTCTTTTGGGCTGGTTGAAGACCAGACGTGCTGCTGCGTTCTGGATCATCTGCAGAGGTTTAACTGAGCAAGCAGGCAGGCCAGTCAGTAAGGAGTTGCAGTAGTCAATGCGAGAAATGACCAGAGCCTGGACCAGGAGCTGGGCCGTGTGTTTAGTCAGGTAGGGTCTGATCCTCCTGATGTTGTAGAGAGCAAATCGGCAAGATCGAGCAACCGAGGCAACATGGTCCTTCAAGGTCAGCTGGTTGTCTGCCATGACACCAAGATTCCACCAAGATGGAGTCAAGCTGCACGCTTATCTGTGGCGGTAAGGAAGGATTGGCTGGAAAGACAATAAGCTCAGTCTTGGACAGATTTATCCGAAGGTGGCGATCCTTCATCCATGCAGAGATATCAAGAACATGCTGATATTCACATTGAGACGTTGTGTCGTCAGGTGGGAAAGAAAGGGAAAGATGAGTGACCACTTCGTAGAAAAAGAACACTGGAGACAGTCTGGAGACAGCCTGGAGACACCCTAGAGACAACCTAGATACAGCCTGGAGACAGCTTGAAAACACCCTCAAGACAGGCTGGAGACAGCCTGGAAACAGGCTTGTGGAAAGACAACACTGGAGACAGCTGGGAGATGGCTTGGAGACAGTGTGGAGAGACTGTAGAGACAGCCTGAAGACAGTCTGGAAACAACCTAACATGACAAACACATTCCCTGAATGTTCCTCACATCTTCATTATGTGTACTTCACATGTTGCTGCTGTAAAGGGCCAGTGAATAATTGAGGAACATGAAGAACATGAGGAACTCATTGGGAACATGTGAGGAGTAGAAATGGAACATATGAACATGTAACAGACACATGAGGAACACGTGAAAAACATATGAAGAAGAGATTCTGATCTAGTCCAGTGGTTGGTCCAGGTCCGGTCCAGGCCTAGTCTAGGTCTGGTCCAGGTTTGGTCCATGTATGGTCCAGTGGCCGGTCCACGTGTGGTCCAGATCTGGTCCAGCGGCCAGTCCAGGTATGGTCCAGGTCTGGTCCAGCAGCCAGTCCAGGTCCGGTCCTGGTCTAGTCTAGGTCTTGTTCAGGTCTGGTCCAGGGCTGGTCCAGTGGCCGGTCCACGTGTGGTCCAGTGGCCAGTCCAGGTATGGTCCAGGTTGTGGGTTTATGGCTGTAAAGCCTGTTAGTGGAGTGAAACATGTACATCCATCAGATTTCATGTACAAACAATGTCAACACCCAAACACATCTGCTGCAGCTTATCTGCTGCTATTGCACTTAATGCCTCTAATGCCGCCGCCCCCCCGCAGGCTGCCGCCACCAGCTGCATTATACCTTGCCATGCTGCAGAGTGCTTCCACTCAGAGCGGATTTCAGGCGTAAGCTGCTCTACGTGAGCTCACCTCTCCTCTCAGACCTGCTCAGATACATTTCATAGATTTGTCCAAGTGGATGAAGAATCGGGGTTTATCTCCATCCTCACATCCGCACTGAGCTCCCACGTACACTCGGCGTTCAGCTCTGTAATTAGTTCAGGAGCGTGCCAAGAAGCGGTGTGTCCAACCAGGACGATGAGGGGGAGGATGTTTCATCATCTTCGTCTTCATCGTGTCGGCCTGTGGGCCTGAAACTGAGCCCATACCTGAACACTGTCTGTTGGCTGCAGCCCCGACTCTCAGAGGATTTTCCGTTCAGCCTGTAAGAGGCTTTCATATTTTATACTAATGCCGACTTAAAAGGTGGAAAAAAAAAAACAATCTGCTGCTGCTGTTCACCTGATGATGTCATCAGGAGCCAAAACAAACAGGGGCATGATGGGAAATCTGTTTATCTGCTGGATAGAGATGCAGCTGCTCACCAGCTTTAATACTCAAACATTTACGTGCACACGCATGTGGATGTGTTGCTTCCGTCCACACAGCACGTTAAAGCTGTTCTTCATCATCATCATCACGTCTGTCACCGTGTCAGCCGTGAAACGTTTTACTGGAACAGAAACTTCCACATTTCCAGAAGAACTTTCCAAACACTTATTATCTGCTCATTGTGGAGGAGAAAATAGGATTTATCCCGGCTGAACTCGGGAAGCAGACTCCCCTCTGGTCTTACATCTGGAGTGGTTGGGGAAGCAGGAAGGGGGGTGGGTAAGGGGTTAGTTGGTGGTACATCCCACGCATGGCTTGTCCTCCAAGATGGTTCCTCTATTTCATTCTCCTCCATCATCCTCAGCACTGGCTCCCCTCAGGAGTGGGTGCTGTGGAAGTGGTTTCCAGTTATAGGTACTTGGGCATAAACATCTCAGAAGACCTCACCTGGAGAAAAAACACTTCCTGACTGATTAAGAAGGCACATCAGTGCTTATACTTTCTTAGGAGGCTGAGGCACCTTGGACTAGGGAGGACAATGCTGACCTCCTTTTACAGGTGTGTGGTGGAGTGTGTCCTGATGTTTTGCATCACTGTATGGCATAGCAGCTGCATGGCGGCGGAGAACACGGCTCTGCAGGGAGTGGTAAGGACTGCACAGAGGACTGTGGGATGCAGTCTACCCACCATCATGGATATTTACACCTTGGAGAGCCTCCTGCATCATGAAAGATCCCACTCACACCGCACATGCTCTGTTTGTCCCTCTCCCCTCAGGCAGCAGTATTAAGAGCAAAACCACCAGGCTGAGGAACAGCATCTTTCTAGAAGCTGTGAGATTGATGAATTCAGGAGGACCCCCCGTCCCCTCTCTTCCCTACTCCCCCCCTTCCCCTTTCCTCCCATCCTTCCCCTTCCCCACGTCCCTCTGTGATGGTCACCACGGAAACAAACACGTTTTATTTTTTCGGTTCATTTGTCATCTGTTTTTAATGGTATATTAGTTATTGTTATAATGTTATATTTTAACTTTTGGGTGTATTATTGGGGGCCTGCTTTAGGAACTAACTTCGTCCCGCCCATGTCTTTGTACTTGTGTGGAATGACAATAAAGAATCCTTGAATCCTTAACACCTGCAGCTGGGAGTTGACAGAGTACACATGGGAGTTTTGGACCAGGAACTGACCATTACATACGTTCTGGAGAGCCAACTGAAACACGAGCTGTTGTTCCAGGAAGCTGAACGCAGCATCACCTCGCTATCAGGTTTAACCCTTTAACATCTGGACTTCTTTACTGTTATTTAAGGACCATATAAATAAAACTAGTGTTAAAGAAAATAATTTTATATTAAATTAATTTATAACAATAGATAATTAAAACAATAAAATAAAACCTAAATAAGAATATATATATATATATATATATATATATATATATATATATATATATATATATATATATATTAATTAATAAAACTATTAAATCATAAAAGGCCAGAAAAGTTGGTTCCAGGCTGAAGGTCAGTTACTCCTCTTCATCACGTCATGCTGTGAAGACCACTGGGCCAGGTTCTGGTTCAGATGTACGGACCCAGTCCCACTATTACACAGTCCCAGCTGGGTGTCATAGCAACACAAAGTGAACATGGTTTAGCCTAGAAAGATGTGACGCTTTGATGAGCAAATGAAACGAGATCCTGGTCTTGGATCAGAGAACAGATCCCAGCGCTCCTGTTTTCTTGGTCTGCTGCTCCAACACCACTAATTTCCTGCTGGGCCCCTGCCAACCTCACACAGGAAGTCCCGACCCCTAAAGGGATCACGCTGGGCACCACTCCAGGGTATTATAACCTTAGTGTGCCACATGTCCTCCTTACTTCTGACCCACAATGCAACATTGCTATGATGTCTCCACCCAGCCCCATGACCAGCCACCAACAGGTGGGGGAAAATACGTGGGAGGGTTCAGGACCTTTTTTTTTTTTTACCTTCAGCTCCGTCTGAATCACCAGAAACAGAAAAGAAAGTCAGCAGCTCTGGTCCAACACAAAGAAAAGCTAAAGAGTTGGAAACAAACGGGAAGTTCAGTTACGACAGCAGCCACTGAACAAAGTGCTGAACATAAAACAATAAAACATTAAATAGTGAAAAGACAAGACAATAAATTTGTAATTTTGTTGCACTTGTTGCAATGACAAATAAAGTTTTAGTCTAAAACGATAAATCTATCTATCTATCTATCTATCTATCTATCTATCTATCTATCTATCTATCTATCTATCTATCTATCTATCTATCTATCTATCTGTCATGGTTCGTCTGATAAGGATCAGGACTTCCCAGCTTCCCTGAACGCACCCTTTTTTCCCCACACTGATTGCTAATGCGCTTCACCTGTACGGCGTCCTTTAAATACTTGCCTGTGACAGCTTCTCTCCGCCAGATCGTCTTGGTTCTTCCCTGCACGCATCCAGCCGCTGTTCTGCCTGTTTACCTACCTGCCTGCCTGCCTGCCTATTGTTGACCTTGTTTTTGGACCTGGATCCCCGTCTCAGCCTGCCCCCTGACTGGTAACTCTGTTTGATTATTGGATTTCTGGATTACTGACCTCTGGACTGATTTCTTGCATTTGGATTCTGGATCACGGACTTATCTTCTCTGCCCAGACGCACCCACTTCTGTGGGTTGGAGACCCTGACCCCCGCCAGTTATTCCTCCACTAACCTGTTCTCTATCCAGCAGTTGTCTACCCACTCCAGCGGTCTCCCGTCTGGCCTTTCCGGTCCTGCCAGTTTACTCTCACCAACTACACTACAGCACCGGTACGTGAATCTATAATATCCTGCATCATTGTCAAGGACTCCCTGCCTTCTAACACCTGTTCTCATACCCCCCACAGAAGAGCTGACCAAGCGAGACCGGATAGAACACCAGTACATATTCTCATTGTTCAAATAAACCATTTTTACCTTTCTATGGAATACTGATTTATTTGAGTCCAATCTCCCGGTTTGTGACAGTACGATCTGGCCAAACTATGGACTCATCAGGTTCCAGAGATTGGCGCGTCAGAGTAGAGAGTGCGATCAGCCAGCAGGAAATGGGGTTGAATGAGTTGGTTTCACAGGTCAAGACACTGACCAAAGAGATAGCGACCCTAACCACGTCTGTTTCAGGAGCGACTCCTTCACCACAGGCTCCACCATCAGTAAATCCGGGGCATGAACCCCGCGTGGCTTCCCCAGAAAGATACTCAGGAGATCCAGGTCAGTGTCGGGCTTTTCTGGTTCACTGTTCCCTGCAATTTGAGCTCCAGCCTTCGTCATTTCCCACTGAAAGGGCCAAAGTGGCCTATGTGTTGTCCCTGCTGTCAGGACGGGCGAAGTTATGGGGATGGCTGAATGGGAGAGGGATTCGCCTGTGATTGCCTCCTTCCGTAGCTTCGCGGATGAATTGCGCCGGGTTTTCGACCCTATCCGTTCCGATCGTGAAGCATCCAGAACCCTGTTCTCCATCTCTCAGGCAGACCGATCGGTAACGGATTATGCCATCGATTTCCGCACCATAGCAGCAGATAGCACCTGGAACACTTCAGCCCTGTTCGATGCGTTTTACAATGGCTTATCTGACCGGATTAAGGATGAGCTCTCCACTAGGGATCCGCCTGATGATCTTAATGCCCTCATTGACATTTCCATCCAGATCGACCAGCGGCTAAGGGAGAGGTGGAGAGAAAGAAGACAAACACTCGTACCGCAGGATCTCCGACCTTCACTCAGACCCGGTCTGCCGTTGGTTTCTGAGAGATCTGTCACCGCCCCCATCTCCTCTAGTGAACCAGAACCCATGCAGATGGGTCGGAACAAGTTATCCCAAGCAGAGAGAGACCGAAGGATAACGGAAAGACTCTGTTTATACTGCGGTCAATCCGGCCATTTAGTCCGTACCTGCCCAGTAAAAGAATGGGCTCAGCAGGGAACAGGTGGACCCTGTTGAGCCGCACGCTATTGGATCCTTCTGTCACTCGCCCAGTTTTCCACATACAGGTCACAGCGGCAGGCCAGGAACACACCTTATCGGTTTTCATTGACTCAGGCTCTGACTCGGATTTCATTGATAGAAATGTAGTGGAACAGTTGGGCCTGAGCTTCTCCTCCCTGCCGGCACCACTGCAGGTCCGAGCCCTGGATGATCACCTCCTACACAAAGTTACCCAAAGAACCGAACCTGTACCAGTGGTTTTTGATTCATGTCACCATGAAAACATCAGCCCGGTTATTTTTGGCATCACCTGGTTACAGCTCCATAACCCTCACATTGACTGGCGAGATGGCAGGATTATCAACTGGGACACGAACTGTTTAACTTCCTGTCTCCGTTCTTTTCCCCCTACAGTCAGTTCCACACCTGAGGCAGAGGAGACCAGCTACCCCCGTCTGTCACAGGTGCCTGACCTAAAGGAGGTGTTCAATAAAACCAGAGCTTCCTCTTTGTCTCCACATCGACCATATGACTGTGCTATCGACCTCCTTCCTGGCACCACACGCCCCAGGGGCCGTCTGTTTTCTCTGTCAGCCCCAGAGAAAGTTGCTATGGAACATTACATCTCTGAATCACTCGCAGCCAAACTTATCCGTCCTTCATCCTCCCCTGTCGGGGCAGGATTTTTCTTTGTGGACAAGAAGGACTGATCTCTCCGTCCGTGCATTGATTACCGGGGTCTCAATGAAATCACTGTTAAGAATCGTTACCCTCTGCCTCTCATGTCTACAGCACTAGATCTGTTAGAGGGAGCAACTATTTTCACCAAGCTGGATTTACGCAACGCTTATCATCTGGTCCGCATCCGGGAGGGAGATGAGTGGAAAACGGCTTTTAACACCCCAAACGGACACTACGAGTATCTTGTCATGCCCTTTGGGCTGACCAACGCACCTGCTGTTTTCCAGGCATTCGTCAATGATGTATTACGTGACATATTGAATAAGTTTGCTTTTGTTTATTTGGACGATATCTTGATTTTTTCCCACAGTCCAGAGGAGCATGTTTTTCATGTTCGAACAGTTTTACAGCGTCTACTCCAGCACCGGCTGTTTGTCAAAGCGGAAAAGTGCAAGTTTCACCGCCCGTCAGTCACCTTCCTGGGGAGTGTCATTTCTGCAGGTGAGGTTGAGATGGATCCTTCCAAGGTCTCTGCGGTGAGAGAATGGCCCACGCCGGAGAACCGTAAGCAACTTCAAAGATTCCTGGGTTTTGCAAATTTTTATCGCAAGTTCATACAGAATTACAACGTTGTAGCCTCACCCCTCCATCAGTTAACTTCCGTAAAGACCCCTTACAACTGGACTACGGAGGCTGACTCGGCCTTTCAGCAGCTCAAAACCCTGTTCACCACGGCCCCCATCCTGCGAACACCTGATCCCAAACGACAATTCATCGTGGAAGTCGATGCATCTGATACCGGCGTGGGAGCGGTGCTTTCCCAGCGCAGCTCAGAGGACTCTAAGGTGCATCCCTGTGCCTACTTCTCCAGAACACTTTCCTCCGCTGAGCGCAACTACCACTTTGGGAACCGCGAACTTCTGGCAGTCAAGCTGGCCCTGCAGGAATGGCGTCACTGGCTGGAAGGCGCGGCAGAACCGTTTCTGGTTTGGACAGATCACAAGAACTTGGAGTACCTGAAAACGGCCAAGAGACTGACCCCCCGGCAGGCTCGCTGGGCTCTTTTCTTCAATAGATTCTGTTTTACCCTGGCTTATCGTCCTGGTACTAAAAACATTAAACCTGACGCTCTCTCCCAACAGACTGCCCATCCGGAGGAGGATGCTGATGATGCTGCAGATTTCATCCTTCCTACACGCATATGTCTGGGAGTAAACAAGATTCAGCTAGAGGACGAGATCAGTCAGGCGCAGGCGGGAGCTGTCATCCCCAGTGGCTGCCCCGAGGGACGCCTGTTTGTCCCACCTCATCTGCGTTTTAAGGCCCTGGTTCTCTGCCACTCTTCGCACCTGGCCTTTCACCTGGGTGTGGCTCGTACCTTGTTTCTCCTGTCCCAGCGCTTCTGGTGGCCTTCCTGTCGCCAGGACGTGCGGAGCTTCGTAGCCGGCTGCCCTGTCTGCGCCCGTTCTAAGCCGTCTAGGTTACGTTCTGCTGGCCTTCTGCACCCTTTATCCATTCCTCATCATCCCTGGTCCCACATCGCCATGGACTTTGTCACGGGCCTTCCCCCCTCTGATGGCAAGACGGTAATAATGACTGTAATCGACAGATTTTCTAAGATGGCCCATTTTGTTGCTCTCCCTAAACTGCCCACAGCTAAGGAAACTGCTGACCTGCTCTCTGTCCATGTGTTCCGCCTGCACGGCATTCCCCTGGATGTGGTTTCCGACCGTGGCCTGCAGTTCACCTCCAGGTTTTGGGCCGAGTTTTGCCGCCTGCTTGGAATTAAGGTCAGTCTGTCATCCGGATTCCACCCTCAGTTGGATGGCCAGTCAGAGAGGGCCAACCAGACGCTGGAGACCTGCCTTCGGTGCCTCTGTTCCAACGACCCCTCGACCTGGTCCAGGACTCTGCCTTGGGTGGAGTATGCCCATAATTCCCTGTCTTCCTCGGCCACGGGTCTCTCGTGACACTCTTGTGACACTATCTATCTATCTATCTATCTATCTATCTATCTATCTATCTATCTATCTATCTATCTATCTATCTATCTATCTATCTATCATCTTTCTTTAAATGTAACAACATTAATTTCACACCATTCAAAAACCACAGAGGATTCATAGCTTATGTTAACCCATCCTCGTGCCTTCCCTGATGAACCAGCGATGGTCCTGTAACACACTTCTTATAAACTTAGACTATTTCTTGAAATTAATCAAATAAGTTACAAATAAGTTTGTAATCATCCACAAATCATTTTTGTCACACAATCATCATGTAATCATTAAGTATTTTCATTTTTAAGCTCTTTCTAAACAAAATCAGAGAGCTAGACAGTTTCAGCTCAGGACTTAGTCCGGTCCATAACTTGATTCCCAAAAATCTTAAACATAAACAGTCCTCTCAAAAGAATATTTCCTTCTCTCAGTGTAAAACATGATTTCATGCTACTTGGAACTCCATTATGCACTCGAAAGACAATTGTCATCTTTTCTGAAAATACCATGTCCACAAATATTAAGACATTACAACTTTGCCCCCCTTCTGTTTGCTGTTTAAGTCAGCAGATGAGCTGCTGACAGGACGGAGGTTTCTGAGAGTACCGGGCCTTGCAGTGATCCGGCCGTGTTGTTAGAAAAGCAAGAAGTCCTGAATGTGTTTGGCCTTCTCCTGCTGCCTCAGCTGGAGAATTCCCCACTGCCTGTCCAGATTAAAATCTCCAGTTTTACATCCAGTTTTGTGACAGCAGGTTTAGGGTCCTGTGCCAGAGAACCCGAGTTCACAGGAGTGGACCCACCAGCACCAGGACTAAAAACCAGAACTTCTGTCTTCTTTTCATTAAAATGAAGAAAATTTAAGGCCATCCAGGCTTTGATTTCATTGAGACAGAGTAAAAGTTTTTCTAGGGAATAAGAGTCCTTGTGTTTAAGGGAGACATAAACCTGACTGTCATCAGCATAAATGGTAAATGGTCTGTATTTATATAGCGCTTTACTGTACCTGGGATGATACCCAAAGTGCTTTACATTATACATCACATTCACCCATTCACACACACATTCACACACTGATGGCGGAAGCTGCCATGCAAGGCGATCGACCACGACCCATCAGGAGCAATTAGGGGTTCGGTGTCTTGCCCAAGGACACCTCGACATGATGGCTCACTGCTATGAAGAGACTTAAAACCAGACTGAAAGACCTCGAAACATTATTAGCCACTAAAAACTCTTTTATCTGTGTATAAACAATCCTCTCTAAGATTTGGTAGGAAATTACGCAGAACGGTGGGATCCAGGCTGGGTTTGTTGAACAGAGGTTGGACCATAGCATGTTTATAATCTTTAGAACCAGACCTGAGGACAGGCTGCTGTTAATAACAGCAAGAACCGATGGTCCTAGAGTGGAAATAAGCTCTTTGAATAGTCCTGGTGGGAGAGCATTTGTAGGGGGATCTCGAGGGCTTCAGATGACCAACAATCCCACAGAGAAAAGACAACTCACACAGGACTGCTCTCAAGACACCCGAGCGATCGGGTTGGGAAGTTTGCAGATGACAAGGTTGTGCTGGGATGGATCATCAATAATGATGAGGTCACCTACAGGCAGGAGGTGGAACACCTGGAGGGTTGGTGCGAAACAAAAACCTTAGCATCAACGTGAAGAAGACCAAAGAGATGATTGTGGACTTCAGGAGGGGGTTCACTGGTTCAAACTGGTGAAAAGCAGCAGAACAGGGTACAGAGACTGATGGGTCGAAGACCGAAGTCAGTATCTGAGCCCTAACAGAAGTCACCTTATCTACAAAGACATTTAACAAAGGATCAATACCAACAGTCTGGGGAACATTAAGAGCATCATCTGTTGTTTTATACGGGACGGCAGTGGCTCAGGTGGTAGAGCAGGTCGTCCAATAACTGGAAGGTTAGCGGTTCAATTTCCACTCCCCCAGTCATCTGTCGTTGTGTCCTTGGGCAAGACACGTCACCCTCCTTGCCTCCAGTGTTGGCATCGCTGGTGAATGAATGTGGATGAATGTTTGGTGAGGATCGGCGAGGCCGTAGGCGCGGACTGGCAGCTATGTTTCCATCAGTCTGTGGCTACACAAGTAACTTAGCATCACCTACTCACGTAGCTTAGCATCACCTACACACGTAGCTTAGCATCATCTACACACATAGCTCAGCATCACCTACACACGTAGTTTAGCATCACCTACACATATAGTTTAGCATCACCAGGTATGAGTGGATGAATAATGGATACGATGTGAAGCGCTTTGAGTGCCTTGAAAAGAGCTAAGTAAATCTAATCCATTATTATTATTGTTTTAAATAATACCTGAGGCTCATGGCGATGTGACAGCTTTTCTCTCACAGTTTTTTGATATGGACGCCAGCAGTCCTTTAAAATCTGGAACGACACCTGGAGTTTATCCCTCTTCCGTCTTCGTTCAGCCTTCCGGCTCCGGCATCTGACAGCATGAGTTGTTTCATCCAACCACAGCTTCACATTAGTTTTAGGGATCCTGGGTTTTGGAGGAGCCACAACATCTTAAATAGTCCGGCAGGTGGAATCAAACCAAGAGCTGAGTTTATTGTGTGCAATTAAAAGCAGTAAAAACACAAACTGCAGGCACACTGGCACTATCCCGTACACCAGAGGCACAGGAGTTAGAACCTTTCCCAAAGGTCACTGTGACTGATAACATCCTAATCAGTGGGCTGCCCATCCACTTTTCACAGGTTAGTAGTCATTAAAGAAAACTAGTTTAATCCCGTCATAAGTTAAATATCTTTTCATACATGTCCTCCTGTCCATAAAAAGGTCTTCCCTGCTTCCAAACACAGCAAAGACAAAACCTGAAACATAATCAGACCAACTGCAACAAGACAAACACCTAACCAGAACACCAAGTAACCAGACCTGTTGATAACCAGACCAACTGGTAACCAGACCAATCCATAACCAGACCAATATGTAACCAGACAAACTAATAATGAGAACAACTGATAACAGGTCAACAGGTAACCAGAACAACTGGAAACCAGACCAGTGACTACCCAAACCAACTGATAAAGAGACAAACTGATAACCAGACCAACTAGTAGCCAGACAGGATAAATAAACCAACTGAAAAACAGATCAATGGGTAACCAGATCAACTGATAATGAGACTAATGAGTAAGCACATCAACAAGTTTAACTAATAACTAGACAAATGTATAAACAGAACAATGGATGAATAGACAAACTAATAACAAGAGCAACCGACGCTAGACCAATGGATAACCAGACCAAATTATAAGTAGATAAACTGGCAACCAGACCAACTGATTACCAGAACAACAGTTAACCAGGCCAACTGATATCCAGATCAACTAATAACCAGACCAACTAGTAACCAGACAAAGAGGTAACCAGACCCAGTGCCAAACAGACCAACTGACAATAGACCAATGGCTGACCAGATGAACTATTAACCAGACAAGCCGATAAACAGATCTGAAAAACAGCTGATAAACAACTGAAAAACAAATCAACATGGTAACCATATCAACAGGTAACCAGACCAACTGATAACCAGACCAACGGGAAATCAGACCAACTAACACCAGAAGAACAGGTAACCAGATCAACTGAACAATAGGTAATCATACAAACTAGTACCCAGACCACTGGTGAACCAGACCAACAAGGAACCAGACCAACTGATAACCAGAACAATGGGTAACCACACAAACTATTAAAAAAACAAAAATGATAAAAGACCCACAGCTAACCAGACCAACTGATAGCATTTCAATAGATAACTAGACCAACAAGTAGCAAGACCAACTGATAACCAGACCAACAGATAACCAAACTAACAGATAACCAGATCAAAGATTAATAGAATAGAAAAAAATAGAATAAAAAAAGAATAAAAAAAGCCTTTATTGTCAATATACCAAGTACAATGAGATTTAAAAGCAGCTCCGGAAATGTGCACACATAGTAGTAACATTTATCTTTAGAAGTGTAAATAAAAACAATATATTAACACAATATAAATAGCGGCTATAAAAAGCACTCAAGACTCAAAATGAATGGATTGCACATGTATGAGTAGGTGTTACTACACCTAGTAGATGTTTTTACACCTAGTTTGTCTTATTGCACCTAGTTGGTGTTATTACACCTATTTGGTGTTATTACACCAGTCTGAGGTAGTATGCGGGTCTGTGCAGTAACCAGTGCAGTAGTCTGAATGTATTTAGTAATATAGAAAGAGATCAGGAGGAGCATCGGTGCAGGACATCAGTGCAGGTCTGAGATCAGTTTGGTGGCAGCTTGGGGAAAGAAGCTGTCTCTGAGTCTACTTGTTCTGGACCGTATGGACCTGTAGCGCCTGCCAGAGAGCACCAGGTCAAAGAGGGGAAAACCTGGGTGAGTGGAGTCCTTCATGATGGTCCTGCTGAGGGAGTTATGGAGGTCAGACATGGAGGGCAGATGGCAGCCGGTGATCCTCTGTGCTGTGTTTACCACCCTCTGTAGCCTCTTCCTGTCAGCCTCAGTGCAGATGAGGTGGTGTCTGTGGTGCACTTCAACTTCCAGATTTATTAAATAATACTTGTAGGACGAAACGTCCACATCATCGTGACATGCACTAAAACCCAGCAGCTCAAAGGGTGTCTGCAGTTAGCTGGCAGAGGAAATATTCTTTCCTTCTCTCCGCATCGCCATTGTATCAACCACATGCAAGCTACCGTCGTACACGAAGTCGCACATGGAAAGAAGGCAGTAATATTTATACTGTCATAACAATCTCCACTGTTTAAACCAGGATTTAGAAGTCCCAGCCAGAACAGACCAGGAGCCTCATTTCTCAAACTGAGCGTAGTAAAGCAAACTACAGGCGGAGTCTGCAGAAACAAAAAGGAAATGCTGCACTTCTACTATCAGATTTATAAAAGCGTGCGCACGCACGTCCTCCACCTGTTTCCGTTAATAAACCAGAATCAACTCTAAAGCGGCACAGGTGAGGGAACACCTTACCCCGACCACACGTGGTGGCTATAAATGGTTAGGTGAACGCCTGTAATACATATTCATCACATCATTTCCATGATGGCTCGGGAGGGAAAAAGAGGGAGGAAGAGGAATTTTTCAGGGTGTGAGACAGAGATCCTGATGGAGCACGTTGGAAAAGGTAAAAATGTTACCTGGTGGACACGGCGTGGACGTTACTGGTGTCAGAAAGACAGAATAGTGGCAGCAGGTGGAGACGCTGTCATCACAGTGTCAGAAGAGAAGAAACGCCAGAGGCATCAGAACGTACAGCTGCATATCTCAGTCGGTAGAACATCTGTCTGTCATGCGGGAGACCGAAGTTCGATTCCCACAGGGGGGAATCAGACCAAAGCCACTCTTCAGCTCATGAATTTTTGCTGCTTCCATCAGGGCACAGATACATCCTATCAAACTGCAGGACTAACAGCCACAAATACTCCTTTGTCCCTGCAGCCATTGCACTGTTGAACAAGGAGTTTTAATTTTTTATTTATTTATTTTATTTATTTATTTTTTTTAATTATTTTTATTATAGTCCTTTTAAATATTTTGTGTTAGTTTGTGTGTTTGTTTCTTTTTACTGCTGACTGTACAACAAATTACCCTCATGGGATAAAGATTCCTTGAACTTTAAACCAAACTGGGGACTCACAACACCTGTCCTCCACTCCAGGATCCAGAAGGAATAAGTCTTTACAGAATCTGTTGACGCATTGCAAAGCAAACCTGCTACGTTTCCTTCCGCTCCCCCTCGACTCTGCTCGACGTCACCTGCTGCCGCTCCCCCTCTACTCTGTGAGACTCCCCGTAATGAGAAAGAGGCTGTGGCAGGTTGGCCAGCCTCTGGAGGTCAAAAGAAAATCCTACTGGCTGATTAAGGCAGTTGGAGAAGTGAAGCAGATGAGTTCAATTAACAAAGAAAAACATGTGAGACAATCAGGCTGTCACAAGGTATAGTAGCAGCTAGAAGAAATTAAAAAACTAAGTTACACTAAACTGCAGATCTACCGTTCACCTGCTGTGCCGCGTCCACTTTGACCTCATAACTGACCAGAATGTGGTGCTCCTCCCACAAGAAGCTGCTTTCAGGTGGACTGGATCTGAAAATGGGGCAAGATTCCAAGAAATCTTCAAGAAACCCCTGGCCTTCAGAAGTTCAGCCTCTCAAGATGTTGATTCAGGGATAACAGCGGGGGAACATCCTGTCCCCATGTCAAATCTGACTGAAAGGGAAGGAAGTGTAACTTTTCTTTTAAACCACCACCAGCTGGAGATTGTGTGCACACACTGCTAGCACTATTTTCCTGACACGGCAACATGATGATCTTCCAGAGTTAGGTCATGCCAGCAATATTGTGTCTGAACCAGTTAATTGAACCATGGTTCATGAACTGGTTCATATTCTGGGTGAACTGAACGTTCTGTACTTCTTCCTGATGAACTTTATTGTGAGTACGCTCATTCATTGTGAGCAGCGTTTTCTCTCACAGCTGAACTTTGTTCCAGAGAGTTCCAGGTTTCCATGGAGCCTCTCAGACTAAATCTCGGCTAAAAGACATCACAAACAGGCCTTAATATATAGCTGAAAACCATCGGTTCTGGCAACACCAGCCACCACAGAGCCGCACCGCACATGCGTCATCAAACTGTGAAACATGGAGGCAAAATCCAATGAAGGCAGCAGCTCCTCCTCTGCCTCCATGATCACTGCAGCATCTTCGTACAATTTGTGAAAAGGCCAGTGATGATCCAGGAGGGAGAAATCTGGTTCCTGTCTTGGCCTGGTTCCTACCTCAGTCTGATCCATACCGCAGCCTGGTTCCTACCTCAGCCTGGTTCCTACCTTGGCTTGGTTCCTGCTTCAGTCTTCCGTGAGTCCATGATCCAGCAGCCAAATCCTGAAAGTAATCCAGAGGTCAGTTATCCAGGAGATCCAATAACTAAACAAGGTTGAGTTACCAGTCAGGGAGCGGGCAGAAGCGAATATCCAGGCCCAGAAATACAGGGTCGACGGCAGACAGACAGGCACACAGGGAAAGAGGCAGGAAACAAAGGCTGGATACGTGCAGGGTTAAACCGAGACGATCTGGCCGCGCAGAGTTGTCACACACACCACATAGCACAGGTGAAGCGCATCGGCAATCAGAGCTCGTGCTGGAGGGAGAATGCCTTCAGGGACGGCTGGGAAATCTGAACCCCGTTAGATGAATCATGACAGAACCAGGAAGGATATAAAGTCCATGTTCATGCTGTCTCCAGTCGGTTATTGCTTTCAGTTCTGGATTTTTTCGGTTAACAATAGTCCCAAGACCACCATGATTCCCTCATCCTGTATGTCCTCTTCCATGTTGGATGTTGTGTTCCATGGTTCTTCTCCTTCATTTCTCCAGTCATTTCCGGGGTTCTTCTCCTTCGTTTCTCCGATCGTTTCCGGGGTTCTTCTCCTTCGTTTCTCCGGTCGTTTCCGGGGTTCTTCTCCTTCGTTTCTCAGGTCGTTTCCAGGGTTCTTCTTCTTCGTTTCTCCGGTCGTTGCCATGGTTCTTCTTCTTCATTTCTCCGGTCGTTTCCGGGGTTCTTCTCCTTCGTTTCTCCGATCGTTTCCGGGGTTCTTCTCCTTCGTTTCTCCGGTCGTTTCCAGGGTTCTTCTCCTTCGTTTCTCAGGTCGTTTCCAGGGTTCTTCTCCTTTGTTTCTCCGGTCGTTGCCATGGTTCTTCTCCTTCGTTTCTCAGGTCGTTTCCAGGGTTCTTCTCCTTCGTTTCTCCGGTCGTTGCCATGGTTCTTCTTCTTCGTTTCTCCGGTCGTTGCCATGGTTCTTCTTCTTCCTTTCTCCGGCAGTTGCCATGGTTCTTCTTCTTTGTTTCTCCGGTCATTGCTATGGTTCTTCTTAATTTCTCCGGTCGTTGCTATGGTTCTTCTTCTTTGTTTCTCCGGTCGTTGCCATGGTTCTTCTTCTTTGTTTCTTCGGTCGTTGCTACGGTTCGTCTACGATTTTGTTAGATCAAATTTGATTACAACAGATTTTGGTAAGAGGACTAGATACTGGATATGTTGGGTGACAGCATTGTTATGTTTGTGCTGTTCTGTGTTGAGATTATTGGGGCCACCATACACAGCACCATCAACACTGTTACATGTCTAATTTTTATCGTCATGTGTGGGGTCTCGAACAGATAAAAATCTCATCAGATTTAGAAAATCCTAATGTGTCGACCAGGCTTAACGGAATTTCATGTCCATCTGCGTGCTCATTTATTCAGAATAAAACTGAACATCAGATCCAACTGATGGATGGAAACCTAACGGTATAAATTACAGGACGTGTCTCCGCCTCCTCACCATTGCAGCAGCTGCACAATATAGTCCGAACAGATGTGGAACATCTGTTCACACAAAACAAAAGTGAATCTGATCTTAGAATAGTAATGTGCTGTCAGTAACGGTAACAGCTTTATAATGATGGAAAGACAGAATCAGGTTTTTTGCTAAGTAGGTTTACACGTATGAGGAATTTGTTTTGGTGAGTGGGTGCCAACAAGAGCAGATATATAGAAAAAAAAAAAAAAACACTAAACAGGAAATTTACAACAATAATGAAAAGAAAAGCTGTGGAAGTGAGTCCAATATAAATGTAAGTACAGTCTGAACTGAGGATGTGCGATGCTCAGCTTGTAGCAGCATTTATACAACGTTATTATAACATGTTGTGTCCATGGGGGGTGTATGGTTGAACCAGAGTCCCTGTTCATGTTGATGAGGCCGGCTGCAGCAGTTTTGATCCTGATGGACCGCAGCCTCTTACCAGAGGGGAGCATCTTGAAGAGTTTGTGACCGTGGTGGGAGGGGTCAGCCACCATCTTTCCTGCATGCTGCAGGGACCTGGCGGTGAACAAGTCCTGGAGGGTGTTACAATCTGTCCGGCCACTCCCCTGATCCTACAGCACTCCCTGGTCTTCTGCTCCTCCATTCACTCCTCACCTCCCTCATCCTCCACACCTGTTCCTGATCCACTCATTACAATCCAGTCAACCTGCCACACCTGTGTTCCTCTGTTCCCCAGTCCTACATAAACACCAGCCCTTCAGTCACTCATTGTCGGACCTTAACCTACTCATGAAGGACGCACTCCCACTCCGTTCCTGGCTTCAGCACCCCCAGTACCACTTCCAGCATTGGTATCTGTATGATTCATTCCTCTGAGTTCTGGTTCTCAATAAATCTGTTAACCTGCTCTTGTCTCCTGAGGGTCCTGTGTAACAGAGGGAAGGCAGGTTGCAGCCAATCAGCTTCTCTGCAGAGCGAATGATACGCTGCAGTCTGCTCTTGTCCTTGGCAGCAGCGTACCAGATGGTGATGGAGGAGCTGAGGATGGACTCGTGATGGAGGTGTAGAAGTGCACCATCATTGTCTTTGGCAGGTTGAACTTCTTCAGCTGCTGCGGGAAGTACATCTTCTGCTGGGCTTTCTTGGTGAGGGAGCTGATGTTCAGCTGCAACTTGAGGTCCTGGCTGATGATGGTGCCCAGGAAGAGGAAGGACTCCACAGTGCTGACTGGGGAGTCACACAGGGCGGGTGGAACACAACTAACTCCACTGTCTTTAGAGCATTGAGCTCCAGGTTATTCTGACTGCACAAAGACACCAGATGGTCAATCTTCCACCTGTAGGCGACTCATCCCCACCAGAGATGAGTCCAATGAGGGTGGTGTCGTCTGCAAACTTCAGGAGCTAGACAGATTGATAACTGGAGGTGCAGCTGCTGGTGTACAGGGAGAAGAGAAGGGGGAAGGACGCAGCCTTGAGGGGAACCAATGCTGATAGTCTGAGAGTCAGACACATGCACTCCAGCTGACATGCTGCTTCCTGTCCAACAGGAAGTCTGTGACCCACCTGCAGTTGGAGTCAGGCACATACAGCTGAGAGCTTGTCCTGCAGGAGAGCTGGGATGGTGGTGTTGAAGGCAGAGCTAAAGTCCACAAACAGGATCCTCGCATAGGTAATAGGTAAAAAGTAAATAGATTACCTGTTTCTGAAAAATGTAATGGCGTTACTCTCATCACTGCCGGTGATCAGTATTAAATTCTACGTAGGCAAGGCAGTTTATTTGTATAGCACATTTCATGTACAGGACAATTCAAAGTGCTTTACATAAAACAAAGGCATTACAGATATTTAGAATAGTAAAACGACGTAGATGTCATAAACAGGAGCATGGAGGCCATCCAGAGTGAGAACATGGTATCTGGTGTCCCTGCTGTAGGTCTGTTAAAACGTATGTGGCTTGTGTCTGTATTGGCTGAAACGGAGTCTGTGCTCCAGAGAAAAACGTGTGCTCCGGTGTTTGCCATGTGCATCAATGCTAAAGTCCTTGCTAACTTTGATCACGTGACTGATTCACCATTCGTTGTGCAGCTATAAAAGCTGAACCAAGCTGGAAATCATTGAGTCTCCGTCTCTAAATTTTGACCCGCATGTTTTGTGCACCGCAATATGTTTTTTATTGACAATGTCGTAATTTTTGAAAGAAAAAAAAAAGACCTTTGGTGTCATGTATTCTACAGCTGGCGCTCCCCTTCACGACGTTTTTTCATCTGGTCCGTCTTCTGCTACGTGATTGGATGAGAAGATTCTGTGTTTTAGAGTTATGGAGCTAGGGGAGTGGTAGGCTAGTGGTTACAGAGGTGGGCCTGGGTTTGGAGGGCCTGGGTTTGGAGAACCTGGGTTCAAGTTCTGGGCTGGCAACAAAGGTAAAAACTGCTGTGGGCCCCTGAGCAAGGCCCTCAACCCCCAACTGCTCCCCGGGCTGGAACCTGGCAGCTAGGATGGGTTAAACACAGAAAAGAATAAATAAAGGATGATTGTTATTATTGGTGAAGATTAAACAGCATCTAAACATAGTTGTTTCAGGGGGGTTAAGCTACAGCATCAATTCAAACTGAAGTCACAAGTAATTTCAGTCAAAATCAAGTTACAAGTCTTATACTTTTGTCAGGTCAAGTCTGAAGTCTTTAAATTTATGACTCGAGTCCAAGTCATCTGGCTCGAGTCCACCCCCCTGCCAACTGGTAGCCAGACCAACAGACAACCCCTAACCCTAAACCTGAAGCCGTTTATGACACCTGAAGCTCTCTAATATACCTGGATCTACTGAGCTCACCTGACTCAGCTGATCCACAGTGCAGGTGTCACTGATGATGTCACAGAGCGGTAATGTGTGTAAATAATGTGTGTGTGAACCCGTAAAGCTGCAGCCTGGGCAGACTGAGTAGACCTGGATGGGCGTCGAGCAGCTTGCTGGTGGAAACCACGTGGCAGGAAATGTGGGCTGATGGTGGAACTGCTCAGTGGTCAGTGGGTGGAGGATTTACTTTGATCTGTGCATGTTACACAAACTACTCAGAAAGGTGGAGGATTGGCAGCAGAGGCTTTATGTCCATTAATCAGTCTTACAAAAAAGCAATCAGAGGACAGATGTTTTCTACTGGAATCTGCTGCCGGGCGGATTGGGAGCAGGACACCACCTGTGTGTTTGACATCCAGATGAGATAATCTGCAGCAACAAGAAGCTGCAGGCGGATACTTCAAGCCAGGATCTGCTGGGGTCCTTAATCTGGACCACATGAAGTGACCCTGTTAAAGTTCCTGCTGCAGCGTTATGAGGCGCGGAGTGTGTTCAGGTCGGGAAGCTCGATAATCTCAGATTAGTCAGTGTTTTGTCCAGATAAATGATCTAGTGGAAACTACTGAAGGCATCACACCTGAGTCAGATGGACGAATGAGGTAGGCTCAGTCAGCAGCTGGAAGAAACAGCTGATCGGGTTGCTAACGGGTTAGCTGGCTCCTCCTGAGCTAACCCATTCCTACACCAGAGCATCTCTGCTGTCACTGATCAACTGCTCTCATACTGGAAATTAAAACTTTAAATCCAGAACCGGATCTCTTTCATCCTGGTTCTGACACGGAAATTAAAAAGATGACAATGGTAAACAGGATTAAACATTTTCCTGTCTGCTTCTGGATCTGTTGGAATGAGTCTGCTGGACTGGATCCCCTGGAATGGGTGTTTTGGAGTAGATCTGATTATTCTGGACAACATTCTCCTCTGTGGTGTTGGAGAGGAGAACGTTGTCCATAATAAAGACAATACTGAACGATACCTCCCACCCGCTTCACAACCTGCTGATCAGCCACAGGAGGACGTTCAGAGAGAGACGGATAGCACCTCAATCCTCCACCCAACCACACAGGAAGTCATTCCTACCTGCAGCCATCACACTGTACACCTCCTCCATATAACATCCACTGTTATACATTTACACTCAGCTCTATATTTACTTTTTACTATCGTACTGATGATACTGTACATAGTACTCACTGCAGGACTGATCCTGGATCTGTTTATAGAGATATTGTTACTGCAATATTTCTTATTGTGATTTTTATCTTTATCTCATCCTGTCTTTATCTGGTATGGAGTGACTGTGTGCACACAGCTTCCTCTGGGATTAATGAAGGATTCTGGTTCTGATGGACTGGAATTGTTAAAATGGATCTGTAGGAAGGTCTTCTGGATTGGGTCTGTTGGGCTGAATCAAATCAAATCAAACTTTATTTCAGTCACTTTTATTTATATAGCACATTCCACAACAAAACGCTGCACAAAAATCAATAAATGAAATCATGTCATAAAAAATAACTAAATAAATAAATAAAAAAAGATAAAATAAAATAAAAGACACAGAGGACCACACAATTCGTGCTGTGTTAAAATAAAATTGTTCTTAAGACGAGACTTAAAACTCTCCAAAGGGAGCCTGTGCTGACATGGGGGCGCTCCAGAGTCTAGTTATAAAGCTTTTCCTGCGGAAGGCAACACAAAGAGCTCTACACGATAAACAAGCAGTTTGTGCACACACACATCAACATAGATTACATAATTAATGAAAAACACTCATCAAAGTCTTTCACATAGTCGCACGCACACACGTACACACACACACAAAGCAGCAAAATGAAAAAACAAGAAATAAAACAAATGAAGCTCAAATAAAAACAGTCTCTGCAGTCTGGTGCACGGATAAGGGCCGTAGAGGTGGAACGAGGCCTCGCCATAGCTTCTGGTCCTTTCTATCGGTGCAACTAAGAGGCCGGTACCACATCTGTTTGCTTGGTTCTGTTTGATTGGATCTGCTTAACTGGATCTCAAGAACCAGTGTTGTGTCTGAACCAGTTCATTGAACCATGGTGAACTGAATGTTCTGTACTTCTGCCTGATAAACATTATTGTGAGTACGCTCATTCACTGTGAGCAGCGTTCTCTCACAGCTGAACTTTGTTCCAGAGAGTTCCAGGTTTCCGTGGAGCCTTCCAGACTAAATCTCGACTAAAAGACGTCACAAACAGGCCTTAATATATAGCTGAAAACTCATCAAACTGTGAAACATGGAGGCAAAATCCAACGAAGGCAGCAGCTCCTCCTCTGCTTCCATGATCACTGCAGCATCACATACCTCGGCTTGGTTCTTACCTCGGCTTGATTCCTACCTCAGCCTGCTTCCCTACCTGAGTCGGGTTCCTACCTCAGCCTGGTTCCTTCTTTAGCCTGGTTCCTTCCTCGGCTTGGTTCCCTACCCCACCTTGGTTCCTACCTCAGCCTGGTTCCTGCTTTAGCCTGGTTCCTTCCTCAGCTTGGTTCCTGCCTCGACCTGGTTCCTACCTCGGCCTGGTTCCTACCTCAACCTTGTTCCTTTCTTAGCCTCGATCCTTCCTCAACTTGGTTCCTACTTTGGCTTGGTTCTAATCCCAGCTTGGTTCCTACCCCAACTTGGTTCCTACTTTGGCTTGGTTCTAATCCCAGCTTGGTTCCTACCTCAACTTGGTTCCTGCCTTAGCCTAGTTTCTATCTCAGCCTGGTTCCTATTTTAGATGGTTCCTTCCTCAGCTTGGTTCCTACCACAGCCTGGTTTCTACCTCAGCCTGGTTCCTGCCTCAGCCTGGTTCCCACCTTAGCTTGGTTTCTGCCTCAATCTGGTTCCTACCCGAGCCTGGTTCCTTCCTAAGCTTGGTTCCTTCCTCGTGTTGGTTCCTACCTCAGCTTGGTTCCTGCCTCAGCCTGGTTCCCTTCCTGAGTCGGGTTCCTACCTCAGCCTGGTTCCTTCTTTAGCCTGGTTCCTACCTCGTCTTGGTTCCTTCCTCAGCTTTGTTCCTTACCTCGGCTTGGTTCCCTACCCCAGCTTGGTTCCTACCTCATCCTGGTTCCTACTTTAGCCTGGTTCCTGCCTCGACCTGGTTCCTTCCTAAGCTTGGTTCCTACCTCAGCTTGGTTCCTGCCTGAGCCTGGTTCCTTACCTCAGTCTGATTCCGACCGCATCCTTGTTCCTACCTCAGCCTGGTTCCTGCCTTGGCTTGGTTCCTACCTCAGCCTTGTTCATGTGTCAGCCTGGTAAGTGGGTGAATGCCTGGGCTGGGTGGCCATAACTGGGCCAATGCCTGCACTAGGTGGTCGTAAGTGGGCCAATGCCTGGGCTGGTTGGCCGTAAGTGGTCGAATAGCTGGACTAGGTTGCTGTAACTGGTCGAATGCCTGGGCTTGGTGTCCATAACTAGTCGAATGCCTGGACTGGATGACTTTAACTGTTCGAATGCATGGATTAGGGTGCCTGGGCTGGGTGGCTGTAACTGGGCAAATACCTGGGCTGGGTGACAGTAAATGGGCGAATGCCTGAACTGGGTGGCCGTAACTGGGTGAATGCCTGGACTAGGTGGTCGTAAGTGAGCGAATGTCTGGGCTGGTTGGCCGTAACTGGGCGAATGCCTGGACTAGGTTGCTGTAACTGGTCTACTGCCTGGCTGGGTGACTTTAAATGGTCGAATGCTTGGAGTAGGTTGTTGTATCTGGACAAATGCCTGGGCTGGTTGGCTGTAACTGGGCGAATGCCTGGGCTAGGTGACAATAACTGAGAAAATGCCTGGGCTAGGTTGCTGTAACTGGTGAAATGCCTGGGCTTGGTGTCCGTAACTGGGCGAATGCCTGGGCTGGGTGACAGCAACTGGGCGAATGCCTGGGCTGGGTGGCCATAACTGGGCCAAAGCCTGCATTAGGTGGTCGTAAGTGGGCCAATGCCTGGGCTGGTTGGCCGTAAGTGGTCGAATAGCTGGACTAGGTTGCTGTAACTAGTGGAATGCCTGGACTGGATGACTTTAATTGTTTGAATGCATTGATTAGGTTGTTGTAACTGGGCAAATGCCTGGGCTGGGTGGTCATAACTGGGCGAATGCATGGGCTGGGAGACAGCAACTGGGCCAATGCCTGCATTAGGTGGTCGTAAGTGGGCCAATGCCTGGGCTGGTTGGCCGTAACTGGGCGAATGCCTGGACTAGGTTGCCGTAACTGGTCTACTGCCTGGGTGGGTGACTTTAAATGGTCGAATGTTTGGAGTAGGTTGTTGTATCTGGACAAATGCCTGGGCTGGGTGGCTGTAACTGGGCAAATGCCTGGGCTAGGTGACAATAACTGAGCAAATGCCTGGGCTAGGTTGTTGTAACTGGTCAAATGCCTGGGCTTGGTGTCCGTAACTGGGCGAATGCCTGGGCTGGGTGACAGCAACTGGGCGAATGCCTGGGCTGGGTGGCCATAACTGGGCCAATGCCTGCATTAGGTGGTCGTAAGTGGGCCAATGCCTGGGCTGGTTGGCCGTAAGTGGTCGAATAGCTGGACTAGGTTGCTGTAACTGGTCGAATGCCTGGGCTTGGTGTCCATAACTAGTCGAATGCCTGGACTGGATGACTTTAACTGTTTGAATGCATTGATTAGGTTGTTGTAACTGGGCAAATGCCTGGGCTGGGTGGTCGTAACTGGGCAAATGCATGGTCTGGGAGACAGTAAATGGGCGAATGCCTGGGCTGGGTGGCCATAACTGGGCCAATGCCTGGACTAGGTGGTTGTAAGTGGGCGAATCCCTGGGCTGATTTTCTGTAAATGGTCGAATGCCTAGACTAGGTTGCTGTAACTGGTCGAGTGCCTGGGCTGGGTTGATGTAACTGAGCGAATGCCAGGAATGGGTTGCTGTAACTGGGCGAATGCCTGGAATAGGTTGCCGTAACTGGTCGACTGCCTGGACTGGGTGACTTTAAATGGTCGAATGCCTGGATTAAGTTGCCATAACTGGGCAAATGCCTGAGCTGGGTGGCCATAACAGGCAAATGCCTTGGCTGGGTGACAATAACTGGGCGAATTCCTGGGCTGAGTTGCTGTAACTGGGCGAATGCCTGGGCTGGGTGACCGTAAATGGTCCAATGCCTGGACTAGGTGGTCGTAAGTGGGCGAATGCCTGGACTGGGTGACTTTAAAATACATCAGAATACAACAACAACTCAGTGTGTTGACAGCAGAACCAACACAATAACAACAATAACATATGCTGTTGTCTTTTTCTATAACAGGACAGAAACCTCATTGGTGATGAAAATCTCAGTTAATCACTAACAAGGGACTAAAGCATTTTAGCCTTTAGTTTTTTAAACTGGTTGGATCACCCTCTTTTAAGAGGGGAAGGATAAAGGTGGACTTATTGGTGACAAGTGATAGATTATGAACTTTTTCCAGTTTAAATTATCATTTGAATTAATTGTAAATGTTAAATTCTGATGGTCTGCAGCAGCTTTTTTGTTCCTACTACACATTTTTCCTGCATACAAGAGTGAAATGATTTGGCTCATTAAACCAGCAGTGTTTGTGTCCATGTGTGAGACCTGTCCTCAGACACAATCGTGCTGTTGTGTCCCTCAGTGGGACACTTCCTGTTTCTGTCCTCCACAGACTGTGTGACAGGAGGAGCTGCTGGACATATGATCACAAAAACAATGACTCTACAGTTGCTCTGCTTTCGAGTCTGAGACGCCATGGCAACCATCTCTGACAGGAAGTTGATTTTCTCAGGCCTTCAGGAATATTAATAACTACTATTTCTGCTGTCAAGTTTCTCTGGACCAGGTCCAAACCACGCAGCCAACAGGACACTCTGCGAGACATCGTGGCAACACCAGATAAATTCAGTAGCCACTGGAGCTGTCATTTTAGGCTCAGGTCGCCTGTCGCCGATGGTAACAAGCAGCTGATGACACTCAATGGTTATCCTGTCTGACAGCTTTTGCTCAGAGGTTCTCCAGTCCTGTCTGAACAGAACCGTCCAGAACCTTCTTCCCTGAACAAAACCGCCCTAACTTCATGAAAAAATTATGAAATGGCAGTAAAATGTCAGCTGTCTAACATGTCCCCATGTCGTGACATTCTTGGTAGAGGAGAAGAGAGAGAAATGTCTCTCTGTTTTGTTCGTAGAAACTTTGTTTTGTTGTTTGTAGAAATGTGAGCTTAATGTTTCTTTGAAGCAAACATAAAGCTATCAGAGACTTTCATCTCCTACTATGAAAATGTGAGAATAATGAGGAGGAAGGTGCTGACTTGGGAGGTGGATCAGTTCATTACTACAACCTGGTCTCATCTGCTAGCTACAGCCCTATCTCACCTTCCAGCTACAGCCCAGTCTCACCTGCTAACCACAGCCCAGTCTCACGTACTAGCTACAGGCTGGTCTTACCTACCAGCTGCACTCTGGTCTCACTTGCCAGCTCTATTCTGGTCTCACCTGCCAGCCTCAGCCTGGCAGCTACTGTTAGCTGTAACTAGTTTTAGTGTTAGTTATTGTTAGCTGTAGCTGGACTGTGTGGTAGCTACTGTCAGTAGTAGCTAAGGTTAGATGTAGCTAGTGTTAGCTGTAGCTGGGTTTAGTGGTAGATAGTGTTGCCTGTAGCTGGGGTTCGTGGTCGGTAGTGCTAGTTGTAGCTGAGGTTAGTGGTAGCTGGTGTTAGCTGTAGCTGGGGTTTGTGGTAATGTGTGTTAGCTGTAGCTTGGGTTAGTGGTAGGTAGTGTTGGCTGTAGCTGGAGTTAGTGATAGCTAGTGTTAGCTGAAGCTGGGGTTAGTGGTAGCTGGTGTTAGCTGTAGCTGGTGTCAGTGGTAGCTATTGTTAGCTGTAGATGGAGTTAGTGGTAGCTAGTATTAGCTGTAGCTGGAGTCAGTGGTAGCTAATGTCAGCTGTGGCTGGGGTTAGTGGTAGCTAGTTTTACCTGTACTAGTGTTAGTGGTAGCTATTATTAGCTGTAGGTGTTGTTAGCTGTAGCTGAGGATAGCGGAAGCTAGTGGTAGCTATTATTAGCTGTAGCTGGTGTTAGCTGTAGCAGGCATTAGTCGTAGCTTGTGTTAGCTGTGGCTGGTGTTCGCGGTAGCTAATGCCAGCTATAGGTAGTGTTAGCTGTAGCTGGGTCTAGTGGTAGCTAGTACTAGCTATAGCTGGGGTTATTGGTAGCTATTGTCAGCTGTAGCTGGGGTTAGTGGTAGCTAGTTTTAGCTGTAGCTGGGGTCAGTGTTAGCTAGTGTTAGCTTTAGCTGGGGTCAGTGTTAGGTAGTATTAGCTATAGCTGGGGTCAGTGTTAGCTAGTGTTAGCTTTAGCTGGGGTCAGTGTTAGGTAGTATTAGCTATAGCTGGGGTTATTGATAGCTGTTGTCAGCTGTAGCTTGGGTTAGTGGTCGCTGGTGTTCGCGATAGCTAATGCCAGCTGTAGGTAGTGTTGGCTGAAGCTGGGGCTAGTGGTAGCTAGTGTTAGCTGTAGCTGGGGTTCGTGGTAACGTGTGTTAGCTGTAGCTTGGTATAGTGGTAGCTAATGTTAGCTGTAGCTGGGGTTAGTGTTAGCTAGTGTTAGATGTAGCTGGGGTTAGTGGTAGCTATTCTATTTTATTCTATTCTACAGTCATTTAGCAGACGCTTTTATCCAAAGCGACTTACATTTGAGAGTAAGAACAACACAAGCATGAATTCAAACAAGATGGGACGTCATAGTTAAGTGATAGTCAGACCGCTTTGAGTCCAGTTGGACCCAGGTGCTGTCATGTAGTGCTAAAGGCAGTGCATATAATTTTTTTTTTTTTTTTTTTTTTTTTTTTTTTGTCAGCTATAGCTTGGGTTCGTGGTAACGTGTGTTAGCTGTAGCTCGGGTTAGTGGTCGCTGGTGTTAGCTGTTGCTTGGGTCAGTGTTACCTAGTGTTAGCTGTAGCTAGGGTCAGTGTTAGTTAGTATTAGCTATAGCTGGGGTTAGTGGTAGCTAGTGTTAGCTGTAGCTGGGGTTCGTGGTTGCGGGGGTTAGCTGTTGCTGGGGTTAGTGGTGGCTAGTGTTAGCTGTGGCTGGGGTTTGCGGTAGCTAATATCAGCAGTAGCTGGGGTTATTGGTAGCTAGTTTCACCTGTACCAGTGTTAGTGGTAGCTATTATTAGCTGTGGGTGTTGTTAGCTGTAGCTGGGGTAGCGGAAGCTAGTGTTAGCTGTAGCTGGGGTTAGTGGTAGCTAGTTTTACCTGTAGCAGGGCTATTAGTGGTAGCTAATGTTAGCTGCAGCTGGGGTCAGTGGTAGCTAGTTTTAGCTGTAGCTGGGGTTTGTGGTAACGTGTGTTAGCTGTAGCTGGGTTATTAGTCGCTGGTATTAGCTGTAGCTGGGTTTAGTGGTAGGTAGTGTTAGCTGTAGCTGGGTTTAGTGGTAGGTAGTGTTAGCTGTAGCTGGGTTTAGTGGAAGCTAGTTTCACCTGTACCAGTGTTAGTGGTAGCTATTATTAGCTGTGGGTGTTGTTAGCTGTAGCTGGGGTAGCGGAAGCTAGTGTTAGCTGTAGCTGGGGTTAGTGGTAGCTAGTTTTACCTGTAGCGGGGCTATTAGTGGTAGCTAATGTTAGCTGCAGCTGGGGTCAGTGGTAGCTAGTTTTAGCTGTAGCTGGGGTTTGTGGTAACGTGTGTTAGCTGTAGCTTGGGTTATTAGTCGCTGGTATTAGCTGTAGCTGGGTTTAGTGGTAGGTAGTGTTAGCTGTAGCAGGGTTTAGTGGAAGCTATTGTCAGCTGTAGCTGGGGTTAGTGGTAGCTAGTGTTAGCTGTAGCTGGGGTTAGTGGTAGCTAGTGTTACCTGTGGCTGGGGTTAGTGGTAGCTATTGTCAGCTGTAGCTGGGGTTAGTGGTAGCTAGTGTTAGCTGTAGCTTGGGTTTAGTGGTAGCTAGTGCTAGCTGTTGTTGGGTTTAGTGGTAGCTAGTGTTACCTGTAGCTGGGGTTAGTGATAGCTAGTGTTAGCTGTAGCTGGGGTTCGAGGAAACGTGTGTTAGCTGTAGCTTGGGTTAGTGATAGCTATTGTCAGTTGTAGCTAGGTTTAGCGGTAGCTAGTGTTAGCTGTAGCTGGGGTTAGTGGTAGCTAGTGTTAGCTGTAGCTGGGGTTCGTGGAAACGTGTGTTAGCTGTAGCTTGGGTTAGTGATAGCTATTGTCAGTTGTAGCTAGTTTTAGTGGTAGCTAGTGTTAGCTGTAGCTGGGGTTAGTGGTAGCTAGTGCTAGCTGTAGCTGGGGTTCGTGGAAACTCGTGTTAGCTGTAGCTTGGGTTAGTGATAGCTATTGTCAGTTGTAGCTAGGTTTAGTGGTAGCTAGTGTTAGCTGTAGCTGGGGTTAATGGTAGCTAGTGTTAGCTGTAGCTAGGTTTAGTGGTAGCTAGTGTCACCTGTAGCTGGGGTTAGTGATAGCTAGTGTTAGCTGTAGCTGGTGTCAGTGGTAGCTATTGTTAGCTGTAGCTGGGGTTAGTGGTAGCTAGTGTTAGCTGTAGCTTGGGTTTAGTGGTAGCTAGTGTTAGCTGTAGCTGGGGTTCGTGGAAACGTGTGTTAGCTGTAGCTTGGGTTAGTGATAGCTATTGTCAGTTGTAGCTAGGTTTAGTGGTAGCTAGTGTTAGCTGTAGCTGGGGTTAGTGGTAGCTAGTGTTAGCTGTAGCTGGGGTTCGTGGAAAAGTGTGTTAGCTGTAGCTTGGGTTAGTGATAGCTATTGTCATTGTAGCTAGTTTTAGTGGTAGCTAGTGTTAGCTGTAGCTGGGGTTAGTGGTAGCTAGTGTTAGCTGTAGCTGGGGTTCATGGAAACGCGTGTTAGCTGTAGCTTGGGTTAGTGATAGCTATTGTCAGTTGTAGCTAGGTTTAGTGGTAGCTAGTGTTAGCTGTAGCTGGGGTTAATGGTAGCTAGTGTTAGCTGTAGCTGGGGTTTGTGGTAGCTAGTGTCACCTGTAGCTGGGGTTAGTGATAGCTAGTGTTAGCTGTAGCTGGGGTTAGTTGTAGCTACTCTTAACTGCAGCTGGGGTCAGTGTTAGCTAGAGAACGGTTTTAAAGACTAAGCTGAAGTCCACAAGCAGCGTCCTAACACAGGTGTTGTGATGCAGCAGGTGAGTCAGGGCCGAGTGAAGAGCTATGGAGACAGCATCCTCTGTAAAACAGATCTCCATGTAGGCCAGCTGCAGGCTGTCCAGGCCAGCAGGGATGGCGTCCTTGATGTGCTTTAGGAAGATCCACCAGAAAACTTCATGATGACTGGGTTGACGGGCAGTGATCACTGGAAAGCTGCAGGGACAGGTTGACGAGTTCCAGAAAATCTTCTGCCAGCTGGTCTGCACACGGTTTTAGTGTCCAACCTAACACCTGATCTGGACCCGCAGCCTTGCTGACGTGGATCCCCCTCAGGGTGATGTTGACTTGGTGCAGCTGCAGGGTGAGAGGCTGATGCTGCCACTGGCTGTGGAGGTAAGCAGTACTTCTGCTGCTTGAGAGGCGAAGCCTGGAAGAAGCTGCTCCAGGTGTCAGGCAGAGTGGGGTCCTGCTGACCTGCTGGTCTCTGGGCTCGGACCCTGTGATGGTCTTTTTCCACATATTACGTGTGCTGTTGTCACTGAAGTGCTTCTCGATGTGCTGCTTGTACCTGAGTTACAGCTCCTCCAGCATTAACTTAGCATTAGCTTGCTGTGGTATATAGGCCACTAACGTCAGGACCAGCTGACTTCTCTAACCAGTTTAAACTGGTCTGCACTTCACTGCCAGATGTTCCAAGTTGGGAAGCAGAAGGTGCCAGTAATGTTCGTAGCTGTACACCACGAGTTATTAACATCCAACTCCAAACCTCCGCCTCTGGTCTTACCCGAAGCTGCAGTGTGGTCAGTATGGAGCAGAGAGCGCCCGCTAGCTCCACCGCTACGTTGGGTTATTGTTGTCCAGCCGGGTCTCGGTGAAGATTGTCTCACAACTGTCCGTCTTACGTGAGATGATCCTCAGATGAATTTCCTCTAGTTTGTTGATGAGAGACCTGGCGTTGGTGAGGAGGAGACGGGACAGAGCCGGTCTGGCTTAGCCTAGCATGCAGCCCACTCCGCTAGCCCTTCTTTTGTTTATGTTGTTTCCTCCGTCTCCAGGGCCACAGAGGGGGATGGTGAAAAAAATCTGGCTTTGGCAGGAAAACCCTAGTTTTTCCCCAGTTCCAGCAGGTCAGCCCTTCTGTACTGGATTTAGGCTTCCAGTCTTAAAAATGCAGGAAACACGAAAAAAACATCACAACAGACATAAACAGCCGAGAAACTGGAGCTGGAGTGTGCCCTCAGGTTTACACTGGAAAGCAGGGATGCATTCCTCTTGTTAAAGCGACATATTCAGACCTTTATGAGTTCGTTGTAACACAGGCAGTAGGGACAGACCCAAAACCAGATTTCCCCAAAAGTAATCCTCTTAACATGATCAGAGGCTTTCTCCACATCCAGTGCTGTAGCCATTTCTGCAACTGGAGCAATGTTGAGAGAAAGCACAATATTTAAGTCTGCTGATGTTAGATGACAACTGTCGTCTGACAAGTCCTGTTTGGTCTTCGGTCAGGTAGACATGGATCGAAACGGAATGCTAAAACTTTAGCTAGAAATTTCACATCTGAGTGACCAAGCTTATTGGTCTCCAACTACCACATTCTTCCGGGTTATGGTCTTGAGAGAAATTGATGCTTGATTTAGAATTTGGAGGGAACTATGTTTCAAGAAATCATTGAACATATAATGGCATGAGTAGGTGGGAAAATCTTTTATAAAAGTCCCCCGGAAAGCCGTCCAGATCCGGCACTTTGTTGTTTTGGATTAACTTTAATCAAGCAGCAATCTCCTCTAACTGGATGTGGATCAGTGGATCAGTTAACGTACAGGTAGATGGTAAAACCTGCTGGGCATCCCTGCCTGTCGCACCTCCTCTGGTGGGGTTAACCGCAGGGTTGCCAGGTCAGATCAGATACTACTATTTTCTAAGACTCTTTCAATCCTGTCAGTGTCCGTGTTGTTTTCGTCAACGATGACAAATTTATTTAATTGAGGAACCTTTTTTTTCATGACGATAACGAGACAGTGATGAGCTAAAAATGGCTCTCTGATGATGAAAACATGACAAGACGAAAACGTTCCAGGGCTGAATGTCCAACAGTAAAAACACGACCTTTCTGCCTTGTGAGCGCAATCTGTCAGTCAGCAATGCTGCTGCACCTTGACCACGCCCACCACCTGACGTGCAGTGCACACAGACAAGCAGTTCTTTCATTTATAGATTAATCATGGCGGCAGCGTGGATGAAGGGCTTTGGTGGAAGCGATGAAACAATTTTAACTATAATCCATCATAATTCCACTGGCAGACCAGGTCAAGTTGAGCATGTGTTCCTCATCCTTTGCTCATCTTTTGGACATGTGTATGTTCAGGGTGGAGTATTACACTTCAGAAAATTTCTAGAAATAAAGCCACAGTTAACAAAGTAAGGATGATGTTGCTCTTTGCATTTTTTCTTTGCTTATTTGAAGTTGATTTCCAACCTTCTAAGTCTAAAACCATTCCTTTTAATTTAGTAATTATTGATTAAAATAACTCCTCCCTGAGCAGCCACCTTATCGTAGTGGAGGAGTTTGTGCGTCCTGATGATCCTAGCGGCTATGTTGTCGGGGGCTCATGCCCCTGGTAGGGTCACCAATGGCAAACAGGTGTCTAGGGGAGAGACCAGACGAAGTGCGGCTCAAACGTGAGCGTGAGTCACCAAGGCCCCCCTCTGGAGCCAGGCCTGGAGGTGGGGCATGGAGGCAAGCGCCTGGGGGCCGGGCCTTTGCCCATGGAGCCCGGTTGAGTTGAGCCCGAAAAGGTGACGTGGGCCTCCCCTCACATGGGCTCACCACCTGCAGGAGGGGCCGTAGGGGTCAGGTGCAGTGTGCGCTGGGAGGCTACCAGAGGCGGGGACCCTGGCTGTCTGATCCTCGGCTGCAGAAGCTAGCTCTAGGGACGTGGAATGTCACCTCTCTGGCGGGGAAGGAACCTGAGCTGGTGCGTGAGGTTGAATGGTTCTGACTAGACATAGTTGGACTCACCTCGACACACAGCTTGGGTTCTGGAACCACTGTCCTTGAGAGGGGCTGGACCCTCTTCCATTCTGGAATTGCTCCAGGTGAGAGGCACCGAGCAGGTGTGGGCATGCTCATTGCCCCCTGACTTTGCTCCTGTACGTTGGGGTTTACTCCAGTGGACGAAAGGGTAGCCTCCCTCCGTCGAATGCCTCCGCAGAAGGCATTCGACCGTGTCCCCCGGGGACTCTTGTGGGGGGTACTCGGGGAGTATGGAGTGCCGGACCTGCTTGTACGAGCTGTCCAGTCCCTGTACGACCGGTGTCAGAGCTTGGTCTGCATTGCCGGCAGTAAATCAGAATCATTTCCAGTGCGGGTTGGACTCCGCCAAGGCTGCCCTGTGTCACCAATTTCGTTCATAACTTTTATGGACAGAATTTCTAGGTGCAGCCGACGTGTTGAGGGGATCCGGTTTGGTGGCCTCAGGATTGGGTCTCTGCTCTTTGCAGATAATGTGGTTCTGTTGGCTTCATCGGGCCGTGATCTTCAGTTCTCACTGGAGCAATTCACAACAGAGTGTGAAATGGCTGAAATGTGAATCAGCACCTCCAAGTCCGAGACCATGGTCCTCAGCTGGAAAAGGGTGGAGTGCTCTCGCCGGGTTGTCAATAGGGTCCTGCCCCAAGTGGAGATGTTCACGTATCTTGGGGTCTTGTTCACAAGTGAGGGAAGGATGGAGCGGGAGATTGACAGGCGGATCGTTGCGACGTCTGCAGTGATGCAGGCTCTGCATCGGTCTGTCGTGGTGAAGAAGGAGCTGAGCCAAAAGGCAAAGCTCTTGATTTACTGTCTATCTATGTTCCCACCCTCACCTATGGTCACGAGCTGTGGGTAGTGACCAAAAGAACAAGATCGCGAATACAAGCGGCCGAAATGAGTTTTCTCCGCTGGGTGGCCGGGCTCTCCCTTAGAGATAGGGTGAGAAGCTCGGTGATCCGGGAGGGGCTCAGAGTAGAGTCGCTGCTCCTCCACATCGAGAGGAGCCAAATGAGGTGGCTTGGGCATCTGGTTAGGAAGCCTCCTGGACGCCTCCCTGGTGAGGTGTTCCGGGCACGTCCCACCGGAAAGAGGCCCGGAGGAAGACCTAGGACATGCTGGACGGACTACATCTTTCGGCTGGCCTGGGAACGCCTCGGGATCCCTCCAGGTGAGCTGGTGAATGTGGCCGGGGAGAGGGAAGTCTGGGTTTCCCTGCTTAGGCAGCTGCCCCCGTGACCCGACTCCGAATAAGCAACAGAAAATGGATGGTTGATGAAAATAACCAAACAACAAGCTCACATGTGTTGCTATATGTTGAACTTATAGATTTGCTATTTTCTTATTTGACATGTTTGTTGTCACGAATGGCGGGCGTTGGAGGAGGTGAGGACCCAATTGCAGGCAGTCAGGCAGGAGGCAGAATCAGTGCAGGTAAATGGTTTATTTCCAGAGTCCATAACAGAAAAACAGAAACCAGACGGAAGGGAAGACCAAAACAAGACAGGCCCCCCGACAAAGTTCAGGGGGAACCACCTGGAGGCAGAACAGACGGCAGGATTAGGTCAGGAGGCCGGCCGGGGGGCCAAATGGACCGGGCAGAACCTCCGGCAGACGACCCGGGGGCTGAGCAGACAGCAGGACCAGGTCAGGAGGCCGACCGGGGGCCCGGACGGATCGCGGCAGAATCTCCGGAGGACGACCCGGAGGTCGTGAAGACTTGGGCCGGACCTCTGGAGGACGACCAGGAAGACGCGCAGACAGTAGGTTCTCAGGCAGACAGGCAGGCTGGATCAACGGAGGCTGGGCAGGCTTGGACCGGCTCTCTGGACAGGCAGGCTGGATCACCGGAGGCTGAGCGGGCTTGGACCAGAGCTCTAGAGGACAGGCAGACTGGGTCTCTGGTGGCGGACGGGCAGACTGGATTTCTGGGTCGGGTACCAGTAGCAGGGAAGGAGCGTCTCGACCCGAGACCCCCTCGGGAACAGGGACTGGAGCTGTGGACAACAATGGTACCGACACAGGGGAAGAAGACCTGGACACCGTCGTGGGACACCGAAGAGCTGGGCAGGACCTTGGAACTGGCGTCGGACGCTGTGGCGCAGGGGAGGACCTCGGAGCCGGCATGGGGTGCTGAAACACGGGAGCAGACCTCGGAGCCGGCGTGGAGCGCTGGAGCAGACCTGGAAGCCGGTAGCGACGGGTAGCAGCGAGGTCGTCTGCAGCCTCGCATCCTTCTAGCTCGGTTCGTGCAGAACTCCAGAACGTTGAACCCTTGGGAGTGTCATCTGTCAGAGTGGCACGCCAATTCAGCCAACTCACCAACTGATAGTAGTAACTGATGACGTGATAAAAGGGTGGCCGTCAGAGTCCACATGTGGCCAATCCCAGCTGTCTGCTGGGTCCAGGTCCGGTCGGAAGTGTCTGCCTGCTGGGTCTGGTCAGATCCTACTGTCATGAATGGCGGGCGTCGGAGGAGGTGAGGACCCAATTGCAGGCAGTCAGGCAGGAAGCAGAATCGGTGCAGGTAAATGGTTTATTTCCAGAGTCCAAAACAGAAAAACAGAAACCAGAGAGAACAGGCATCCATGAATGGTGAGGATCCGACCAGGAACAACAGAAAACCAGGGGTACTTATACACAGAGGGATTAACAGGACACAGGTGAAGTGGATGATTAATCAGACCAGGTGAACTAACGAGGCAGGAACAGAAACCACAACACACAAGGGAAAAACATGACAAAACCAGAAATCAAACCAAGACAGAAACCAAGAATCCAAACACAAGACCAAAAAATGACACACATGAGCATACACAGCCCATGACTGTGACAGTTTGTATGATGAAGTCAGGCATCAATTCATGAAAAAAGGTAAAAATATAGAAATAAAAGTTTGCCCAACAGCAGTTAAGTAACACGGCAGCATTGCTTCCCTGTTGATGGGAAAGTCTCGTCTAAAGCTTTCAGTCTGGTAAAGGATCTGGTTCTTATGTAAAAGCATTAAGGTTAACTTGTTTTATAATTTACTTGTTATAACCTGTCAACCTTGATTCCACTTTTTAAAACGTGTTATTGATCTAAATTAATTTGTTAAAAACTAATACTTTTTTCTTGGACTAAAACTAGATTAAAACCTTTTTGAGATTTTGTCAACTAAAACTATCAAACTTAGAAATGACTAAAATGTGACTAAAATTAATAAAGATTTTCATCCTGAAGACTAAAACTAAGACTAAGATGCTGCCACAATCAAAACTGTCAGTGTCATGTCAGCGTGGCCTACAAATAGCAGAAGCCTTATCTCAGCTACTCAGGAGCTAAAGCTAACTAGCCACTAGATGCCTCCCCTCTCTACGGATGACTATGACAACCTTTTACAGAAGATCAGCATGCTGGAAAAACAGATCCAACGGCTCTAGGTGAATGTGGAAATTAAGGATAATCTCACAGAAATGAAGAGATGATGATGATGAAAGTAAAAAATAGGTTTAATAACAAAAAAAGGAATTTGGTCAAGTCCTGAAAATACTGGTGATGCAAGGTGGCTGAATCCAAGAAATAAACATCATGCAGTCAGAGCAGGACAAAGACAGGACTGCTGGAAAATCAGGACAGAAAAACTCAACTGATTGTTCGATGGCAGGGAAACAGCGCTGGTAAGCAGGCGAGCAGTCCCAGGGTGTCAAATCACAACACACAGGAGAGCCGGGAGGAAGGGGGAGGAGCACAAACACCAAACAAATCCCGACAGTGGAGCAGAGTTTTCATTGATTTGGTGTTTTCTCATCATCCTCTGGACATGTTCACTGGTTCCCCTGATGTACGATGCGGTTGCCAGGTCTTTGTTGTTGTTGTTGTCGTTCCTTCATGCGTGTCTTGTGGACTTGCTGTGCTTTTGATACAGTAGTAGCGGTTTAAAAGTTCCCCTGTTTCCATGATGGGTCCTTGACTGGTTCTTGACTGGTCCTTGACTGGTCCTTGACTGATCCTTGGCCGATCCTTCACAGGTCTGTGGGGGTAATGTAATCCCCCGCAATGACGTCGTCAGCGAGGCTCTGCCCCTAAGCAGCCCAAGTAAAAAAACAGCTGCAATCCCTCTTTTGTCCACGGGGAGGAGCAGTGATTTGATCTTGCTGCTCTCTAAACAGTTTATAATGAGCTGTGTCGCTCATTTGTTGCATTTTTGCCAACATTTAAAAAATGATTTGATTTGAAAATGGCGTCAAATAAATGTATCAAAAAAGCCGACATGTGTAGCTAATGGTGTTATGAGGCAAAGCACAACCTCCTCAAGTCGGCTAAGTGGTGAATGTCACTAGCAGCGAGCTTTCTAAACATCCCGAGGAGCGCTGCCAGCGGTCATTTGACTGCAACGTAAGTTATTCACAGTGGGGGTTGATACAGCTGCTGCATAACTGAATATTGACAAAATCATAACGTAATATCGGCAGGTAAAAATAACATAATACTGATAATGTGTAAAGCAGGGATCACAAAAGTCCGGACCCAGCCCAACCTATATTCTGAATTAGGCCTCAAAGTGCTATTATCCTAAGTAGATAAGTAAATAAATGGTTTATACTGTGAAATGAAGTGTCCCTGGATTTTATTCATAGCGATCTAGTGATAAAACGTGATAAAACGTCATACAACTGTGTCTCAGCGGTGGGACAGCTGCCTGCCCGCTGTCTGAAGCAGGCACATGCGCAAAGGCTGGTAGGAATGACAGGAACCAGCAGCCTATCATCACACAGGGTTTGTGATCTTACAGCCAATCAGAAGCAGAGTAGGGCGGCCATTTATTACAACTCCATAGCCGTGATATACGACAGTTTGGCTGAGAAAGAGTCTCCCTGAGCGGCTCTGTGGAAGTTTAGACGTGCTAAACTGCTCGTAAATATTGATGTGTTTACTTTTCCAAACAAGTAAGCAGGTAAAACTATAGACAACAACTATATAATAAAAGTCCTAAAATACCAGGTTCAGCCGTTTAGTTTTGATGACTGGCGGTCATCAAAAGACCGCTGGCGGCGCTTCCAGTGTTTAACACTAGAAAACCCAGAGATTTCTTATCCCTCTACCATGCCCAGAGTACAACCAAAAGGCTGCCCGGTTTGAAATTAACAATTCAATGGCCAACAATTAGCACCTTTACATTTGTAAACACAGCCATTACCTGCCGTTAGCTGTTCAAGCATACTCCTTGGGGGGAGGAGTGTGCTTGAAAAGAGCTAGGGACTGTGCTGTATAGTTTCACTCACCACAAACGGTATTTGTGCTTTTGACCATTTCTCACATTTTCATGTACCCTTTATTGAGCATTGGTCATGTGAGTTTTCATCGTCATCACACTATTGTACGCCCAGCTTGCTTTCAAGTGAGAGATTATCACGTTTCTGTTTCCACAAAGGCAAGAAGGAAAGCATAATGAAGTATTTCAAATGAGAGATAATTACATTCCTTTTGACCTGGGAACAGAAAAGCAAAATCAATTTAATGTTCCTCACTTCCTAATATGGTGCAACAAGGTTCACAGTCCTCAATGTTTTTAGTAAAAAAAAAAAAAAAATTAAAAAACACCTTACTAACAGGGTGGAATGGAACATAACAGAGTGGAACAGAATATAACAGGGTGGAAAATATTTGTTCCCAATTCCAAATAAAAACGCTTCAATGGCCAGATGATCAGCAATGAATAAAGATATTTCTACAGTGATCCAGATTTTTTGTTTGTTGTTTTTTTTGTTTTACATTTTAGATTTTGTAAGAGATGGGTGTGTTTTAACAACAGCAGTTTTATCCGTGACTTTAATCGATAATTATTATCATTATCCAGTGTATAAAAATGTTGGTGTAAAAACGCCAAAGATAGATAAGCATGATGCTGAACTTCGTGGTCTTAGCTCCTGGTTTGGTGTGTCTTGTTCTGTTTATTATCATTCTGAAAGGTATACCAAGTTGTGGGCTGCATATATGCAGCCCACAACTTGAACAAAGGCTAAATTCCTCAACATTCGCACTTGCTCCATAAAATTACCATCTCCAAGGCTCCTCCACCACCACTTTGACTATGGATTGATAAGTAAATGAGCCGCAGTTTTGTAATTGTTGCATTGTCAAAACAGTTCTGTTAGTGTTGTCACACAAAATTCAGTAGACTAGTTGGTTCCTATGCAGTGAATTTACATGTTATTACAAAAATACACAATAATAAAATAGGCAAGTGGCAAGATTAGAATAATGTTATAAGTTCTGCGCAAAGACTCCTTTTTCATTTTCCAAAACAAAACTGACATAAACAATCTTGAAAAAAATGTGCACGTAGGCTATGAGGAAAGAATGAATGCAATGAAGTAGGGACTGGTTGAATAAACACGGTTTAACTGGACGCCTAAGCGAGCGCGTTGCAGGATGGCTCCAGATTTTATTGTCAAATGGTTCCAGGTCAACCAAGTCCGAACTGCTTAGAGCAGAGTCCTGCACGGTTCCGTTTTGCTACGCATACCTGCTCTAACCCGTTAGAATGACTCCCGAACCCGACTCGTCACCAATGTATTTATTCCATTTAAATCCGAACCAGACTGATGTTTAACCCGTGACCCGAGCCATTAACGCATCATTGCCATGCTGCACCGCTTCTTTTCCATTATTATAGCCTATTGTTGTTTTATCATTGTGTTAATCTAAAACACATAGATAGCCTATGAATGTTTATTTTAAGCTTGCTCAACATTTTTAAAACAGCTTTATATTCCTCTGACTGAACCATTTCAGAGTGAAGACTAAACCAGACCAGTGTGTTTTATTTTGCCACTGAGAGGGTATTTATAATAGGCTACTCGGAGATTGCTGTGCTTTAACAAAATGTAATCCACCTTTCCTGGCAGCAGCTGTGTTCTCCGTTCCTGGACTACAAATCCGGCGGCAGAAAACTCTGCTGCGCAAATACCAGCGTAAAATAAACTTTCATATATTTTCTCTGTGTTGTTGTAGTATATTCAGATGATAAAACAACAATATAATAAAAAAGAAGACTTGGAAGGAGGAACAGCGGTGCAGTAGGCTATGGCACACGTTAACGTTAAAAAGCACACTGCTTGTTGTAAATACTTGGTTTATGCTTTAAGAGGTAAATATTTTGGTTAACATGTTGAAGAAATATCGTTGTTTCTTTTTTCATCTCTTGCTATGCTATTGAATTTGGCAACATTAACATGGAAATTCACTGCATTAGGACCGACTAGCCTACTGAATTTCTGGTAGCATGACAACACAAACTGGACTCGTTTGACCACTCTTACCCAATGTGCAACAATCACAAAACTGGGTCACTTGTTCAGCTGCCTCATTGCGGCTCATTTACGTATCAATCCACAGTCAAAGTGGTGGTGGAGGAGCCTAAGAGATGGTAATTTTCTGGAGCAAGTGCGAATGTTGAAGAAGGCGCATGTTCAAGTTGGGGGCTGCATACAGTACCTTTTGGAATGGTAATCAGAGCGTGTCGGGGAATAGCCCACCTGGAGGGGTGACGTAATCGGGATTCCCGGCGAGCAGGAAGTCGCAGCACAGCGAGTGTTGGATGTCCCCCCGCGATTAGACACATTGAAGTGGAAGAAATTATCTCCGATCCTGCGTGGGGCTTTTATCTGTCGCCCTGTCTTCTTATGGAGGTGAAATAAATAATATGAGAATAAAATAACCCTTCCTAGCTACCTCAAACAGATTCTGTGTTGCTTGATCCAAATCTGATTTGTCTATGTTAATAATGCTAATATTAAAAGATTAATCAGTATGATAAATACATCCTATTGAGAATAGAGCTAGGGGCTGTGATCCAGTATTTGAAAGGTTTTATTAACCTACTAGCATTCATTTCTGAATAAAACAATTGGCAGCGCACAAGCATGTTACAATTTCACATTCCACGTCAAACGATGATTATGCATTAAGTTTTATGCATTTTTATGAATTGTGACTGGCCATCAGAGGTGCTTTGAGTGGCGCCTCTGCCGGTCAGTGTAAATTCAGATAAAATCTGACAGACTACGGGCGATGAGAAGTCTGTGAGAGAAGCGCCATCTTCTGGGTCTACCCTATATTACAAGGAATGGGTGGAGTTTGATTAAAACATCGACACTCCCAGGAGAAGGAGGGGGCCTCTCTGGCGGCTGGAAGTTGGAAGGCAGCTGGCTGGAACTGGAATGGAACTGGGCTGGAAGCTGGCAGGTATTCGGCTGGCTTTCAGCTTGGATGGGAACTTTTAAACCGCTACTACTGTAATTTTGTGTGTTTTCTGTATACTCTTGTCTTTGTGGTGGATTTTCATGTCAAGGACATTTATGGTTCTGTTTGTTTCCTCTACACATGTGAATCTGATATTTCCAGTGCCAGATTAGATTTGTTCCAGAATATTGTCTACATATCTTTTTTTTTTCAGCTTTTAAGTTTTAATTACACTCAGACATCAAAACACAAGAAACACAACACAACCAACTTCTAGGGGCGTGTCATGTAGTGCATGGTGGGCGGAGCTGCTCGGGCGGCCTTGCTCCCAGCCCGGCATGGTCACTGCCCCTCAGTTTTAATCACAAACAACACACAAACAGTCATGAGCACACTGGGCAATGGGGTCTTCTCACCCAGTTTCCTGGGGGCCACCAGCAACGGGCAGGGGGAAGTGGTTGCCCCAGGGGCTGGTGATGGTGCCCTGGTCCCCGGGCTGTGGTGCTGGAACGTTGGGTTGGGTGCTAGCCATTGCACCGGGTGGTCGTCTGGGGGGGCCTAGTCCTCCTGGGCGTGGTGCAGGTCGTCTGCCTTGGGGTGGGGGGGGCTTCCATGCTTTTAGGGCCCTGGGCTCTGCTCTCTGGCCGGCCTAGATGGCCAGTTCCTGGTGGGGTTGGCAGCTACCGATCTTGGCCCTGCAGGCCACAGTGCTGACTCAGCATTGAGGTGTCCAGTGGGTTTATACACTAAGAGATGCTTTGGTTCAGGTGTGTGTGTTTCTGGTTCTTTGGTTGTTGTTGTGATACATGTTGTTGTTGTCTTGGCTATTTTTTAGGAACTCCTGATGATTGTCTGCTTAGTTTACCTGTAAAAGCTGTAGGAAATTCTCTGTTGTGTTTCTATACAGGTGTAGAAGCTACTTGTCTGCTGTTAGATTGGATTGAAGCTCGTTGCTTCTATCTGCTGGATCTTTGTCTCCTCTTCCATTTTACTTCTTTTTACCTTTTTTTTTTTTTTCAGTCCCCTCTGGTCAGGTCCAGCAAGATTACATAAATTCCATAATTCAAAATAAATAAATAAGATAAATAAAAATAAATAAAAAATATAAAAAAAATTAGATTATCAAGAGGAGTTCGACACAACACAGCAGCCAGACCATCATCCTGCCGCCACCGTGCCGGAGAGGACAAGGTAGGAAAATAAAACCTGATGCTGTGGCCTTGTAAGTTAGGTCACGACATTCCCTCGCCCCCCGCAGCACTCTCTCCTTGTCAATGTAGCGATGAAAATGCACTACCACCGGGCGTGATCTTGGCGGGGATTGGGGCGGAGGCTGCAGTGAGCCCGGGATCTCCGCAATGTGTCTCCAGCTATCTACTTGATTGAATCAGCCATTAACTGACCTGGGTTGTTGCCTTCAATGTCATCGGGTAGTCCAATAACTCTTAGATTCTGATGCTTTGAACAGCATATCAAGTCCTCCACGGCCGCTGGACGTGTACCGTTCTCTTCCGTTACGGAGAGCAGCTACTTCTGGATCCGAGCTAGTGACGCTATCCGAGGATCTCGACAGTAACTCGGAAGTGGCGGAGCTGTGTCTGACCACGCTGGTTGTGATGGAATAAATGAATCGGCCTGAGGACCTCGCGCATCACAGTGTTGAGCTCTGCAGCTGTGCTTTTTCTAGATTTTTCCAACTCAGTGACAAGTGCTTCCAGCATGAGCAGCATGGTAGACATCTTGTTAAGGTTGTCTCTGGGGTGAAGAGAAGTCTGTTGTGGCTGATTTTTTCCAGTTACATGTGTAGGTTCACTCATGCTCATGTAGAGTTAACAAACCAGTGATTATCACAAACTGTCACGCAGAGAGTGGACTTTAAAGACGGACGTAGTTAGCAAAAGTTACTGAAATGATACGAACAGCTCGTATCCTTCCACTACATCGTGCAACAGGAAGTCTGGTATTTGGTTGCTTTCTGAAAGAGATCCTGTTCTGCCATGGTTTGGGATCCATGTTGCAGAGTTGTATTAACTACTATTCCAGTGAATGTCCAAGTGGTTTGACTTACCTGACCAACACTGAGCTGCATCAGCGCTGGATGCATCATTTCTCTGGTCCAAAATACTTTTATTTCTCTTAAACGATTCAAAATCAGATCAAAGGAGACGTAATGATACTGGTAATGTATGTTTGAGTAACGTCACATCATCAAATCAAGTCTCCTTCATCTCTACAAAACATATCAGAATCAGAATCAGAATAAGAATACTTTATTAATCCCTTTGGAATTCCTCAGGGAAATTATGAAATATAAAACCAACTGAGGTCAACCAGAGAGCCTGACAGGACAAAAAAACTAAAAGCTGGAGGTTCGGCTGGTTTCTGTCCTCCAGCTCAGAGACGTCTCATCTGGGACACGTTAAAAAAAATCCTTGAATTGTTGTCATAGTTTGATATCAGACAATTTAATAATTTCTCCCTTTAAAGCAAAATGACAGAGATCTCCTCTTGATTCAGGATCGAGGGGAGAGGTTTAGATTAAGAGCAGCAGAGTGTTGGACCGGCGACACATGTTGTCATTGCTGTCCGCTAATCCTCTGTTTTCATCTGCGGACGCGTAATCCTCATAAACCCCGAGGGGAGATTAAACTCAGCAACATGACACAGAAATCAGTCTGCATCGTCCAGCAGGACTCAGGTGGAGGCAGATAAGAACAGGTGGAGACAGGTGAAGAGATAATTGGACAATAAAATGGAGCATATATGACGCTGAGGTCAGCGAATTGGACGGTGAGTAACTGCTGTGTGCTTGTTTTTACTGAAACATGGCTGAACGACAACATTCCCGACTCTGCTATACAGCTGGAGCAGCTAGCATGCTACCGAGCGGACAGGGACCTCGTAAACGGAGGAAAGACTCATGATAGCGGGGTCTGTGTTTTTATCCATGATGCATGGTGCCGGGATGCTAAGCTGGTATACAAACACTGTTCACCTTCTGGTGGAGTTTATGATCTTTCTATCTGCCCAGGGAGTTTACTGCCATCCTGCTAGTTGCAGTTTACATCCCTCCCACCAACAACAGCAGGAGAGCAGCCTTAATCAACTGTACCAGGCCATCAGTGAACAGCAGACAGCTTCACCATCCTCGCTGGAGATTTTAATCACGCTGATCCCAACACTGTCCTTCAAAAATTTCACCAGCATTTCCCAATATTCTGGACCTGGTCTACATGTAACACAAAGGGTCATATAAAGCCACCCCTCCCCCACATCGAACTCTCTGATCACCTCACTGTTATGCTAATGTTAGCATAGAGTGAAAGTCATCAAACCAGCAGAAGCAGGTCAGAGTGGCCAGAGGAGGCCTCCTCTGCTCTTCAAGACTGCATTGACACAACATACTGGAAAATGTTTAAGCAGGCAGCCATTTACAGCAACCATCCAGACACACAGGAGCACACAGACACTACATCCTACATCACCAAGAGCATCGATGGTGTGACCTACACGAAGAGCATCATCACACAGGCTAACCGGAAGCCATGGCTCACAGGGGACGTCCACAGGCTGCTGAGGCCCAGAGACAACGCCTTCAGAGCCAGGACGAGTCTGTCCTGAGTCTGTCCCGGGCATCAGGAAAGGAACACACAGAGGAAAACCTCCCACTTCAAAGACAGCAGAGACGTACAGAGCCGATGGCATCCAGGCCGTCACGGACCATAAGCCCGCCACAGAGCTGCAAGAGCAACACCTCTCTGCTCAACAACCTGAACAGCTTTGCAGGCTTCAAAGCACAAAACAACACACCCACAGAAAACCCTGCCCCCTCCTCGACCAGACCCAGACCACGACCAGACTCTGAGCCTGTCTGCACCAGCGTGAAGAGGACCCTCTCCGCCATCAACACCCGGAAGGCAGCAGGTCCAGACAGCACCCCTGGCTGTGTGCTGAAGGACTGCACAGAGGAGCTTAAGAAGGTCTTCACAGACATCGTTAACACTTCTCTGATGCACGCTGCTGTTCCATCATGTTTCAAAGCCGCCACCATCATACCTGTGCTGAAGAAATCATCCTCATCCTCCTCCAATGACTACTGCCCTACGGCACTGATGCCCATTATCATGAAGGGCTTTGAACGGCTGGTCATGGCACACATCAGATCCCCCCCCACCACTAATTGTCTTGGGAGACATGAACATTCACATTGGCAAATCACAGCGACTGACTTTCTGGCTCTCATCTACTCTTTCAATCTCAAACTGGTTCAGACTCCTCCAACACACAAAGCTGGTAAAACTCTTGACTTGGTGCTGACCAGAAACTGCTCCACAGCCGACCTGTCCGTCACCCCGCTGCATCTCTCAGACCACTTCCTGCACCTCAAACCCAAAGAGCTGAACTACCTCATAACTAATAAGGTCATAAAGTCAAATGTCGTCATATGGTTGAATAAACTATAAACTGTTGAGCTCTGTTTAGATGTCTGCCTCTTTAATTAAGTAGGTTTTGTGTGGTAATTTGTGTGGAACCTTCAAAAAGTTTTGGAACCACAGTGTGATGATGTTATCACTGCCATGACGTTCTGGTGGGTGGGTCTTTTCTCTTTCTCAGGAAAGCTGAGTCAGCCATCTTGAACTTGTAACAGTTAATTTTGTTTTTATTTGTTTGCTGTGCATACTCTTTTCCCTGCTTTAAACCACCACCACCTCGGTTTTTTCATTGGTCTTATTTTCATCAGCCCTGATTATGTAACGTTAACTTTTTTGTTTTGAATTGAATTTTTAAAAATGGTTAAAATGTGGAACTTGGAATGCATTTGTAAAGTGTGCACACTAAATATTTGTTGTAAATAGTTTACTAATCCAGGTAACGGTAACTTTAGAAGTTGTTGAATGTGAGGAATATGTGTCATTTCACATTTAACGGCGTAACATTTTAGGCAGGCTTTCTAGATGAACTACATCATAATGTATCAGCCAGTTGTTGTTGTTTTGTTCTCCGCCGGTTCTGCACTTACATACTGAGTATATTATTGGAGTGTTCGCGTTAGACGGTCAGTACTTTACGTTAGTGACCCACATATCGGTAGCCAACCGTCTGTGTGTGTGCTAGCTGGAATCTAAAATGTTTAACAGGCTAATGTGGGCGCGTTATGATGCCAACCAGGCCTGTGTTTGTAGTTCTTTGTAGGCTCAGTTGTGTGGTTGTGACATCATCTCAAAATCCTTTGAACAATTCAGGTAGAACACATTACGAAGTACTGTTGTTAATTTGTTTTATTTAATGTGTTTCCACAGTCATTATTTTTAAAAATAACTATAGTTTTATCTTAACTGCAGAGTCCACAGAGCAAGAAAGAAAAAAAACACTTTAATAATACACAACTATCAGATAAGCACAAGTTGATGCTTTGCTTAAAAACCAACTTGCTCATTTTTTAACATTTTAATTTCTACCATAATTTTTGTACAGTGATTTTTTTGTTTTTGTCTGTGTATTCACTTTTTTATATTATTTACTAGGATATATTAATTATTATTAAAAAAAACAAACAGGACCAGATGACCATGCGTTAGTAGAAAAACTGTCCTCATTGACGCGCCGCTTGGAAACAAGGCCTCAGATTTGTGCACCACTGCATTGACTGTGAGTAAAAGTTGCAAATGTTTGGATAAACCAAGGCGCTGGACCGCTTCATTGATGAAAACCCAGAGCTGAGGACTTTCAGTGTTTAGGTTCCGCGTGGTGGATTAGTGGAGAGCATGCATGCAGCGCGTCTAGCAGAGCCGCCATGCAGGACAACAATGGCGCTGCGTGCACGCGGATGGAGGATGCAGACAGCTGCGCGTGCACGCGGCAAAACAACGGGCCAACAAGCCGACTCTTCGATAGACATGGGATTTATGGCTCTTTGAAGGGAGCCGGATCTCGAGGAGCCGTTCCTTTCAAAGAGCCATTCAAAAGACTGGCTCGTTCTCACAATATCTTACAAAACTTCACAATATATTAGAATGACAAACAAAATATGTACCTATATAAAATCTACTATACAAGATTAAAAATTATAGGAAAAATATAGATAAAAAGGATAAACCTGAGCAGTCAGTGCAAATTCCAGTAAATGTTTTAGATAGAACTCACAGTATTTGTTTCTGAACAATTCTCTCTGTCTATCGATGCTTCACATGAACGGAGACTTCTATGATGTCACATGTTATTTTATTTTCATTTTACTCAACTGTACTACTTCCTATTTACTTATTTATTCATTTATTTATTCATTCAGTCATTTTTAGCTGGAAGGGGGGGGGGGGGGGTTGGGCTTGGCGTGTGTGTGTGTGTATACGTGTGTGTGTGACTGTGTGAAAGATTTCATTGAGTGTTTTTATTCTTATGTTTTTAATCATGTAAAGAACTTTGTGTTGCCGATGGCATGAAAAGCGCTTTACAAATAAAGTTAGATTTGATTTGATGAAGGCAGTGTCAAAAATTTGTTTATAAAAAGAACGGCTCACAGCTGTGAATCAGTTCCCATCATTCATTTAAAAGAGTCGTTCAAAAGAATCGATTCGTTCATGAACGTCACATCTTTACTCTCCGAGCCACGGAGGAGTCCTTACAGAGGAAAATGAACAGCAGAAGAAGTAAATTAGAAGAGGCCAGCTGACCCTTAAAAAGAATGAACTGATGCATCTCATGGAAAATGATTTGGTCAAAACTAAGTTATCAGAGGGATTCACCTCTGGTTTTGAGAACTTCAGAGAGGCCAATAATGTGGTCACAGAACAATTTAGCTGTGTTTTGTGACTTTATTGGTCAAGTGGATGTGTGGATTATTGAAGCACATGGTCATTTGGAGGAAGCAAGAAAAATGGATGAAAGTGTGTTTCCTGCTGATAGCATTTCTGTGGTGTCAAGACAGACTATGGATATTAAAAGCACCGGCTCTGTGCGCTCCAAAGCTACACTGGAGCGCTTGAGGGCTGAATTGGACAAAGTGGCACTAATGGCCCAGGCTGCTGAACTGAAGGAGAGACGGGCGTTAGAGGAACAAGAGATGTGCCTAAAAGCTGATAAGGAAGAGCTGGAAATCAAGCTAGCATTAGCTACTGCTGATGCTAAAGTCAAGGTGCTGCAGAGCTATGAGGGATCAGTAACAGGTTGGAAAGGCTCCGTCAAACAGCCTTCACAGCAGCAGGTCACCGCCCATCAGTTCCAAGGGGCAACTCCCGACTACACTGAGCGACAAAGAAGTGAGGGTGGTCGCTTACAATTGCCATCACTCTTCAGTGACCCCATAACGGTGTGTAGTAGCAACAGATCTCAACTTAGCTCAGCGAGAGGTTGGTGGTGAAACTCTTTTCAATGTTCTTTAGCACCAAAATGACATTACTGAGCGTCTGGTGAAGCAACAAAGAATTACCGCACTACCACTACAAAGCATCCTTATATTTATGGGAAACTGTCACACCTGCATCAGATCCTGCCACGCTCCGCCGAAGCAAGTCCCCTGAATACTGATTGTCCACACCTGTTACCTGTCACTGGGACGTCCTTTTAAACCACGGTTGGTGGATCACTCGCCATCGGACCTCGTTAAGCTTCGAATGGACAATCCTGCTTCCCTATCCTTTTCTAAGGAATCCCAGCCGACTCCTGGACTCTGTCTGCGTAAGACTGTTTTCCGTTGATTTAGCTTCTTTCCCTTGATCATGTTTGGGAGTGAATAAACCTGCTGTCATCCTGATCTGTCTCTGGGAGGTCTATTCATAACAGAAACCCCTTGGACTATAGACTTTTCATAAGAGCTTTTGAGCATAGTGTGGAGAACAAGACTGATGAAGACCAGCTGTACTTTTTAGAGCAGCATACCAGTGGACAACCGAAAGAGCTGATACAAAGCTATCTGCACATGGATCCAGAGCTGGGGTATCAGACGGCCAAAAGGCTCCTTAAAGAACATTTTGGCATGATTACAGTGTGGCGGTGGCTTACATCAACAAGGCTTTGACCTGGCCCTCAATTAAGCCAGACGATGGGGAGGCCCTGAATCCATTTGCCTTGTTCTTGGCAAGCTGCTACAATGCTGTGTCAGAGATGGAGTTTATGGAGGAGATGAATAGTGTGGCCAATATGCGAGCTATTGCCTACAAGCTGCCATATAAGCTGAGAGAAAGGCGGCAAGGTGTGGCTTATGACATCCAGGAGAAGCAAGCACAGACTAAAGTTCAAGGACCTTGTGAACTTCATTACGACTCAAGCAAAAATGGCACTGCATCAATTGTTTGGGGAGCTGAAAGAGGACACAAGAGGACATCTGAAGTCTTCAACACAAGCTTGCAGCAGAGAGAAGAAGCAAGTCGATCTTCACAACTGTTGCTGTCCAAAAGAACCTGTATGTCCAAAAGAACCTGTATGTAGATCACTCCGACGTTAAAAGGAGCCCCAAAAGACACTTAGACAAACAAGAGACTGATACTAGATCCAAAGATGCCTTTGCCAAGCCCTGTCTGTTTTGCCAAGATAACCACAGCATGGCAGAGTGTAAAAAGAAGAGACGATCACTGAATAACATAAAGATAGATTTTCTTCTAAGCAATAGACTATGCTTCAGCTGTTTAAAATCGGGCGATATGAGCTGGCAATGTGGCAAGAAGCTGAGCTGTGAATTATGCTCCATCCCATTGTTCTTCACTTAAAGACCAATGACAGGCCAATGCCAACAGAAGAGGCACTCAGAAGGCGACAAGATGACAAGTGGCTTTGTGGGCACTAGAGGTGAGCAGTGTGACGATGATGAGGCCAGAGGTGTGAACATTATACTTCCCATTGTTCCAGTTCAGGTGAAGGCTACCACAGGCACTGAAGTGATCAAAACAAACACATTCCTTGACCCAAATAGTACAGCTACTTTCTGTACAGAGAGACTTATGAATAAGCTAAAGTTACAAGGAAGAAAGATAGACATTCTTCTCACAACAATGGGAAGTAAAAGACCCGTTCCAACCCACGATGTGACCGGGTTGGAGGTGTGCAGTTTGAACAGCTGCAACTTCATTCAGGTGCCAGAAGTCTTCATCCAAAAGAGTAGACCAGCACGTCAAAGCAACATTCCCAAGCAAACTGATGTGCACAGGTGGCCACATCTAAAAGGGCAGCACACATCATGTCCCAAGATCCATGGAACCAGAAAAGATCATCTGGAGCGTTGACGATGGGCCGAACGCAGTAAGAACTCTTCTGGGCTGGAGGATTAACGGGCCACTGAGAGAGGGCGACACTAGAGATGGCAAGGCAACAGTAGCTGTTAAGTCCAATAGACTATCTGTGGCTAAGCTGAATAACTTGTGGCGCCAACAGTTCAAGTATGACTTCCCAGAAAGTAAGCAAGAAGAAGAAACAGTGGCACAAAGAATACTTGCCGAAGCTCCAGATGCGGCAGACGTGGTCCAGAGTCAGAAGAAACTTCTGAAACTGGTGGATGAGTCGACGCCCCGAATTTCCTGGTTCATGGGCAGGATCATCCAGGTTGTTCCGAAAGAACATGGACTAGTAACAAGCATCAAAGTTAGGACCCAGACCACAGAACTCATAAGGCCTATTACTAAGGTCTGCCTTCAGTTTGAGGAGCCATAAAAGGAAAAAGGACTTAGGAGTAATTGTTTATTGGTTTGTTTGAAATAAAATTTAAAAGTGTGGGCCAAGTAATTAGTGTTTTGCCTGAATTTTGGTTTATTTTTTAAACTGTGTTGTGGCTTCTGTTTTTTGTTTCTGCCAATAGTGGACACCCTTGTTTAACCTATAAAGGCCACACTTTTTCCGCTCACCTCTGGTTTTGTTTGGGTTGAGCCAGAGGGCGCACAGTTTTTCTACCGTCGTCATCACGGTAATTTAATTTAGTTTAGAATAACCAGTCTGGCTTGTTTTGACCATGCTACCTTGGCTTGTATCAGCACCTGTGCAATAAAAGGAACTAAAATGCTCTGCTGGTATGGACACTCCAATTGTTTTACTGCACGACACGTGTAGATCAAATACTCAAACAAACAGGACCAGTCAACCAATCAGTTGCATTTGTACTAGTGGAACATTTGACCCAGATATTTTCTTTGTCCCAACCGATACTCAAACATGACATTAGAGCGGTTTTACAGAGTCATGACATCACTGTCAGTGAAGCAGTTTTAAATGAGGTTGTCAGTACTGTTTTGAACAGTATTGTTATTGTCAGTGCCACAGCTAAGGGGAAGCAGTTATCCTCAACGAAGAGAAGGAAAACATTCATTGAACGTAATTACCCGGGGGTAATGCCTGTAGAGTATCTGCTAGAGCCGAGACACACAGCAGTGCATGTTTCCATTCTGGAGATGATGGAAAAAATCTTCAAACATACAGATATTTTGGACAAAATAAAAGAAAAAAAGGTTGCACAAAAACGGCCATTATGTAAGCCACCAAGATGGTATACTGTCACCGGCTTTCCACCTGATGTCCTCCATGATCTTTTGGAGGGTATTGTGCCTGTAGAGCTTGCTCTGTGTATTGGAGAGATGATCCGCTGCAAATACTTCACTCTTGAATATTTGAATGAGAGAATTGGGTCATTTCCATACCAGCACACGGACAAGAGTAACAAGCCTCATAAAATACCACAGACTTTAACTGTAAAGAAAAGCGTTGGTGGTAATGGCCATGAAAATGCCACAACACTTAGACTGCTGCCTTTGATTATTGGAAATGCAGTTCCTGAAGAGGACGGAGCATGGACTGTGCTAATGGAATTAAAAGAAATAGTAGAGTTATCTCTGTGCTCTGAATTCACAGAGGGGTCCATACAGTATTTACAGTCCAAGATACAGGATCATAGAGAGATGTTGAAAGAAGCCTTTCCAGATTTTAAACTCCATTCCAAGCATCACTTCATTGAACATTACCCTGACCTGACCTTGTACGCTGTCTTGGACCCCTTGTGGACGATGAGGTTTGAGGATAAACACCATTTTTTCAAGAGAGTTGTGCATGACACACAAAAGCATAGATGGGAGATTGCTCTTGACACCCAAACATTTCATTTTGTTACACTGAAGGTGTGTTGAAACACATAAACACCCGACTGCAACAAGCTGTGTGGACCAGTGGCAACGGGTCCTTGAACAAACTGCCCCACTTCAGCAGCTGGCCTTCTAAATGTCACATCGTCCAAGTGGTGTCCCAGTGTTTATATGGACCAGTGGGTCTGTGGACATGTATACTGTGTGTGTGTGTGTGTGTGTGTGTGTGTGTGTGTGTGTGTGTGTGTGTGTGTGTGTGTGTGTGTGTGTGTGTGTGTGTGTTTGTGTCACCTTCACTCTCCATGAGAATTAACAGGTTTAAATCTTTGTTTCAGTAACCAAAAGATGGCTGCTGCTCAGACGCATGTGTATATGTTGCACGAGACACTGCCGTGAAACTTACTCTACCTGAGCGTCAGTGGAGGAGCTGAAAGAAGTTATGCAAGAGAGGTTCAAACCCAGACTAGATGGGACTTTTGGCTGCATTATGAGGACCCGGACTTTGATGGGGATCTTTGTCTTCTTGTGGACATCCAGGAGTTACCAGAGAGGGGCACATTGAGAGTCATCAGACCTGAAGGTGACACCTCATCTACCTGGTCTTCTGACACAGACATACTGCCACATGTCCCTACTTTACCTTAGATCACAAAAGAGTGACAGCGAGCAAGAGGGAGGAGGACGCTGCAGGTAAGTGATGCTAATGCTGTAGGTGACGTAGTTCCGGGGAGACGGCAGATTCAAACTAGGCATGCCCAAACATTTATACTTTCATTCAATTATATTTTGTGCCAGCCTAATCAAAATATTCTTTAAAGTAGAAAAATAGTGTCTTTAAAAGGTACACTCTGGAGCACAGCGGGAAGGATTTGGCCAGCCTGACAGATTTTATACATCGTTGTTACGACAGAATCGTCATGGGGAAACCAAACAACACGTCCACCCCCTCCACCTCATCTAAGTCCAAGAGACAGCGAAATGAGGATTCACCTGGAGCTATTTCACCACCGGGGAACGACTCAACAGATGTTCTGATCTCTATAGTTAAGAAACTCAGTAGTTTTGATGCGCGTTTGAGCCTGGTAGAAATTCTCCAGAAGGAGTTCCAGGCGCTACGTGAATCACTAGAATTCAGCCAGAAGCAAGTGGAAACTCTGGCTGTAGAAAATGCTGGTCTCAGAGAGTCGGTAAAATCCCTCACCGAGGGCTTGACCCGTCTCTCAGGGGAAAATAAGAAGATGAAGGAAACGGTGATCGATCTGCAGGCGCGGAGCATGAGAGAGAACCTGGTATTTGCAGGGATTCCAGAGCAGACGGAGGAGGACCCCAAGACCACAGTGAAAAACGTAATCAAAACTCACCTGAAGCTCCCGGAGGAAACGGTGGAAAACATCTCCTTTCACAGAGTCCATCGGCTCAGAGGGAGGAAACCCGGGTCCAGCAGACCAAGACCTATTGTAGCGAAGTTCACCAGCTTCAAACAGAAGGAGCAGGTGAAGAACCAGGGCCGCGAACTGAAGGGAACCAACTTTGGAGTAAATGACCAATATCCCAGAGAGATTCTGGACCAACGGAGAGTCCTGTTTCCCATCAGGAGGAAATTTATCGCTGAAGGCACTCGCTCTGTCATCGCGGTGGATAAATTATTTATTAATGGACAGCTGTACCGCGACCTGGTGTGGGTTGGTGCATGCCCTGGTGTCTGGTTGCCACCCTGGGACCCAGGGTATGGCCCGGGGGCAGGACAGGTGTAGGGGTTTGAAAGGGGGCTGAGTGGGATTCGGGGGATTATAGGGGGAGGTGCTGGGGTGTGAGACAGGGATGCTTGTATGCTGTGTGTGTGTCTATGCTTTGGATGATGTTTGCGTGGGTGTATGTTTGTGTGCGTGCGTATGCATGTGCTAGGATGAGTGGGAGTGTGTAAGATCATAGGTGAGTAGGTGGGGTGGGGAGGGATGACATGACCCTGTGGGGGGGCCTGGGTGGGCCTGGGGGTGGTGAACCGTAGATCTGGGCTCCCCCGCTATTCTCCTTCCGCTCCTCTCCTTCCCCTGTGGTGTCTGGTGGGTGGGTGTCTTCTGGGGTCGGTGGCGGCTTGTTGGCTGCAGTTGCTGCGTGGCCTGGTCGTGGGGGACAGCTGCCTCTGGCCTGTCTTGGCCTGGGGGGCTTCCTGGGGAACGGGGGTGCCTAGTGCTGCTGGCAGCTCACCATCACTATCTTCTGCCGCCCTTCGGGTGGGGCTGGAGTCATCGTCGGGTGGGGTAGCATGGGTTGGTGCTCTGGGGCTGCTGCTGAGGGCCCAGGTCTCTGGGCTGCCCTGGTCTGCCTCTGACCTCCGTAGAGGCGTGGTCGCATTTGCACGATCTCACTCACCACTCTTCATCACTGATCACTCCTCTTCCTCATCCTCTGCATGCTGACACAGTCACTGAGTTGTCCAGTGGGATTTATACTAAGAGAGAATTCTTCTTTTTATTTCTCCTGTGAGTTAGTATCTGGTCGCTGTTACGTCTTTTTGATTTGGTTATTATTTAAAAACTCTTAATGGCTAGCAGCTCTGTTTTTTCTGTGTGTGTGTTTCTGTTTTTGTGAGTGTGTGTGCAAGGGCGTAGCCATCATTTTAGAAGTGAGGGGGACAAATTATTTAGAGGTCAATTGAGTAATTTTGAATAATTTATCATTCTCTCGCATAGCAGCTAAAGAACCACATAACCACGAACAGCACAGCACCAGGGAACATACTTTAGTTCTTTAGATTTTGATAGTATATCACTTTAAAGTCAAAATCTAAAATCTAAAGCTGCCAAACTCTGGTTGAGCTAACATAGAATGACCCTGGAGCATCTACAGGGTAAGTAGCCAGGTTATTAAGTGCCAAATGACAACACTGAAAACAAAAAGTTCTGTAAAACACTGTTCCTATTTAAAAAAAAAATCTGCACCAAAATTAAATGGAAGTGACAAGGTAACAAGGTAATAAGCCACATAATTTAATAGCAACAAGCAACAAGTGACACAAAAATAAATATATCAGCATTAAGATGTAGTTATTTTATCATTTATTTTATCATCAACGATGACAGCACAGATGTGCAAAATTTAAGTTAAGAATAATGGTATGACCAGTGCCTGCTGCCTAATACAGTAGCCAAACAATGTCTGTAAATAAATGAATAATAAACAAATAGTCTCTTTGAAATTACATATAAACTACATCTTTAAACTTCAGTGTCAATATTTTCCTTTTGAACTAAGGGAATCAAAGGCTGCAGGCTCTGCTAATTAACACCACTGTTAGTTCTGGAATAGCAGTGGAAATGCTAATCTTAGAGTCACTCTTATCCTAAATGCATTTCCTTAGCTAGTTATAATTTCTCCTACAATTTCTCCTACAATAATATAAACATTCCTTCATTCTCTGTACTTTCCACTAAGCTGGAGCCTATCCCAGCATTTAACAGGCATTTAAGAGGCAGGTACACTCTGGACAGGTCACCAGTCCAATATAAACATGCAAAGCAAATTTATAAATAGACTTAAGAATAGTTGTAGGAGCCATATGTCGGGTTATTTATTTTCCTGTATAATGTATGTGAGCACAGTGTGGTGACATCACCGTGATTGTGGGTGGCACTGTGGTAGATTAGGTAGATTAGCCAAAAATTCAAGTAAGGGTATTGTTTCTTTAGAGCAACATTATTTGAGTAGAAGTAAAGAGTACTCATCCAATTAATTACTTGAGTAAGAGTAAAAATATATTTAGTGAAAAAAACTGAAGTATTAGCCTAACATCTGATTTATTCATCAAATAACACTAATCAATCAATCAATCAAAATAATAATCAGTAATCAGCAAATTCATGTACTTTAAACTTTAACTACCACAAAATAAATTAAATCTTTACAAATATAATAATAAAAGGAACACAAATACATTTTCTACCCAAAAGTGAGTAATCTTAGAGTAGCCTAAACAGTAACCTAATGATACTTGAGTAAGAGCAGCCTGTTGTTACTTTAGAAAAATATTACTCAAGTAAAAGTAAAAATTATTTTGCAACAAAACAACTCTCAAGAGTACAATTTATCCAAAAAGTTAATAAAGTAAAAGTCAGGGAGTAGATACTACCACCTCTACCTTAACTAGCTAGCTTAGCTAACTAAACTGACATCTATCCATCATCCTTTAAAGTGCTCATAGGTAATATAATATATAATATACAATATAGAACATCTCTGTGTTAGCTAAACAGTATCTACATTCAACAGCATTACTCATCTTTCACGATTTGTTTGGAAGAAACTTTCTAAAGTTTTATGCCTCTTGACTGGTTTGCTTAACATGTATGAAGATGTGAATCACACCAAAGATAGCCCGTCTCTGTTCACACACGGTGTTTGTTTGCCACCTTAGCTCCGCTTGCTCATGATGTGGCTCGGAAAAATGTGTTTGTACATGTTAAAATTTAATTAAGATGTTGTAATGGCTGTAAAAAGTGCGGGGGACAGAGGGCAGAGATGCGGGAAGTGCGGGGGACATGTCCCCTGTGTACCCCACATCTGCTACGCCCGTGTGTGTGTGTGTGTGTGTGTGTGTGTGTGTGTGTGTGTGTGTGTGTTTTGTGTGTGTGTTTCTGTTTTTGTTTTTGTAAAAGTTGTAGGTAATGTTCTGGTGTGTTCATGTACAGGTGTAACAGTTTGTTGTCTGGTTGTAACGGTTGACACAGGGACGGCTGGACACAAGCGCAGGTTGCAGGTAAGATGATTTAATGAAGTCAGTCAGCGGATAGGATGCACAAGCAAAAGCAAGACTAGACACTGAATGAGGGTAAACAGAAGATATATATAGGGCTGTGTCCAGGTGAAGACTATTAGTCTGATGAGGGCCTGCAGGTGATCCTGACAATGACAACTCCCGGTGCGTTGTGGTTAGTGTAGTCCAGTCCTAGTACTTGGGAGATGACGAGCGGGCCGGAGGACGAGGTGCAGCCCTGACACTGGTGATGGTGTGGATTGAAGGGTCGTTTCCTTCTGTCTGTGATCTTTTTGTCTCCTTTCTTCTTTCCCTTTTGCTCTTTTTGCTATTTTCCATCGTTTTCTGTCCCCTCCGGTCAGGTCCAGCAAGATTACATAGATTCTGTGATTCAAAGTAAATAAATAAATAAATGAATCACATTATCAAGAGGAGCCTTACCCATAGGCCTCCCCTTGGCAGAGCAAATTTGTTCAGCATGATACAGCAACCAGATTATTATTTTACTGATATGATGCTGGACAGGACAAGTTAAAAAAAAAAGATAACAAAAGAGTGAAATCCTTTAAAAAATGGTTGAAACAATCTACAGCTTTAAACCATCCCCATATGAAAAGGAATTACAGCTCACTCATGTCTCAGACTGACAGCTGGTGAAGACGGGGAGTCGTGATGGAAACTTCACATAGGGTACAAGGTTGCATCTTACCGAAAAAATCTGGCCAAAGCTGGGGTTGCAGAAGTAGCAATGAACACAGAGAGGCATAGCCGAAACAACCCAGACAATGACCACCACCATCAAACCATAAAGAAAGCTCGAAAAGCTGAGGTCAACTACATCATCAACCTACCAAAGGGTCATTCCCCAGCCACTCCGGAAAGAATGAGAAAAGAAATCATGCATGAAGTCGAAAAGACTGAGAGAAACCAATAAGTCATAGGCCAGCTCATGAACGCAACATATTCTCTTCGTCGCCAAGAAATCGTTGGTGCTCTTGTAGCTCCACGGTTGGAGGTTGTGGTGGAGAGGTGGTCAGGCCTACTGATGGAGACACAGGTATTTTATAGTTCTTGTTGAGAGCAATTAATCAGCATGCCCATCTTAGCATGTCCACGTTGAAAATGTCTGTTTTAATTGAAATGGCTGAGAATTACCCCTAGGAACAACGTGGTGTAAATATGAGATGGGTCCTTGTCCTTCATGCGCGTGAAGATTCCTCCAACTTCTTCATAACCTGTAATGTAAGTGTATGACCTCACTATCAGCCCCTTATTAATTATGGGTGCCAATGCTGTAAGACATTGGCAACATATTGCTATTGCCTTTTTTTCTCCGCTCAAAACTTTGGCGGCTATCTCCTCCTACAGCTTTCACTCTACCCCCACAAAAGTTACATCAATCTGTGCGTCTCGATCGGGACATGTGTGGTATGACTTTTCTCGTACAAAAGTCTGGCGGTTCTCGAGTAAATCGCAATAAACCGCGATTTTTTGGAGACCTGTTTTCCCATAGGAATGAATGGGATTTGGCTCTGAGCAGCCCGAAAAACATAGGTCACTTTGGGAGCCTACAGCTCAGCCATATCTTCACCTAGAAACACCATTCAAAGTTTAAACGGGTCACGAAAGATAAACCTATCACTGGCCCGAAGGGCATTTTCATGTCTCTTACAGTTTGTTCACAATCACTGTTGAAGTTTTAGCAAAAAGTGCCAAAATCCTCTCCCTCTGCCTCCCTCTAGCTTTTGCTTCAAAAAGACATGCTTAAACAAAGTTCTCTCACGGCCAGAGTTTTTGCTCTACAGACACAATTTTTACATCAAAACGTAGGTTTTTTTGTTGGCTTCAATTTATCAGGAGCTCATTTTGGGCTAGGACGTACAGATTTGGAGCTATGAGGCTCAGAAAGACACAAAGTCTTTTCTCCCCACTCAGAATCCCCATTGATGGAACCATGTTTTAAAACTGCTGCCATTTAAGTTCTGTTTGCAGTACAGTGACAAGACTTATATCCTCGTGTCCCTCAAAGCCTTCTGCACCTAACGGTGAAAGAATTATTTTCATATGTATTACGGTTTGCTTTCAGCAGCAAGAAGTTCGGAGGCTTGCACACAGTGACTTCACAGTGCCATGTGCGTGTATGTGTAACCTGAGCCTGCCTGTCTGCTGCTATGGGGGAATGGGTGGGGGCATGGTTGCCATGGCAGCACTCTCAGCTGCTGTCATTGCAAAGAGCTACTGTTTAGCCCTTTCATACCTGTCAATCTGCAGATTTTGCAATCATGCAAAGATTAAACTTGTAATTTTCTCTGTCACTTTTCATCCTGTACACATCTAGATATCCCCCCCCCACAAAAACAGGAAGTGACTCTAACTCTGGACTGGGTTGACCAAAGAACTTGAAACTTGCCAGTTTTATTGAAAGTCCCTATCTAAACATTTCTGCACATGAACAATGACTACAGCGCCACCTAGTGGCCGCCTGATTTCTGCAGATTTTCCGATCACGCTGATGTTTGGCAGTTTTCATCTGACACCCGATCCGAGCACGCTCGTGCACGCGCGGCGACTGCGGCGCCACCTAGTGGCCGTACGGGAATATTTAACGGCATCGCATTCACCGGCGGGTTTGCCTCCGTCTCGCGCCGTCTCCCTCGCGCCGGCTGGCTCCCTCGCGGCGGCCGCGCGGCCGGCACACCAGGGGGCGGCGGGGCGACCGGCGCATTGGCACCCATCAAAATTTCTTTGAAATTTTCTAGTTCAACCCTACAACACCACTGAAATAACTCAGAGACCCAGGACCTGTTTTTGAAGTTTGCTTTAGTTGTTATCCTGCAAACTGACATGTAGAAAACAGAAATGTATGTTTGAAGCATACATCTAAACAAAAAGTGTGCTAACAGGTAGGTGTGAAACTAACGTACCAGCATATGTAAAGAAAATGTCTAAACATGTAGCTTAGTTGTAGTCTAAGTGCAAAGTGACAGTAATGTCACGTCTTTACATCATTAGTATGATTTGTATCCTGAGGAGCTGAACCCGTCTTTGTATTATTTGTGTTTTGTAGTCAGCTGATGGTCCAGACCTCGCTGGCTCTCCTGACTGTCGCCTCAGATCACACGTCTGATGCAGCCTTCTTCAGCCCTGAGAGCATCTGTGTTGTTGTGGACGATGAAATACTTGACTTATTTCTCCTGCTCTTCTATGCACATCTGCATCTATGCATTCGACCTACAGTATCCCAAAAACTCGAGCAAAAAACTCACATTTATCCAAAAAGTTGTGATGTGTTGCACCAGACCCTGTCACGGACACACCTGACACACATTACCGCAGCCATTCACCGGAATTCTGATAACCTACACCTGCAACCAATCTGACGCTGGGACTACATATACACAAGCGGCACAATCATTCCTTGTCGGACCTCGTTTCAACACAGTTGGACTCTCCTGATCTCCCCTTCCCGGTCTCGACTCTCCTCGCACCTCATCGTACTCCAGTGACTTCTGTTTCTCTGATCTCCAACGTAAGAACCCGTACCTGTCATCAGTCCGTGTGAATAAATCTTGGTTAACCTGACCTGTCTGCTCGTAGTCCTTCATAACATGATGTGTGTTGAAGATAACAAACCACTGAAAGGGCGTCTGCTGACGCTGAAGAAGGATCTGTTCAATGTGTGATTTTCTCAGAATGAGAAATTTGTTGGGGACATTTTTGTTGCCTTCCCCCTCTTCACAAATGTCATCATTTGCTTCTTCTAGCTCGTATTTAAAATGTGACACTGTGTGCCATTTTTTATTTTAGATTTAATACGCTGACTGACATGTTGCCTAGTCAAAGTTCATACACTGAATAACTTGTTGAAAATCACCAATTCATACCCAATACATGTTTATAGTGCTGTTGCCTAGAGCCGAACTTGATGCACTATGTTGATGTTGTGAGTTGAAGTACAACCTAGTAGAAACCAGGGCGTTATTTGAACGTTTTATTTTTAAAAATTGAGTGAGCCAAATGTTTTTAAACTGTTAATGGTTCCACATTGCTGTGGAGGATGGGTCATGCTTAAAGTCTGATTGAACTGTATCCTGCATCCTTTCTTCACAGTGTTTACTGAATAAGGTGACAAGAAGACACATAATACTGAATCCACTGTACCCACTGGAAATATTAACACTTACTGCACTTTAAATTACGTTTTTGTTTGCTTGAGTAATTTCCTTTGGTTTTAATTCATGAGAAGCACTTTGTTTTGACTGAGCACCGGTGTTCTGTGCCTTTTAAAAAGCACATTGTGTTGAATAAAAAATGCTCAACTGTCACTGTGTTGTGTTCATGTTTTCTTATTAGTTGATTATAATTGTCCAGTGTGTCAACATCAGTATTTAATTTTAGAATGAATTTTAATTACATTTCTCCCAGATTTACAGTTGAAGAATATTAATAATTTAATTAACATTTTCCTGAGATTTTTAGTTGAAAAATATGAAAAAATGTAATTGCATTTTCCCCTGATTTTGAGTCAAAGAATATTGAAAGATTTAAGTGAATTACTCCCTAATTATAGGTTGTGGAATGTAAATATTTGTATGGTAACGTTTAAGGTAATTTAAGACAACTGGACATACAATTTTTATTTTCTGTTTACATAAAACTTTTCAAAGCATAAAAAAAATTATTGTGTAATCTGTTCAAAGTCATTTTTGAGTTCTGTGAACTTATTAAGATTTACAGTGAGGTTAAATTCTCTGTCTTCCTTCCTCATGCCACTCTAGCGCAGGGGTTAGATCAGGGAAACAATGAAAACCTGCAGGATAACGGCCCTCGGGGAGCAGAGTTTGATACCTGTGCTCTAGCGGCTCCTAAAATTGAGATCCCTCAGACCTACACAGCTGTCTGATGAGGTTTACTCTACCCTCCCTTCCCACTCCGACTTCTCCTTACTGTCTATTACTGAGGCTACAGAAACACTCTGCTCCTCTCTCGCCTCCTCTCTGGACAAATTCTGTCCTCTGGTGTCAAAACCAGCCAGACAAAATCAAAAAAAAAAAAAAACAAGATAGCCTTTTATCAGAACAAGATCTGCAATGCTCCCAACACACGATATGTTCATCTCTTCTATCTCCACCACCTGCTCAGCCTCCCACTGTGCTGACTGCAGAAATGTTTGCTTCCTACTTCACTGAAAAGGTTGCTACCATCAGTAACCAATTCACTGAGCCTGACCAACTCAGCCTTACCAAACCAGCTACTGGTGCCTCACTCTGCTCCTTCCGCTCTCTAAATGAGGACCAAGTCTCTAAACTTCTAGTCAGCTCAAAACCCACAACCTGTCCTCTTGATCCTGTTCCCTCTGACATCCTGCAGAGCATTTTACCTACAATCAAACCTGCAGTGACCCATATTTTCACCTCCTCTCTTAAATCCGGTGTCTTTCCCTCTGCCTTCAAGCAAGCTCGGGTTACCTGCTGCTGAAGAAACCCACACTCAGCCCAGCCCAGATTGGAAACTACCGGCCGGTCTCACTGCTTCCATTCATGTCTAAACTACTAGAGCGTGCCGTCTTCAGTCAGGTCTCACAGTTCCTCCAAGACAACAACAACAACAACACTCAGAAAAAAAAGTAGCCTCCGACAGGGTCTAGGGTCCCCAGCTCTGGGATTCTGATAGGGGCCCTGGAGAAAGGGCGAGCAGTGCAAATTTAATCAAAATTGGACCAATTTTGTCCACAAAAATAAGTGTCCACATCCAATGCATTTTCAATAGGCTTTTCCTTACCAAAAACCCCCATTGTGGATGTGGACAGCCTCCCGCGGGCATGTCGTGTGACGTAGGGGCCCAGGGACACCAGGTACGCGTGCGGGGCGGTCCTCGATCCACTTATCGAACCTGTGTCACATGACGATGCCCGGACAATTTTCCCTCCAGAAGTGAAAAACTTTTGAAAAGATACTGTCAGGGTTAAAGAGCCGAACAGCTCTTGTTATTTTCTGGGTGAAAAAATTGGGAAAAATTTTTCTGGAGCCCTGCGGGCCCGGAAACTTTCAGGGGTCGTGGAGGGGGCGGCAGGCCACGCCCACGCGGAACCTGGGGCCCCTCGGACCCTTGGGGACTGCGTGGGAGGCTGAAAACTTTTTGCATTGAAAGAATAGGCAGACGCTTTGTCCACCTGCCAATAGCTTCCATTATATCACTTTTAGGGGTCTGGAGGGCACCCGAAAGGTCCCAGTAACCCCAAATTCATATAAGTCAATGTACGCTGTGGGCCCTACGAGGCAGATCAGCGCCTGTGTCAAAAACATGCACATGCACGAAATGCCAGCCAAACACTCGATGTTAAAGTATTAGACGCGGACAGAAGACTACAGTCGCCCCACGTTTCGGGGTCCCGCACAGCCTATAAATGGGCTAGAGACCCCAAAATCTGGTCAGTATTTACTGAAGTCATGCCGTACAAGGCTGCAGTGGAACCGTGAAGCTAAAACATTTATGTGTGAAAAGCCACCCCGTTTTACACTTTACAAACCAGGCCTCCATGTTAAAGTATAGGAAGAAACACACACCTTTATATCTCGGCCTGGAAATGGGCTAGAGACCCTGTATCAGTGTTTATTGAAATCATGCTCTACAAGGCTGCAGTGGAATGGTGAAACTAATTAGTCTGTGTGTTAAACGCCTCCTTCACATGGCATGATATGGTAGATATGGCCCTACATTCCCAGGTCCATATCTACCCCATCCTGGGGTCTGGAGGGGTGAAATTTCGACCAGTTGGTCCTGGTGGCCTGTACTACTAGCGTGTGAAGTTTGGAGTGAATCAGACAAGGTCAAAAAATCGCCAAAAAATGACCTTAAAGTCTTAAAGTGTTGAAAAATTCAGCTTTGTCCAATCATCACCATCTTCACACCACATCTTCCTGAGGCCCCTGGGGACCCCATGTTCCAATTTTAGCACAATAGCTCAAAGTATGTGTGAGTTATGCTGTTTGGGTGTCAAAGTCTAATACTTTGACATTGGGGGTCATGTCATAACTTAATCATTTCTTAAGATAGCAAGCTGAAATTGATATCACACACATTGGACAGACATGAGTCCACTTAGTGAGTTTCAGGTCTCTAGGACAAAGTTTGACCCAGTTTTAGCCTCTGTCCACGAGCCGGACTTGACACCCAATAATAAAGTCTTAGACGTGGACAATGGGTTTCAATCTGTCATACATCTGTCATACTTCATGCTAGGGTGCTCAGATTTGTACCACTTATCCTTTATGAACCTCTCTATATGTGTGAGAGGTTTGAAGAAAATCAGAGTAAGTATGCTGTGGTTATGGTGGTCTAAACCACAGCGTCCACATCTAAGACTTAATCATTGAGCCTCAGGTCAGGTTCAAGGACAGGTTTAGATGTACAAAGCTCAGTTTTGGCGAGAGTAGGTGTTGTTGCGAAAATAGTGGTCTGGTCCAGACCATGGTCCGGCCCACAGTAATGAGTGGTCCCTGCCACTAGGAGATATTTAAATCTGTGGTAGCTACATACTATACATTTCAGATATAAGAAAGGTTCTTTTTATTGTTATTTTTCTTTTTCTTTTCTTTTTTTTTTTTTTTTACATTTTAATGGAAGAACAAAATTCATCATAAATAAAAAAGACATTTGGTAAAATAATATGAAAAGATGAAGTATTAGAGCATTAGATTTTGAATCATTGGTAGGTACCATTAAAATTAGTTTCTTAAAGTTTTTAATTATTTGTTTTTTTGTTTTTTTGTTGTTTTTTTTTTTTTTTTTTACAAATTTTCACGCAACTTTTCTCCCCATGCTTCCACTTTATGGAATAATAGAGCTATAACCATTAATAGGAAGCCAATATTTAAACAGAATTGATATGAAAAAGGCATTGTCTTTATAATGGACTGTCTGGACATTAATGGAAATATTTTATCAACATTTTTCTACTAAATTTATTTTTATTTTCCTAAAATAGAATTCATTAAGGTTTGCAAACCATTCCTGTACTCTTGCTTATTGTCTTACACAGTGGTTTGCTATATTCTCTTCTGAAACCAAGTTTAACAAAAATTGCAGTCGGAGGACTTCATTTAATGAAATTGATTAAAACATTGTTTAAATCTAAGATATTCCCTAATTATGATCAACACATCAGACAAACAGCTGATTCTAAACTTCCAGTCATCCTTCCTACTCTCTGCAATCAGATTTTGCAACTCCTCTACCTCTGTCAGAGCTACTATCTCACACCTGGTCTAATTCTGTCACCTTTTCCACACACCCATCACATTGCAGTTATGAATCTTTGCATACGCTGAACCTACAAATATATATAGGAAAAAAAAATATGTGTGTATATTATTATTATTATTATTATTATTATATCATTGCTGCTACAATCATGTGCTGTTATCATTACACTGTCACTTTTACTTTTATTATATTATCATCTCACAAGTGCTCTTAAGTGTTTCTATTCTATTTTTCTACTTATCTACTTCATTTTATTGTGCTTTTTTGTGTATTTTTGTGTATTTTGTGTACTATTCCAGAATTGCCTCTAAGACCCAAAGTCAAGGAAACACATTTAATCACCCACAAATGGCAGAAAGAACACACAGTCAGTTTATCCATTTAAAAACAACAGGTGACTAAACTGCTGTCACTAAAACAAAATAAAATCATAATAAATAATAAGCCTAAATCACAGTCACTTAGTCCCAGAAAACATAAGTGCAGCCTAGCAGATAAGGAATGCAAATGGGTTTTATCCATCTAAAATGAAATATTAAACATGGTAATTATTTTTTTAAAGCTGAGTAATCCATGGGTGGTGGTTCAAAATCTAGTCTAAGGACCACAGCAAGGACTACTGATTTAGTTGCCACCTAGTGGCAGGGATCACTCATCACAGTGGTCCGGACCACTGATGTAGCCGACAATGACATGACAATGCCTTTTTCATATCAGTTCTGTTTAAATATTGGCTTCTTATTAATGGTTATCACTCTATTATTCTGTAAAAAGGGAGAGAAAAGTTGTGTGAAAATTAACAAATTAATTTTAATGGTACCTACCAATGACTCAAAATCTAATGCTCTCTATATATACACTACCGTTCAAAAGTTTGGGGTCACTTCCCTATTGAATCCCATGGCAAAGTGACCCCAAACTTTTGAACGGTAGTGTACATGTTCTAAATATTATTTTACCAAATGTCTTTTTTATTTATGATGAATTTTGTTCTTCGATAAAAATGTAAAAAATAAATAAATAAAAAAAAGAACCTTTCTTATATTGGTATCTGAAATGTATAGTTTGTAGCTACCACAGATTTAAATGTCTCCTAGTGGCAGGGACCACTCATTACAGTGGTCCGGACCATGGTCTGGACAAGACCACTATTTTCGCAACAACCCCTACTCTCGCCAAAACCGAATCGTGGACCTGTCACCTTTTAAAGATGGCGGCCGTGACTTTACGAGTTCATAACTCAACAACGCCTCGTCCCAGAGAGGTGAAACTTGCAGGACATGTTCAGCAACGTCCCCTGTGTGTGTCCTGCGAATCCCGATCTGTTCGGAAATAAGAAAGTTATGACCCGCTGTCCGAGGCTCAGAACGGACACCCAATGTTGAAGTATAGGGAGGTGGACATCTCTGCCATTCCAAGCTCACAACTCGGCCAAGCTTTGTCCCAGAGAGGGGAAACTTACAGGATCCATTCATATACTTCCAAAGAGTGCCTCCTGTTGGTTTCAACCACATCTATCCAGAAATGAAAGAGTTATGAACCACTTTCCAGTTTGCATTGCTTGGCCAGAGGTCTGCCACCCGGTGGACCGTCAGTGCAACTACGAGTCTGACCCCGACTTTGACCCTTTATTTCGGGGCGACTGTCAGGGGTACACACACGCTTGGGTTCCCGTAACCTGTAGGGGTCCGAGACAAACGCGTGAACGCCAAGCACGCGTTTACCTATATGACGAGGGAGGTTGGCAGAGTTTGCTCTATGACGTGGGAGGTAGGCGGAGTTTGTCCCACAGTGAGGGAAGTTGGCGGGTTTTGCCACTATGGAGATGTACGTTGGTAGAGTTCGTTCTACGGCAAGAGAGGTTGGCAGAGTTTGTTCTACTGCAAGGGAGGTTGGCGGAGTTGTCTCTACGACGAGGGAGGTTGGCAGAGTTCGCCTCTACTGCAAAGGAGGTTGGCGAAGTTCGCCTCTATGGCGAGGGAGTTTGGCAAAGTTCGTCCCACGGCAATGGAAGGGGACGGATTTCGCCTCCACGGTGAGGGAGGTTGGCACAGTTCGCCTCCACTGCAAAGGAGGTTGGCGAAATTCGTCTCTATAGCAAAGGAGGTTGGCGAAGTTCATCCTACGGTGCGGGAGGTTGGCGGAGTTTGCCACTATGGCGAAGGAGGTTGGTGGAGTTCGTTGTACGGCGAGAGAAGTTGGCGGAGTTTTTCTCTACGACAAGGGATGTTGGCAGAGTTCGCCTCCACTGCAAAGGAGGCTGGCAAAGTTCATCCTACGGGAAGGGAGGTTGGTGGAGTTTGCCACTACGGCGACAGACGTTGGCGGAGTTCGTTCTATGGCAAGGGAGGTTGGGGGAGTTTGTTCCAAGGCGAGGGATGTTGGCAGAGTTCGCCTCCGCTGCAAAAGAGGTTGGTGAAGTTCATCCTACGGCAAGGGAGGTTAACAGAGTTCGTTCTACGGCGAGGGAGGTTGGTGGAGTTTGCCACTACGGCGACAGACGTTGGCGGAGTTCGTTGTACGGCGAGGGAAGTTGGCGGAGTTTGTCTCTACAACAAGGGATGTTGGCGGAGTTCGCCTCCACTGCAAAGGAGGTTGGCGAAGTTCATCCTACGGCAAGGGAAGTTAGCAGAGTTCATCCTACGGCAAGGGAGGTTAGTGGAGTTTGCCACTACGGCGACAGACGTTGGCGGAGTTTGCCTCCACAGTGAGGGAGGTTGGCAGAGTTCGCCTCCACTGCAAAGGAGGTTGGCGAAGTTCATCCTACGGCGAAGGAGGTTGGCGGAGTTCTTCCCACGGCAATGGAGGTTGGCGAAGTTCATCCTACGGCAATGGAGGTTGGCGAAGTTCATCCTACGGCGAGGGAGGTTGGTGGAGTTTGCCACTACGGCGACAGACGTTGGCGGAGTTCGTTCTATGGCAAGGGAGGTTGGTGGAGTTTGTTCTACGGCGAGGGATGTTGGCAGAGTTCGCCTCCACTGCAAAGGAGGTTGGCGAAGTTCATCCTACGGCGAGGGAGGTTGGCGAAGTTCATCCTACGGCGAAGGAGGTTGGCGGAGTTCGTCCCACGGCAATGGAGGTTGGCGGAGTTCGTCCCACGGCAATGGAGGTTGGTGGAGTTAGATCTACAGTGAGGGAGGTGGGCAGAGTTTGTTGTAGAGCAAGGGAGGTTGGCAGAGTTGGTTCTACGGCGAGGGAGGTTGGCAAAGTTCATCCTACGGCAATGGAGGTTGGCGGAGTTCGTCCCACGGCAATGGAGGTTGGCGGAGTTTGTCCCACGGCAATGGAGGTTGGTGGAGTTAGATCTACGGTGAGGGAGGTTGGCAGAGTTTGTTGTACAGCAAGGGAGGTTGGCAGAGTTGGTTCTACGGCGAGGGAGGTTGGCGAAGTTCATCCTACGGCAATGGAGGTTGGCGGAGTTCGTCCCACAGCAAGAGAGGTTGGTGGAGTTCATCTCTACGGCAAGTTAGTTTGGCGAAGTTAATTCTTCGGTGAGGGAAGGTAGCGGATTTTGCCTCCGAGTTGAAGGAGGTTGGCAGAGTTTGTTCTATGATGAGGGAGGCTGGCGGATATTGCAACTACGGCGATAGAGGTTGGTGGAGTTCGTTCTACATCGAGGGAGGTTGGCAGAATTCATTTCTACGATGAGAGAGGTTGGCGGAGTTCGTCTCTATGGCAAAGGAGGATTGGCGGAGTTCGTCCTACAGCGAGGGAAGGTGGCGTATTTCGCCTCCACGGTGAGGAAGGTTGGTGAAGTTTTTTGTGTGGTGAGGGAGATTGGTGGGGTCCGTCCTACGTTGAGGGAAGTCGGCGGAGTTTGCCACTACGGCAACGGAGGTTGGCGGAGTTCGTCCTACATCTGGCTGCAGCTCCTGCAGAGACCTGCCGCCTTCAGAAGGTTCTGATGACTCTGCTGTAGCTGGATGATTCAGGGAGGAGATGAGGTAGAAGATCCAGCTGCTGTGGACTCCTTTGTCACATGGTGATAGCAGAACCATCTGCAGCTTAATGTGACAAAGACTCAGGAACTGATGGTGGATTTCAGGAGATCCAGAACACCAGCGACACCTGTTTCAGTCCAGGCGTGAATGTGGAAGTGGTGAAGGGTTACAGGTACATTGGAGTGCATGTTGACAGTAAACTGGACTGGGTTAAGAACACCGCTGCACTTTACAAGAAGGGCCAGTGCGTCTCTATTTGTTGAGGCAGATAAGGTGGTTTAACATCTGCCAAATGCTGCTCAGGATGTTTTATGAGTGTGTGGTGGCCAGTGCTATTCTCTATGCTGCTTCATGCTGCAGCAGGCTGAGGGTTGCAGACACAAACAAGCCAGTAACGTGGTGGGATGGAACTGGACTCTCTGATGTGGTGGAGAGGAGAACGTTGTCCATAATAAAGACAATACTGAACGATACCTCCCACCCACTTCACAACCTGCTGATCAGCCACAGGAGGACATTCAGAGAGACGGATACCACCTCAATGCTCCACTCAACCACACAGGAAGTCATTCCTACCTGCAGCCATCACACTGTACACCTCCTCCATATAACATCCACTGTTATACATTTACTTTTTACTATCGTACTGATGATACTGTACATAGTACTCACTGCAGGACTGGTCCTGGATCTGTTTATAGAGATATCCTAACTAATCTGTCATTTTTCTGATTGTGATTTTTATCTTTATCCTTATGCAGCGACTGTGTGCGCACAGTTTCCTCCAGGATTAATGAAGTATTCTGGTTCTGAGTCAGAAAACCAGCAAGTGAAGAGGCGTCCTGAATGCGTCGAGGTTACTGGTTCCATGGTCCAGGTCCAGCTACAGAAAACGCTGGGTCACCTCTACGTTCCCTCCAGGTTGAGGTTAAAGGTGATGGTGTGTAGGACAGATACTGTGTGTGAGACTGTGGGGGCACTTAAATACATTTAATACAAGAATTTTAAAATCAACTCTAAAACAAACGTTCTTTAGAAAAACAAGCCATCACGTGTCAGTTTAAAAACTTTACAACAGACTAAAGATAGAGGCGGATTGGAGCTACCCAACTTTAATCATGTTTTCTTAGCTAACAAGCTGCAGTATATCTCCAAATGGTTAAACCTAGCAGTCTGGATAAACCATGGTTAGATGTAGAGCAAGCATTGTGTGTGGATCTGTTTATCTCTGACCTGCCATTCATCAGCTCAACCATCAAAACACATCAGTGTTTTAAAAGCATCAATATCAGTTCCTCTTTAGTGGCTTGGTGGGAATTTCTAAAAATAACCAAATCCTCACTTTTTCCACGTAAGCTCCGCCCCTCTGGAACAACCCTGAAGTCCGGCTCTTTGGCTCAACTCAGCACTGAATAAGCTGCGAATGCCTAGGTGATGCTGTGGGATGAAATCCTGATCTTGTATTTAAACAAAAACAAACAACAACAACATAAGACAAAACCCACGTCTAGCACTATATGACAGCACCTAGGTCCACCTGGGTCCACCTGGGTCTACCTGGGTCCACCTGGGTCCGCCTGGGTCCGCCTGGGTCTGCCTGGGTCCACCTGGGTCCACCTGGACTCCCAGCAGTGTGACTACCACTTAATTATGACGTCCCTCCTGGTTGGTTTCTGCTGGTGTTGTTCTTCCTCTCGGATGTAAGTCGCTTTGGAGAAAAGTGTCTGCTAAATGACTGTAGAATAGAATAGAATAGAATAGAATAGAAGAAGATGATTAATTTCACACAGTGGGAAAATAAAGGAATAAAACATAGAGAAAGGAAACGTGTGGGAAGATTGGGTGGGTGAGTGGGGGGAGGAAGGGGGGACGGTGTAAAAGAGTGGTCGATGATGCCCTGGTTCTCAGGGTGTGGGGTCCGGTTCTCAGGGTTTGGGGTCTGGTTCTCAGGGTGTGGGGTCCCTTGGTTCCTCCTGGGTGTGGAAGGCCGGTGCCTGGCGGGGTCGGCGGCTGCCAGTCTTGGCCTGTATCCATGATCGCAGGGGCTCTGGATGGGGCCTCCCTCTGCCGCCCTTGGAGTGGGTCACTAAGATGCTTCTGTAATGAGTTATCATGGAGGACCCGGAAATTCAGCCACACACACACACAGTGATGGAGATTGAAACAAGGGATGGTTTACTGAAGTCGGGGGAAAACACGGAATAATCCAGATGAAGTCAGAGACTGGCGGCAGGTTCCTGAGCTGCAGTGAAACACGAACTCCTGAAACAACTCCAGACATAAACAGTGTGGCTCCACAATCCAAAGGCGCAGCTATCAGACAGGCTAGGGTCATTCACAAAGAGGCAGAGGTCAGATTACTTATCAGGGTCGGGCAGGGTTCAGAGGACCTTCCAAAACGGTCGTTGTCCAGACAGGCAGAGGGCAGGAACAGTCCAACGTGGAATCAGGCACAAGGGAATCCGAGGGACAAAACAGGCTCGTTCACAGGAATCTAGGCAAGAGAAAAAGCTGGATATCACCAAAGAGAACAATGCTGACCATCTGGCAGGGAAGCAGAGACAAGGAGAGCGGGCAGGTGGGAATGATGTAATCAAGGAACTCCAGGTGGAGCAGATGAGCTTGATGAGGAAACGAAGGATCCTGCAGCAGCGGCCATGACAGCTTTGGTTCAGGTGTGTGTGTTTCTGGTTCTTTGGTTGTTGTTGTGATAAAAGTTGTTGTTGCTGTCTTGGATATTTTTAGGAACTCCTGATGATTGTCTGCTTAGTTTACCTGTAAAAGCTGTAGGAAATTCTCTGTTGTGTTTCTGTACAGGTGTAGCAGCTGCTTGTCTGCTGTTAGGTTGGATTGAAGCTCATTGCTTCTATCTGCTGGATCTTTGTCTCCTCTTCCTTTTTCTACTTTCCTTTTTACTTCTGTCCACTATTCTCCTTTTTTCTGTCCCGTCTGGCCAGGTCCAGCTAGGTTACATGGTGGTTAGCAACGCGGCCTCACAGCAAGAAGGTCACTGGTTCGAGCCCCGGCTGGGGGGCATGGAACAGTAACCTTTCTGTGTGGAGTTTCATGTTCTCGCCCACCATCCAAAGACATGATGTTAGGTTCACTGGTCTCTCTCTCTAGGACTGAGTGTGAATGATTGTTTGTCTCTCTGTGTCGGCCCTGCAATGGACAGGTCTACCTGCTGCTCACCTGCTAAATGCTAGGATAGGCTCCAGCTGCCCCACGACCCTTAATGGACAGAACGGTTCACATATATATATATATATATATATGTATGTATATATATGTATATATATATACATCAGGATTATCAAGAGCAGTCTTATACCCATAAAGGGTTCGGCTCAACACAGCAGTCAGACCATCATTCTGCCGCCACCGTGCTGGACAGGGCAAGGTAGAAACCCTCAGTCCCATCTGTCCACTGTGAGGTGTCCATGTCCTTCAGTCCATCAGACATCAGACTGAAGAATGAGAAGAGGCTTTTATCACGTGTCCAACCTCCCAGCTGTTGGGAAACCATGTGGGATGACAGAATGTGGTGACATTCAGAAGCAACTTCCTCATTGACAAACGTCACCTGTGAGAAGCCGCAGGCCGTTTGGGTCACCTGTTTGTGAAAGACGGAGTTGTGTAACACCTTCTTGTTGCGTTTGTGCTGAAGCTGAACTGATGAGGAGATAACAGCTGATCAATCATTAGTTCCGATTTCAGTCAGAAGTATGTCAGAACCAGAAGTCCATCACAGGCCAGATGAGTCAGTCACGGATACCACAAGGCCCCGCCCACCGTTCTGCAACTAGCAGTAACATCACAGTGACATCACAGTGGCATCACAGTGACGTCACTGTGATGTCACTGTGACGTCACTGTGACATGGGTTTAACTGTGAACCTTCGTGGACCCTGAGGTCCTCTGGTACTGGCCTGACTGTTCCCAAACTCATGGCGGTCGTCGTCATGGAGAACCTGACGATAACTTCACCACGCCGGTTTTCAGCTCACACCTGAACTTTCATTTGGTTTTGTTTTAGTCTTTTATATCGTATTTACTTTTTCATCATTTAATAGATTTATTTTCTACTTATTTCATGATAAACTTTATTTTAAAAGAACTCCTTTATGTTCTCATGTTTTTAGTTTATTCTTGCTTGACTTCCTCGTGGGCGGGGACTTCATGTCGGGGCTCCACCTGTTGTTTCCATGGAGATGACCCCTGTCGGGTATCTGGGGGTCCTATGACTGTCGTGTTGGGTCAGCAAAGTCCACCATGAAGATATCAGTACTGGATCCTCCTCCATAGTTCTGTTCTTGATCCTGATCCTGGTCCTGGTCCTGATGCTGGCACTGGCTCTGGTCCTGATCCCTAGTCCTAGTCCTGGTCCTGATACTGGAACTGATCCTGGTACTGATGTTAATCCTGGTCCTGATACTAGTCGTGGTCCTGATGCTGGTCCTGGCCTTGGCATTGGTCCTGGTCCTGTTCTGGTCCTGATACTGGAACTGATCCTGTTCCTGATACTGGTCCTGATACTAATTCTGATGCTGGTCCAGATCCTAGTCCTGGTCCTGATGCTGGTCCTGATACTGGTCATGGTCCTGATGCTGGTCCTAGTCTTAGTCCGGGACCTGGTCTGATGCTGGCCCTGATCCTTGTCTCAGTCCTATGCCTGATTCTGGACCTGGCCCTGGTGCTGGAAATGGTCCTGATACTGGAAATTATCCTAGTCCTGGTCCTAATGTTGGTCCTGGCCCTGGCCCTGGTCCTGATGCTGGTACTGATCCTAATCCTGGTTGTAGTCCTGGTCCTAATGCTGGTCCTAGTCTTAGTCCTGGACCTGGTCTGATGTGGGCCCTGATCCTGATCCCAGTACTGGTCTTGATTCTGGTCCTGGCCCTGGTCCTGATGCTGGTCCTGATGCTGGTACTGACCCTAGTTCTGGTCCTGATGCTGGTCCTGGCCCTGGCTCTGGCCCTTGTCCTGTTCCTGGTCCTGATGCTGGTCCTGATACTGGAACTGATCTTAGTCCTGGTCCTGATACTGCTACTGGCCCTGATGCTGGTCCTGGGCTTTGTCCTGGCCCTGGTCCTGGTCCTAATGCTGGTCCTGATACTGGTACTGATCCTAGTCCTGGTACTGGTCGTAGTCCAGGTCCTGATGCTGGTCCTACTCTAAGTCTTGGAACTGGTCTGATGCTAATCCTAGTCCTGATCCTGGCCCTGGTCCTGATACTGGTACTGATCCTAGTCCTGTTCTGGTCCTGATGCTGGTTCTAATCTTAGTCCTAGACCTGGTCCTGATGCTGGCCCTGATCATGGTCCCAGTCCTGGCCCTCATACTGGTCCTGGTCCTGATGCTGGTCCTGATACTGGAACTGATCCTAGTCCTGGTACTGGTCCTGATGCTGGTCCTGGCCCTGATCCTGGCCATGGTCCTGGCCCTGATGCTGGTCCTGATACTGGAACTGATCTTAGTCCTGGTGCTGATACTGGTCCTGATGTTGGTCCTGATCCCCAGTCCTGGTCGTGATGCTGCTACTGGCCCTGATGCTGGTCCTCGACCTGGTCCTGATGCTGGTCCTAGTCTTAGTCCGGGACCTGGTCTGATGCTGGCCCTGATCCTTGTCCCAGTCCTGTTCCTGATTCTGGAAATGATCCTGGTCCTGGTCCTGGTCCTGGTCCTGATGCTGGTCCTGATACTGGTACTGATCCTAGTCCTGGTCGTAGTCCTGGTCCTAATGCTGGTCCTAGTCTTAGTCCTGGACCTGGTCTGATGGGGGCCCTGATCCTGGTCCCAGTACTGGTCTTGATTCTGGTCCTGGCCCTGGTCCTTATCCTGGAACTGATCTTAGTCCTGGTCCTGATGCTGGTCCTGGCCCTGGTCCTGATGCTGGTCCTGATGCTGGTACTGATCCTAGTCCTGGTCCTGATGCTGGTCCTGGCCCTGGCTCTGGCCCTTGTCCTGTTCCTGATGCTGGTCCTGATACTGGAACTGATCTTAGTCCTGGTCCTGATACTGGTCCTGATGCTGCTCCTGATCCCTAGTCCTGGTCCTGATGCTGGTCCTGGCCATCGTTCTGGCCCTGGTCCTGGTCCTAATGCTGGCCCTGGTCATGATACTGATACTGATCCTAGTCCTAGTCCTGGTCCTGATGCTGGTCCTAATATTAGTCCTAGACCTGGTCCTGATGCTGAGCTTGATCCTGGTCCCAGTCCTGGCCCTCATACTGGTCCTGGTCCTGATGCTGGTCCTGATCCTAGTCCTGGTCCTGATGCTGGTCCTGATACTGGAACTGATCCTAGTCCTGGTACTGGTCCTGATGCTGGTTCTAATCTTAGTCCTAGACCTGGTCCTGATGCTGGCCCTGATCATGGTCCCAGTGCTGGCCCTCATACTGGTCCTGGTCCTGATGCTGGTCCTGATACTGGAACTGATCCTAGTCCTGGTACTGGTCCTGATGCTGGTCCTGGGCCTGGTCCTGGTCCTGATGCTGGTCCTGATACTGGAACTGATCTTAGTCCTGGTCCTGATACTGGTCGTGATGCTGGTCCTGATCCCTAGTCCTGGTCGTGATGCTGCTACTGGCCCTGATGCTGGTCCTCGACCTGGTCCTGATGCTGGTCCTAGTCTTAGTCCGGGACCTGGTCTGATGCTGGCCCTGATCCCTGTCCCAGTCCTGTTCCTGATTCTGGACCTTGTCCTGATCCTGGAACTGATCCTAGTCCTGGTCCTGATGCTGGTCCTGGCCCTGGTCCTGATACTGGTACTGATCCTAGTCCTGGTCGTGATGCTGGTCCTGGCCCTGGCTCTGGCCCTTGTCCTGTTCCTGGTCCTGATGCTGGAACTAATCTTAGTCCTGGTCCTGATCCCTAGTCCTGGTCCTGATGCTGGTCCTACTCTAAGTCCTGGCCCTGGTCTTGATACTGATACTGGTACTGATCCTAGTCCTGGTCCTGGTCCTGATGCTGGTCCTAATCTTAGTCCTAGACCTGGTTCTGATGCTGGCCTTGATCCTGGTCCCAGTCCTGGCCCTCATACTGGTCCTGGTCCTGATGCTGGTCTTGATACTGGAACTGTGCCTAGTCCTGGTACTGGTCCTGATGCTGATCCTGGCCCTGATCCTGGCCATGGTCCTGGTCCTGATGCTGGTCCTGATACTGGAACTGATCTTAGTCCTGGTCCTGATACTGGTCGTGATGCTGGTCCTGATCCCTAGTCCTGGTCGTGATGCTGCTACTGGCCCTGATGCTGGTCCTGGACCTGGTCCTGGTGCTGGTCCTAGTCTTAGTCCGGGACCTGGCCTGATGCTGGCCCTGATCCCTGTCCCAGTCCTGTTCCTGATTCTGGACCTGGTCCTAATCCTGGAACTGATCCTAGTCCTGGTCCTGATGCTGGTCCTGGCCCTGGTTCTGATGCTGGTCCTGATACTGGTACTGATCCTAGTCGTGGTCCTGATGCTGGTCCTGGCCCTGGCTCTGGCTCTTGTCCTGTTCCTGGTCCTGATGCTGGAACTGATCTTAGTCCTGGTCCTGATACTGGTCCTGATCCCTAGTCCTGGTCCTGATGCTGGTCCTAGTCTTAGTCCTGGACCTGGTCCTGATACTGGCCCTGACTCTGGGCCCAGTCCTGGCCCTCATACTGGTCCTGGTTCTGATGCTGGTCCTGGTCCTGATGCTGGTCCTAATACAGGAACTGATCCTAGTCCTGGTCCTGGTACTGGTTTTGATCCTGGTCCTGATGCTGGTTTTAGTCCTGATACTGGAACTGATCCTAGTCCTGTCCTGATGCTGGTCCTGGCCATGATCCTGAGACTGGTCCTGAAGAGGAACGAGGATGAGGTTTTTATCAGCCTGCAGACAAACCGCAGGGTTAAATTTACCCCCTTCTTGACAGCCCGTCACTCTGAAACCAGCTCAAGGAAAACCACTTCCTGCTGCCAGAAACCCTCACACAGAGAACCATCCATGGTCCACAGAACCGGTCCAGATCCAGAGGGAGCTGGATCCACCTCCCTGAAGTCAGTAAACTTAGTGTACCAGAGTTCCTCCCTTGTTCACCTGCTGCTCCTTCCTGTTCTATCAATAAAGTTTATTCAGTCACACGATGTTCTTCATCATCTTCATCACTAACGCCGTCACCTGCTCAGGTAACCACCTGTCATGTTACAACGGGCAGCGCGTGGGCCGCATGAACGGCACGAGCCCACACCAACAAAGACTGACTCGGATCAAGGGGGGGGGGCTCCTCAATTATCCCACCGCGTGAAGACAGGTGGCGCGCGCCAGTTTATGTTGCAGAAGAGAGAAAAAAAAAAAAACGGTGACAGGTTGCGAGAGGCAGCACGCGGGTCAGTCCCGACCTGCAGCCCAAACCCAAGCTCCTCTTCGAGCCCGGGACTCGCCAGGACCCGCCGGGACCAAGACTCACCGAGTCTCACCGGGTCTCTGCTGCAGCGACTTTTTCTTCCTCTTCTCCTCCTCCAGCACCAGTAAGAGCCTTCTCTTCTTCCTTTTTTCTCCGCAGCCAATCAAAGCGTCGCGCTCACCTGCGCTGCTTTACCTGAGCCGACAGGTGAGAAGAGATGCGCGCTCCCGCTTCTATGTGATTGATGGAAGGATGGAAAGTTGATGGGTGGAAACAGCGAGTGGAGGCAGGCAGGCCGGCCGAGGAGGAGCAGGTCTACCCCCGCGTCCTGCGTTGCCGCTGCCCGCTCCGTTCCCGGACCAGGCGGACGGTCAATCTGGGCCCGCGGACCCGCGGTCCGGCCGGCGGCGGCGTCTTGCAGAGGAAAGAAGAAAAAAAAATGTGTGAAAGTAAAAATTAAGGTTTGAACGTTTTTATTGATCAGAAACTGGCTGAGTGAGGTCATATAAAGACGTGACGCGGATATCGATCCTGTATCGATCAGTGATTGATGAGACCGTCTCTGCTTTAATGTCACAAATCAACAAGTTTACGGTTGAGGGAGGAGAAATATGCGCGCGTGTGTGCGCGCGTGCGCGCCCCTTCAGTCAGACCAGCAGAGTCGCTCCTCTCATCAGACATCAGCAGACGGGGACGCGGGCGGCGGTGCGCGCTCTGACGCTCATACAAACTCCTGAAAACTTGACACACACCACGGACAGTTGGTGTGCGCATGAAGTGTCGCGGGTTGCGGTGGAGGACCTGGTCTGGGATTTACAGTGTGTGTTGTTGTCAGGCTGCGGGAGGAGCAGCGCGCGGAGCCGGACGGAGGAGCCCATGCGGACCGGAGCGACTCGTGTATGAAGCCAGAGATCATGGCGGAGGGACCCCGCTGCAAGAGGCGCAAACAGGCCAACCCCCGCAGGAAGGACGGTAAGAGCGCGCGCACACCCGACACAAACCCCGCAGCAACTCCCGCAAAGTCCACAAAGTTGGTACCGAGATTGCGCGGTGATGGGGCTTGGACCCGCGGGGACCAGCGCGGACACCGTTACAAGCAGCTCCGCGTGCAGGTCCGAGGCTCGCGCGCCGCTTTGTCACCGCTGGTCCCAAAACAAAGTTGAAAAAGACGCAGAAAGCTGCTGGTTCGGTTCTGATAAAATTCTCTTTTAGTTTCATGAGACTTTTCATATTTTATTTAAACAGAAAGAAATCTGCGGAGAAAAATCCGCTGTTTTACTGTAAACATGTTTATTTTATTTATTTTTTTTACTTTGGACTGTTTACGGTTTAAAGGAAAAATCAATCATTTAAACAGAATTTCACAGTTTTCTTTAAACTTCATTTAAATCTTAAACCAGAAAAAGTCGTTTTATTTCAATTAATTAATTTAATTCTAAAAATCCCCGCGCGCGCATGTGCGTGTCGTGGTTGCGTCTGCAGGATTCCGGAGTCCAGATCAGGATTCGGTTTGTCTTTATGCGGCGGGGGCTCGACGTTGTGTTTGTTTGTTTTTAACGGAAAACAAAATTGAGAGAAAAATATTTTTTTCTTTGAATTAAAATAAAATCAGTGTTTCTATAAACAGTTTAATGTAAATTAAAGTGAACAGTGATGAGTAAACAAATGATTAGATCTCTAATAAAACGGATTAAGGTGGCAGAAACATGTAAATGGTGGAACGTTAAAAACTTTATTGTCTCACGCTGAACAGACGGTCATGTGATGATGATGATCAGAGGGATGAAGGTGTCATTCAGCATTATTCTCGAAACTATTGGAGGAAATTCCGTGTCTGAGCCTTCAGAACGTTGCAGGAAAGTAAAAAATTATTCAGTCTGGTCCAGTGGGACAATGTGGACCTGGACCAGATCGGATAGAACTGAACCAGATCGGATAGAACTGAACCACAGCCCCTGTTCCTGATTGAGGGTCTGAGCTCTGAACACTAAACCGGATCCCTGAAATAAACATGAGGTTCCAGATGAGGTTTTGGTGGTTCTGTTCACACTGACCTCTGCTGGACTCCAGAGTCATCCTTCTCCTCCTCTCTCTCCCTCTCCATTCTCCCCCTCCTCCTCTTCCTCCTCCATTACTGTATTCTTCATCATTCCTCCTTGTTCTTCTTCTTAAGGGGAATCAAAGCTCATCTGTATAGCAACAAGAAAACTTCTTCCAAGATCTCCCATCATGCATCTCTGCAGTGAAGTCACTGTAAACTCCTCTGATACCCATAACTTGTTGGCCCAAACGTGATTCATACCGATAAGAGATGAAGAACACGGAGGATAATCCCAACTCGTTGCTCTTGAGTCTGACTCGTTGCTCTCGGGTTTTATTCGTCTTTCTCTGGTCTGACTCTTTGCTCTCGGGTCCGACTCCTTGCTTTGTTTTTCCAGGTTTTTAGTTATTTCTTTTACTCTGAAGCTGGATGTCTGAATCCACTAATTGTTGTAATCTCGGAGCTTCAGCTGATCCTTCAGGGTTTCCTTCTCAGATGTTGCATCGGCTGCAGACGCTGCAACCTGCTCGATATGCTGTGGTTGTAATCGCTGTCATTGGCTCTTTCCTCACCCAAGTGCTTAATTTGATTGGCCGAGCTCCTGCGGCAAGGTCACACACACGGAACAATCAATAACACATGGCTGGAATAAGGTGTCATGACATCTGTGTGTGCAGACCGGCAGCATACAGAAGAACAACTGCCAACACTTTGTGTTTCAGATCAGTTCTGATCCAAACTGGTAACAGCCTTTTGAACCAAACCAGCTGATATTGAGTCAATTCTGGTTGAATCTGGTTCTGCATAGAGGACGGTTCTTTGTGGACTCGGTGGTGCCCCTCTGGGACATCCTTGGAGGTCTCTTGTCTCTTGGAGGACCATCGCTATTTCACCTCCAGAACTCAGGAGGTCCTTCTCTAGGTCTCTGCGAAACATCCTCAGGCCAGATCGGATCCGGTCAGAACCGCTCGCTGTGTCCGGTCTGATGAGACGCTCCACCTCTGCAGCCTTCATGTCCACCATGGGACTTCACCCTACTCTAAGAATGGCTGCAGGTTCTTCCTCACGATGCATTACAGTCTTCCTCACCTGAGCTTTGGTCCAATCTGAAAAAGGAAAAAGGCCATCGCTGCTGTGAGGGGGCGTGGTTCTGTGAGTGGGTGGAGCCTCTGTGACAGCTGGAGGCTGATGGTGTTTTATGAGTTAAATAGCATGACGGCAGCGTTTTGTTAAACAGAGACAAAATATTCATGATAAGGATTTAAAGTCGTCATCTACAGCTGATCACTGAAACTCCCACAATGCACCTCACCCATGTACATCCCCCCTCCCCCACTCCGCTGTTCCCACGGTGATGAGCTCCAGCACTTTTATCTGGCGGCTGTGAGAAGTCTTGTGCATGTTTGCAGTTGGATTACCACCCTGGAGGTGGGTGGGGGGGTTAAGGTAGCCATGGGGAGGACCCCCCGTCAGCCAGGAATGCCGCTTAGGTCGGGGGGGCACAGCTGGGGAAGGGGGTGGGGCACTCATAGACGGGGCAGGTGCCTTTGTGAGTCTGTCAGCCTTCAAACCCACACACACACACACACACCACCACCACTCTGAGACCCCCCCAGCCTGTCAGACAACCCTTCCGAGTCTTCATCAGAGGTTTTAATGGTGAGGGTGCACCTCTGAGTGTGGTGGTGCTGGGGGAGACTGATGGAGAACTGGGGGGTTGTTTCAAGTTGCAGAATGGGTTTAGCTGGTTGTGTAGGTCCAGCAGCAGCGGTTCTGATGTGGACCATGAAACCCAGCAGCGGTTCTGATTTGGACCATGGAACCCAGCAGCGGTTCTGATGTGGACCATGAAACCCAGCTTTGATATTGCTGCTCCAATAAGCCCCTTCAGCCTGCCAGCACCTGCCAGCGGGGGGGGTTTGCATTCATCGCCCCCTAACAGGATTATGCTGCTCTGTAATTGATTCATTTGCAGTGAGGGGGGGTGACAGTGCTTTGGAAATGAGAGTTTAGGTAACAGGCGTCCCAGAATTCAGCCGACTGCATGTGTCAATTTTATTACATCAGTCCAGATGAACTTGAAAGGCCAGCTTTGTGGGTTTGCAGGGAGACCACAGTCAATAGAGGTCATTGATGTGAATGTGTGTCTGTGTGTGTGTTGTTTCTTCTCTCTCTGGTTTCTGTGTGTTTACTGTTTGCTGCACTTTATGAGTGTGTGTCTATGTTGTGATCAGTTTTGGGTCGGTGGGAATGATCAATGCAACACACGTTTAAAGCCTGGATTAGTTCACACATGGCTGGAGGTCCACCGATGATGATGTGACAGGAAAACAGGCGTAACCAGGTCGATCAATAACTTGCTGTGATAATGCTCCAATCCAGTCAGTGTCAAACATGGAGCTTAAACAACGCTACACTAAAAGAACCTCCTTCATGTGTTTGTGTTCTTGTATTTTCTGTACAGCTAAAAATGCGTTAGCTTTAAATTCTCCACAGCTAAGCTAACAATTTTCCCTGTGCATAATCTTCATGTTAACCTAGGCTAGCAATTGCCTATTTTTAATCTTTATGCTAAGCTAAGCTAGTCATTCTCTATTTACAATCTTTGTACTAAAGCAAGCTAGTAATTCCCTGTTTCTAATCTTTATGCTAAGTTGAGGTAGCTATTTCCCTCTTTTAACCTTCATGTTAAGCTAAGCTAGCCATTTCATGTTTATAATCTTTATGATAAGCTAAGTTAGCCATACCCCTTTCATAATTTTTTTGCTAAGCTAAGCTTGCCATTCCCTATTTAAAATCTTTATGCTAAGCTAACCTAGCCATTCCCTATTTCTAATCTTTATGCTAAGCTAAGCTTGCCATTCCCTATTTCTAATCGTTATGCTAAGCTAACCTAGCCATTCCCTATTTGTAATCATCATGTCAAACTAAAGTAGCCATTCCTCATTTATAATATGTATGCTAAGCTAAGCTAGTTACTCCCCATTTATAATATTTATGCAAAGCTAAACTAGCCATTCCCAGTTTCTAATCTTCATGCTAATCTAAGCAAGCCATTTCATGTTTATAACCTGTATAAGCTAAGCTAGCTAGTCCCTATTTATAATCTTCATGCTAAGTCAAGCTAGTCATTCCCCATTTCTAATCTTCATGCTAAGCTAAGATAGCCATTCCCTATTTATAATCTTAATGCAAAGCCAAGCTAGCCATTCCCCATTTCTAATCTTTATGCTTAGCCAAGCTAGCCATTCCCTATTTATAATCTTTATGCTAAGCTAAGCTAGCCATTCCATTTTTATAATCTTAATACTAAACCAAGCTAGCCATTCCCTATTTCTAATCTTTATGCTAAGCTAAATAGCCATTCCCCATTTCTAATCTTTATGTTAAGCTAAGTTAGTAATTCCCCATTTCTAATCTTTAAGCTAAGCTAAGCCAGCCATTCCTGGTTTCTAATATTCATGCTAAGGTAAGCTAGCCATTAAGTTGTAAATTATATTTGTTCTGAGCTAAGCCAAGCTAACCAATCCCTGTTTGCAGTCAGTAAGCTATGTTAACAGTTCTGTCTTCTTCCTATCTTTGTGCTAAGCTATACTATGTATTAATAATTGCCACCCCACTTCTTTTTCCTCCTTCTCGTGTCTTAATGAGCCTGGGAAAACATCCCCGATCCCTGTAGGGCAAAACTAGGTGACCTAGTGGACACAGTATGCCACGGGGGGTCGGGGAGGGGGCGTCTTCACATCCCTCCTCTTTTGTTTGGACGTCTGGCAGGCTGAATGTGAGGACAGTGATTTATGGCTGAGCTGAAGGAGCTGCAGCAGAGAAGACAGCTTCCTGTCCCCGTTTCTCTCAATGCACCACAATCCTCTTTGGTCCCAAAATCTGGGTTAAATGCAAATTGATCCAAGCGATACCAGACAATAATTACCGTCCGACTTATGTGTACGTGCAGCAGACCAGAAGAGAATTCAATAAGACCTGGATCTGTCTGCAATGTAGCCCCCATCCAAGTCAACACACAGCAGAACAAAGGACATGGCGTCCATGTTTGAACCACACAGTATCCCTGAACGTGGACACATGGTGACCAAGCCAGTTTAGTTTGTCTTCAGCTGTGACAACACGTGGCTGATGGAGCTGAGGAGTGAATGTACAGGACGTCGTCCATCCTCCGACACAATGTGTGATGTCCACAGCTCAGAGATGTGGTGGAGCTGAGTTTAATCCTGCTCTGATCACGGACATTAAAAACAACAGGAAGATTTTATTAATAAAAACTCTGCAGGTTCCAGGGTGTAGAAAGTTGTTCTAGGGTGATGTTCGGCCTGGGGTAGAAAGTAGTTACAGGGTGATGTTTAGTATAGTGTAAAAGTTAGTTCCAGGGTGATGTTCAGCCTGGTGTAAAAAGTAGTTCCAGGGTGATGTTCAGCCTGGTGTAGAAAGTTGTTCTAGGGTGATGTTCGGCACGGTTTAAAAAGTAGTTCCAGGGTGATGTTTGGCACGGTGGAAAAAGTAGTTCCAGGGTGATGTTCAGCCTGGTGTAGAAAGTAGTTACAGGGTGATGTTTAGTATAGTGTAAAAGTTAGTTCCAGGGTGATGTTCAGCCTGGTGTAGAAAGTTGTTCTAGGGTGATGTTCGGCACGGTTTAAAAAGTAGTTCCAGGGTGATGTTTGGCTAGGTGGAAAAAGTAGTTCCAGGGTGATGTTCAGCCTGGTGTAGAAAGTTGTTCTAGGGTGATGTTCGGCACGGTTTAAAAAGTAGTTCCAGGGTGATGTTTGGCTAGGTGGAAAAAGTAGTTCCTGGGTGATGTTCAGCCTGGTGTAGAAAGTTGTTCCAGGGTGATGTTCGGCAGGGTTAAAAAGTAGTTCCAGGGTGATGTTCAGCCTGGTGTAAAAAGTAGTTCCAGGATGATGTTCAGCCTGGTGTAAAAAGTAGTTCCAGCGTGATGTTCAGCATGGTGTAAAAAGTAGCTCCAGGGTGATGTTCAGCCTGGTGTAAAAAGTCATTCTAGGGTGATGTTCGGCACGGTTTAAAAAGTTGTTCCAGGGTGATGTTCGGCACGATGTAGAAAATAGTTCCAGGGTGATGTTCGGCACGGTATAAAAAGTAGTTCCAGGGTGATGTTCGGCATGATGTAAAAAGTAGTTCTAGGGTGATGTTCGAAACGATGTAAAAAGTAGTTCCAGGGTGATGTTCGGCACGGTGTAAAAAGTAGTTTCAGGGTGATGTTCGGCATGATGTAAAAAGTAGTTCAAGGGTGATGTTCAGCCTGGTGTAAAAAGTAGTTCCAGGGTGATGTTCAGCCTGGTGTAGAAAGTTGTTCCAGAGTGATGTTCGGCAGGGTTAAAAAGTAGTTCCAGGGTGATGTTCAGCCTGGTGTAAAAAGTAGTTCCAGGATGATGTTCAGCCTGGTGTAAAAAGTAGTTCCAGCGTGATGTTCAGCATGGTGTAAAAAGGAGCTCCAGGGTGATGTTCAGCCTGGTGTAAAAAGTCATTCTAGGGTGATGTTCGGCACGGTTTAAAAAGTTGTTCCAGGGTGATGTTCGGCACGATGTAGAAAATAGTTCCAGGGTGATGTTCGGCACGGTATAAAAAGTACTTCCAGGGTGATGTTCGGCATGATGTAAAAAGTAGTTCTAGGGTGATGTTCGACACGATGTAAAAAGTAGTTCCAGGGTGATGTTTGGCACGGTGGAAAAAGTAGTTCCAGGGAGATGTTCAGCGTGATGTAAAAAGGAGTTCCACGGTGATGTTCGGCACTGTGTAAAAAGTAGTTCCAGGGGGATGTTCAGCATGATATAAAAAGTAGTTCCAGGGTGATGTTCAGCATAATGTAAAAATTAGTTCTAGGGTAATGTTCGACTCAGTTAAAAAGTAGTTCCAGGGTGATGTTCGGCCCGGTGTAAAAAGTAGTTCCAGGGTGATGTTCGGCATGGTGTAAAAAATTGTTCCAGGATGATGTTCGTCACGATTTAAAAAGTAGTTCCAGGGTGATGTTCAGCCTGGTTTAGAAAGTTGTTCTAGCGTGATGTTCAGCACGGTTTAAAAAATAGTTCCAGGGTGATGTTTGGCTAGGTGTAAAAAGTAGTTCCAGGGAGATGTTTGGCTAGGTGTAAAAAGTAGTTCCAGGGTGATGATCGGCACGATGTAAAAAGTAGTTCCAGGGTGATGTTCAGCACGGTGTAAAAAGTAGTTCCAGGGTGATGTTCGGCACGGTGTAAAAAGTAATTCCAGGGTGATGTTCGGCACGGTGTAAAAAGTAGTTCCAGGATGATGTTCGTCACGATTTAAACAGTAGTTCCAGGGTGATGTTCAGCCAGGTTTAGAAAGTTGTTCTAGGGTGATGTTCGGCACGGTTAAAAAGTAGTTCCAGGGTGATGTTCAGCATGGTGTAAAAAGTAGTTCCAGAGTGATGTTCGGCACAGTTAAAAAGTAGTTCCAGGGTGATGTTCAGCATGGTGTACAAAGTAGTTTCAGGGTGATGTTCAGCCTGGTGTAGAAAGTTGTTCCAGGGTGATGTTCGGCAGGGTTAAAAAGTAGTTCCAGGGTGATGTTCAGCCTGGTGTAAAAAGTAGTTCCAGGGTGATGTTCAGCCTGGTGTAAAAAGTAGTTCCAGGGTGATGTTCAGCCTGGTGTAAAAAGTAGTTCCAGCGTGATGTTCACCACGGTGTAAAAAGTAGCTCCAGGGTGATGTTCAGCCTGGTGTAAAAAGTCATTCTAGGGTGATGTTCGGCACGGTTTAAAAAGTTGTTCCAGGATGATGTTCGGCACGATGTAGAAAATAGTTCCAGTGTGATGTTCGGCACGGTATAAAAAGTAGTTCTAGGGTGATGTTCGACACGATGTAAAAAGTAGTTCCAGGGTGATGTTCGGCACGGTGTAAAAAGTAGTTTCAGGGTGATGTTCGGCATGATGTAAAAAGTAGTTCCAGGGTGATGTTTGGCTAGGTGTAAAAAGTAGTTCCAGGGTGATGATTGGCACGATGTAAAAAGTAGTTCCAGGGTGATGTTCGGGATGATGTAAAAAGTAGTTCCAGGGTGATGTTCGGCATGATGTAAAAAGTAGTTCAAGGGTGATGTTCAGCCTGGTGTAAAAAGTAGTTCCAGGGTGATGTTCAGCCTGGTGTAGAAAGTTGTTCTAGGGTGATGTTCGGCACGGTTTAAAAAGTAGTTCCAGGGTGATGTTTGGCTAGGTGTAAAAAGTAGTTCCAGGGAGATGTTTGGCTAGGTGTAAAAAGTAGTTCCAGGGTGATGATCGGCACGATGTAAAAAGTAGTTCCAGGGTGATGTTCAGCCTGGTGTAAAAAGTAGTTCCAGGGTGATGTTCGGGATGAGGTAAAAAGTAGTTCCAGGGTGATGTTCGGCATGATGTAAAAAGTAGTTCAAGGGTGATGTTCAGCCTGGTGTAAAAAGTAGTTCCAGGGTGATGTTCAGCCTGATGTAGAAAGTTGTTCTAGGGTGATGTTCAGCACGGTTTAAAAAGTAGTTCAAGGGTGATGTTCAGCCTGGTGTAAAAAGTAGTTCCAGGGTGATGTTCAGCCTGGTGTAGAAAGTTGTTCTAGGGTGATGTTCGGCACGGTTTAAACAGTAGTTCCAGGGTGATGTTCGGCACGATGTAGAAAGTAGTTCCAGGGTGATGTTCGGCACGGTATAAAAAGTAGTACCAGGGTGATGTTCGGCATGATGTAAAAAGTAGTTCTAGGGTGATGTTCGACACGATGTAAAAAGTAGTTCCAGGGTGATGTTCAGCCTGGTGTAAAAAGTAGTTCCAGCGTGATGTTCACCATGGTGTAAAAAGTAGCTCCAGGGTGATGTTCAGCCTGGTGTAAAAAGTCATTCTAGGGTGATGTTCGGCACGGTTTAAAAAGTTGTTCCAGGATGATGTTCGGCACGATGTAGAAAATAGTTCCAGTGTGATGTTCGGCACGGTATAAAAAGTAGTTCCAGGGTGATGTTCGGCATGATGTAAAAAGTAGTTCTAGGGTGATGTTCGACACGATGTAAAAAGTAGTTCCAGGGTGATGTTCGGCACGGTGTAAAAAGTAGTTTCAGGGTGATGTTCGGCATGATGTAAAAAGTAGTTCCAGGGTGATGTTTGGCTAGGTGTAAAAAGTAGTTCCAGGGTGATGATTGGCACGATGTAAAAAGTAGTTCCAGGGTGATGTTCGGGATGATGTAAAAAGTAGTTCCAGGGTGATGTTCGGCATGATGTAAAAAGTAGTTCAAGGGTGATGTTCAGCCTGGTGTAAAAAGTAGTTCCAGGGTGATGTTCAGCCTGGTGTAGAAAGTTGTTCTAGGGTGATGTTCGGCACGGTTTAAAAAGTAGTTCCAGGGTGATGTTTGGCTAGGTGTAAAAAGTAGTTCCAGGGAGATGTTTGGCTAGGTGTAAAAAGTAGTTCCAGGGTGATGATCGGCACGATGTAAAAAGTAGTTCCAGGGTGATGTTCAGCCTGGTGTAAAAAGTAGTTCCAGGGTGATGTTCGGGATGATGTAAAAAGTAGTTCCAGGGTGATGTTCGGCATGATGTAAAAAGTAGTTCAAGGGTGATGTTCAGCCTGGTGTAAAAAGTAGTTCCAGGGTGATGTTCAGCCTGATGTAGAAAGTTGTTCTAGGGTGATGTTCAGCACGGTTTAAAAAGTAGTTCAAGGGTGATGTTCAGCCTGGTGTAAAAAGTAGTTCCAGGGTGATGTTCAGCCTGGTGTAGAAAGTTGTTCTAGGGTGATGTTCGGCACGGTTTAAACAGTAGTTCCAGGGTGATGTTCGGCACGATGTAGAAAGTAGTTCCAGGGTGATGTTCGGCACGGTATAAAAAGTAGTACCAGGGTGATGTTCGGCATGATGTAAAAAGTAGTTCTAGGGTGATGTTCGACACGATGTAAAAAGTAGTTCCAGGGTGATGTTCGGCATGGTGTAAAAAGTTGTTCCAGGGTGTTGTTCAGCATGGTGTAAAAAGTAGTTCCAGGGTGATGTTCAGCCTGGTGTAGAAAGTTGTTCTAGGGTGATGTTCGGGACGGTGTCAAAAGTAGTTCCAGGGTGATGTTCGGCACGGTGTAAATAGTTGTTCCAGGGTGTTGTTCGGCATGGTGTAAAAAGTAGTTCCAGGGTGATGTTCAGCCTGGTGTAGAAAGTAGTTTCAGGGTGATGTTCGACACAATGTAAAAAGTAGGTCCACGGTGATGTTCACCATGGTGTAAAAAGTAGTTCCAGGGTGATGTTCAGCCTGGTGTAGAAAGTTGTTCTAGGGTGATGTTCAGCCTGGTGTAAAAAGTAGTTCCAGGGTGATGTTCGGGACGGTGTACAAAGTTGTTCCACGGTGATGTTCACCATGGTGTAAAAAGTAGTTCCAGCGTGATGTTCAGCACGGTGTAGAAAGTTGTTCTAGGGTGATGTTCGGCACGGTTTAAAAAGTAGTTCCAGGGTGATGTTCAGCCTGGTGTAAAAAGTAGTTCCAGGGTGATGTTTGGTATAGTGTAAAAAGTAGTTACACGTTTACGTTTGGCATGGCGTAAAAAGGAGTTCCAGGGTGATGTTCAGCACGGTGTAAAAAGTAGTTCCAGGGTGATGTTCAGCCTGGTGTAGAAAGTTGTTCTAGGGGGATGTTCGACACGATGTAAAAAGTAGTTCCAGGGTGATGTTCGGCACGGTGTCAAAAGTAGTTCCAGGGTGATGTTCGACACGGTGTAAAAAGTTGTTCCAGGGTGTTGTTCAGCATGGTGTAAAAAGTAGTTCCAGGCTGATGTTCAGCCTGGTGTAGAAAGTTGTTCTAGGGTGATGTTCGGCACGGTGTCAAAAGTGGTTCCAGGGTGATGTTCGGCACGGTGTAAAAAGTTGTTCCAGGGTGTTGTTCAGCATGGTGTAAAAAGTAGTTCCAGGGTGATGTTCAGCCTGGTGTAGAAAGTAGTTCCAGGGTGATGTTCGACACAATGTAAAAAGTAGGTCCACGGTGATGTTCACCATGGTGTAAAAAGTAGTTCTACGGTGATGTTCAGCACGGTGTAAAAAGTAGTTCCAGGGTGATGTTCAGCCTGGTGTAGAAAGTTGTTCTAGGGTGATGTTCGGCACGGTGTCAAAAGTAGTTCCAGGGTGATGTTCGGCACGGTGTAAAAAGTTGTTCCATGGTGATGTTCACCATGGTGTAAAAAGTAGTTCCAGCGTGATGTTCAGCACGGTGTAGAAAGTTGTTCTAGGGTGATGTTCGGCACGGTTTAAAAAGTAGTTCCAGGGTGATGTTCGGCACGGTGTAAAAAGTAGTTCCAGTGTGATATTCGGCACGGTGGAAAAAGTAGTTCTAGGGTGATGTTCAGCCTGGTGTAAAAAGTAGTTCCAGGGTGATGTTTGGTATAGTGTAAAAAGTAGTTACACGTTTAAGTTTGGCATGGCGTAAAAAGGAGTTCCAGGGTGATGTTCAGCACGGTGTAAAAAGTAGTTCCAGGGTGATGTTCAGCCTGGTGTAGAAAGTTGTTCTAGGGTGATGTTCGGCACGGTCTCAAAAGTAGTTCCAGGGTGATGTTCGGCACGGTGTAAAAAGTAGTTCCAGGGTGTTGTTCAGCATGGTGTAAAAAGTAGTTCCAGGGTGATGTTCAGCCTGGTTGTAGAAAGTAGTTCCAGGGTGATCTTCGGCACGGTTAAAAAGTTGTTCTAGGGTGATGTTCGACACGATGTAAAAAGTAGTTCCACGGTGATGTTCACCATGGTGTAAAAAGTAGTTCCAGCGTGATGTTCAGCACGGTGTAGAAAGTTGTTCTAGGGTGATGTTCGGCACGGTGTCAAAAGTAGTTCCAGGGTGATGTTCGGCACGATGTAGAAAGTAGTTCCAGGGTGATCTTCGGCATGGTATAAAAAGTAGTTCCAGGGTGATGTTCAGCCTGGTGTAGAAAGTAGTCCCAGCGTGATGTTTGGCACGGTGCAAAAAGTAGTACCAGGGTGATGTTTGGCATGGTGGAAAAAGTAGTTCCAGGGTGATGTTCGGCACACTGTAAAAAGTAGTTCCAGGGTGATGTTAAGCACGGTGGAAAAAGTAGTTCCAGGGTGATGTTCGGCACGGTGTAAAAAGTTGTTCCAGGTTGATGTTCAGCCTAGTGTAAAAGGTAGTTCCAGGGTGATGTTCAGCCTGGTGTAAAAAGTAGTTCCAGGGTGATCTTCGGCATGGTGTAAAAAGTAGTTCCAGGGTGATGTTCAGCCTGGTGTAGAAAGTAGTTCCAGCGTGATGTTTGGCACGGTGTCAAAAGTAGTACCAGGGTGATGTTTGGCACGGTGGAAAAAGTAGTTCCAGGGTGATGTTCGGCACACTGTAAAAAGTAGTTCCAGGGTGATGTTAAGCATGGTGGAAAAAGTAGTTCCAGGGTGATGTTCGGCACGGTGTAAAAAGTTGTTCCAGGTTGATGTTCAGCCTAGTGTAAAAGGTAGTTCCAGGGTGATGTTCAGCCTGGTGTAAAAAGTAGTTCCAGGGTGATGTTTGGCACGGTGTAAAAAGTAGTTCCAGGTTGATGTTCAGCCTAGTGTAAAAAGTAGTTACAGGGTGATGTTCAGCCTGGTGTAAAAACTAGTTCCAGGGTGATGTTTGGTATAGTGTAAAAAGTAGTTACACGTTTACGTTTGGCATGGCGTAAAAAGGAGTTCCAGGGTGATGTTCAGCATGTTGTAGCATCTCTTCCTCTAACATGTCTGGAAATGTCTGGGAAGGGAGGAGACCAGTTGTCTGGATGGGAGCAGATGTTGCTCTAAAACCTCCATGTACTTTCCAACATTGATGGAGCTTCACAGATGTGGAAGCTGCCCACGCCATAGGCACTAATGCAGCCCCATCCCATCAGAGATGCAGCTTTTCACCTGTCCACTGATAACAAGCTGGATGCTCCCTCTCCTCTTTAGTCTGCAGGACACGCCGTCCATGCTTTCCACAAACTAGTTCACATCTTCATCCAGGTTTCCACTTTGCCTCAGAACATTTTAAATGAGCTTTGGTCCAGAGAAGCTGGTTCTGGATCCTGTCCTACATCTGGCTTCTTCTCTGCATGATGGAGCATTTGTGGGTTTCAGGGTGAACTGTGTTCACAGACAGTGGTTTCTGGAAGTCTTCCTGAGTCCATGCAGTGGTTTCCAGTAGAGAATCATGTCTGCTTTTAATGCAGAACATCACCAGCATCCAGCCTTGTCCCAGGCATACAGAGATTCCTCCTGATTCTCTTAATCTTCTGTTGATATTCTAAACTGTAGATGGAGGATCGTCAATGTCTGAGGAGCTCTGTCCATCTTTCCATTTGAGAGACTCTGCCTCTCTGAAATGCTCCTTTTATACCCAGTCATGTTACTGACCTGTTGCCAGGTAACCTGATTAGTTGTCCAATGCTCCTCCAGGTGTTTCTGGTTTGTACCAGGTACTTTTCCAGCCTTTTGTTACTCCTGTTCCAGCTTTTTCCAGACATGTTGTTGCATCAGATTCACTATCAGCTCATATTTCCATCTCATGGTGAAACGTCTCAATTTCATTCTCTGACATGTTGATGATCTGCTACTGGGAATAAATGATGATAAGGTTCTGGTTTACATTTCACACAGCTTGGACATCTGGACACACTTCTGTCAGAACTACCAGTGACTCATCTTTGTTGTTTGAGTTGTTGTCCTTCCAGACCAAGTCCCTGCCCCGTGATCTGAAGACAGAGTTCATGTCGCAAAGGGGACCAGTTCTGCTTCAGGTGTCCATGGTTTGGATGTTTCTGGAGTCAGAAACCTGTAATCTTATGCATCTGCAGACACCACCTTTTCCCTCACTCTGGAAAACCCAGACACATCTTTTTATCTGACCCCATGACCAACGGTCCCTGGACCAGAACTAGAACCTATTCACACCACATGGACCAGAACCAGTATCCGAACCAAATGCAGAACCAAAACCAAAGCCAGAATCAGGATCAGGTTTAGACCTCCAACATGGAGATGCTTACTTCCAGTTTGGTTCTGTTGAACTGGTATGAACAGGGGCTAGTTGCAGCACCACCTACAGGCCTGGTGTTAGTACTACAGAGTTTTCATCTCTAGAAAAACTACCTTCTGTACGAAAATTTTTTAAAAAACTAACACACTTTTGGTGTCTGTGTGGGCGTGGCCTAAGCCATGTTCTTCTTCTTGTGTTTGCGGTGTGGCCTGGCAATGAGACAGCAGGTAGAAACTCAGATAAAACGGTCAGATATGTTTCCTCTTTTTGTGTCGTCCTTGAGTTCCCTTTGCTGTAATCTGCTGACACGTTTGGTGGGTTGCACTGACCTCGCCGCCGCACTGCTGCTTCTCCTTCCACTTCTGAGAACACACACACCTTCCCGTGGTGCCCTCACACTCTTTTATTTCCTTTTCTTCTCTTACACTTCCTGTTCTGCAGCTCTAGTTCTCCACATCACTGTTTTCTGTTGTTGACTGAAAACTTTTAGGAAGCTGGACTCCCCATTATGCCCCGACGTGAAATGGATCAAACTGATGTGAAAAGGATCAAATGTTTGTGAACTGGATCAAACTGCTGTGAACTAGATCAAACTGATGTGTTGCTCTGTGTAGGTGGGAGTGTAGCTCAGCTGTGTGCAGGCGGCAGGTAGAGACATGACGTGACATAATTACATGTGTGAGTGTTCATCTGTGTATTTTACCCTTTGTATGTACTTTTGTTATATTCAATTTCTTATAGTATATAGAGCTATGTGGTCATTTATAGGCTTGTTTGTATTTTTATCCTTGTTCTTTATTTGTGTGGTTTTTATGCTTTTTTCTCTTTTTATTTACTGTACAGCACTTTAGTCAGCTGGTACATTGTTTTTAAAGTGCTTTAGAAATAAAATGGTATAGTATAGTATGGGTACCTCATAATGACATGACCTACTCTCAACTGTTCAGAATTCCGAGACAACTGGAATGCACCATTAGCTTGTTGGCCGTTGTCTGTTGGCTACTAGGTGTTAGCTTGATGTTTGCTAGGTGTTAGCTTGTTGATTGTGTGTTAGCTTCTAGGTGTTAGTTTGATGGTCGGTGTGTGTTGGCCTTTAGGTGTTAGCTAGTTGGTCGGTGTGTGGGCTCCTAGGTGTTAGCTTGATGGTTACCAGGTGTTAGCTTGTTAGACAGTGCGTTTTGGCATCTAGGTGTTAACTTGATGTTTGCTAGGTGTTAGCCCATTGGTTGGTGTGTGTTGGCCTCAAGGTATTAGCTAGTTGGTCGGTGTGTGTTGGCCTCTAGGTGATAGCTAGTTGGTCGGTGTGTGTTGGCTCCTAGGTGTTAGCTTGATGGTTGCTATGTGTTAGCTAGTTGGTTGGTGCGTGTTGGCTTGTAGGTGTTAGCTTGATGGTTGCTAGGTGATAGCTAGTTGGATGGTGTGTGTTGGCTTCTAGGTGTTAGCTTGATGTTTGCTAGGTGTTAGCTTGTTGGTCAGTGCGTGTTGGCTTGTAGGTGTTAGCTTGATGGTTGCTATGTGTTAGCTTGTTGGTGAGTGTGTGTTGGTTGCTGTTATCACTGAACATCTCCTTGTGGCCTGGACATCAACCTGCTCTGTCTGCCTCGTTGTTGTCGGCGTTTACTGTCAGAAGCAGACTAGTGGTGTGGAGGTGGTGTCTGTGACCTGAGGAAGTGCTGACAGCTGTGTTTTTTTTTTTTTTTTTTTGTTCTTCTTCTGTTGCGCTGTGCCCGGTGCTGGTGTCCGGCTGCAGGTTGTGGTGGACAAAGGTCTTGTGAGTCAATTTTAAAGTGACTCCATCAGCAGTTTCACTTCTGCAAGTGGTTCCAGGAACCGATGAAAATACCTCTGAGTGTGAAGTGAAGCAATACCTGACACAGAGTGTGTGGCTGCAGCTTGTCACGCTGTCAGACGCTGGGTGATGAACACCTGGAAGTATGATTCAGTTCAGCTGTATCTGAAGTTTCCACACAAAGGAAATCTTTGGCGCTAAGTATGGCTCAGTGGGTAGAATGGTCGTCTTGTAGCCTGAGGATGGCCGGTTCGATCCACGGCCTGTCAAGCTCATGTCGAGGTGCCCCTGAGCAAGACACAGAACTCCAAATTACTCCTGATGGGTCGTGGTTAGCGCCTTGCATGGCAGCTTCCACCATCAGTGTGTGAATGTGATGTATGATGTAAAGCGTTATAAATACAGACCGTTTACCGTGACCATTTGAACAAAATGTTCTGATCCAAATGTTTAGTTCTTTTATCAAGTTCTACTGAGTAGGATTCATTTGGTATGTTGGCTCAGTGTTGACTCAGTCAGCTGTGTGTTGGCTGTGATCTGGCTGAGATCAACCCCCCCCACACACACACACACACACACACCCTGTGTCAGAGGATGGTGTAGAAATATCAATCCGAATTTTTACTGTGTGTGTGTCTGTGTGTTGGTGTGTCTGAACATGTCAACTGCAGAAAGACGCCAGACGTGTTCACACCTCTGACCTTCTTTGGAACACACACACACACACATGCGCGGTAGTTCTGGTATCAGCGTGTCGTCTTATCAGAGAGGAGCAGCCATGTTTTCTCCTGTTTGTCTAATCAAGCGGCGAGGTTGAGGTGAGGCTCCAACCGCCGCTCCACTGCTGATAGGGTACCCACAACCCTCACAGACCTCACTGAACCGAGTCGGACCTGGCCTGAACTGGGTCTGAAACAGGCTTGAACCGGACCTGACCCAAGCTTGAAGGTGGCTGGAACCTTTAGAATCCTGTTCTGGTTTCAGACCCATCTCCTGAACATCTCATAAAGTTTACTTTAACCCAGACTAACATGGCTGTGGGTGCCACGCGGCAGCGTCAGTTCCAACTGACCTGTTTTACAGTCTGCTGTCTGCAACCGCTGTCGCCATGGTGACAACACCTTTATACAAACTGATGTACAACAGGGACTGGAGCAGAAAGGGAGGAGTTTACACTGATCAGGGATGTTTACCTGTTGGACCAGTTGCACCGACCCGGCTGAACTGGTCCAGGTGAGTCAGCTGACTGAGCTGGTCTGAGGTCGGTGGTCTCTGGGTGGAGTTCAACCGACCTGCTGAGCTCAAGGTGCTGAGACCTGATTAAGACTGAACCAGTTCAAAGAGGAACTTTCTGTGGTCACACCTCCACACTGATAGCACACACATGCACGCACCTAAACACACACACATGTACCTAAAAACACAGACACACCTAAAGACACACACATACCTAAACACACTCTATTTTCATGCAGCCTCATTCTGTTCAGTCACTTTTGTTTAATTTCTCAGTCTGTTTCCATGGCAACAGGTGTGAGTGTATTTCTGTGTTTCCATGGCGACAGATGTGTGTTCTGTTGCTTGCTTAGGTCTTGGAGACAGCGGATCTTCCTGCAGGGGACAGCGTCCCAGGTGTAGGACAGGTCTAAGATGCTGTTGGAGGAGGGCAAACACGTAGTGTGTGCCGTAACATGGACACACTGGTGTAAATGGTGAGCAGAGATTTCAACTACAATAAAAGTCAAGAAAGTATGATGAGCACATCTTGCTCTAGGCTGGACCAGGTGATGGTCAAGGGGGGGAAGGGAAGAGAGACCACAGTGTAGTATGTCACCTGACCGTATGAAGCCACTTGAAAAGAAAAGAAAGAAAAAGAAGAAGAAGATTACTGTCATTCAAAACAGGACACCAGAGATGCAGAATGAAATGAAAAGTAAAAGTAAGCAACAATAGTTATAACACAGGAATTCATATAAATATAGTCCAAATGTTGAGTTAAAGTGCCAGTACCCAGTATTGCTTCAGGTTGCTAGGTGTTAGCGTGTTAGCACTTTAGCTTGTGTTTAAAGCAGTCTGACGGCCGCTGGATAAAAACTGTCCCAGAAGCTTCCAGTTCTGCTCGTCAGACTGGTACCATCTCCCTGAGGGCAGGACAGAAAACAGTCCATGGGAGGGAGGACTGGGGTCCTTGATGGTCTTCACCGCCCTGGTCAGGAAGGTCCTGAGGTGGGGGGCAGGTGACCCCAGTAACCCTCTCTTCCCTCTCAGTGACTTCTGGTCTGCCACAGGGAGATGCTGCTGGTAAACTCTCTATGGTGCCTCTGGAGAAGGTGGTGGAAACTGGTGGGCTAAGGTGCAAGCGCTGGTGGGCCTTTATGGCAGTAGAGGAGGTGAGCAGGGACCAGGTGAGGTTCTTGGCTACGTGAATTCCCAGGAACATAATGTGTGGGTCGATCTTCACAGCAGCACCACCTGGTCCACCTGGACTCCAGCAGTCTGACTACCGCTTAATGATGACGTCCATCTTGTTTGAATTCTTGCTTGTGTTGTTTTTACTCTCAAATGTAAGTCGCTTTGGATAAAACCGTCTGCTAAATGACTGTAGAATAGAATAGAATAAAAATGTAAATATGGCAGAATAAGCCAAAGTTTGACCTCCTGCCTACAGTGCCTCTCTTGGACCAGACAAAGCAGCAAACTCCGCCTGTAAAATGTGAAGCCTATGCAGAAGTGCAAAAATCTGAAGTTCCCCCCTCGTCCACTAGGGGCTCCAAAACAAAGTTAATCCCCATAGACTCCCATGTTAAAAAGACCAACTTCACAGCAGAAATAAACATGTTTAAAGCCTGGTACAAAAATCCATTTTAGGATTAAAAGCTTAAGTTTACCTTCATGACAACTGTGAGGGGGGTGAATTTCTTTCTAACTCATCTGTTTGGATGTTATTTAATCTTGAAATACTACATAATTAGGGGCGTGTCCTTTTGATTGGCAGGTACCCAATATCCATAGAAAGAAGGGAGAGTGCAGCACAAACACGGTTTTTAGCCGGCTAACAGCGCGCTAGCTACCGTTAGCTTAGGGTTAGCTCGGTTAGCTCTTAGCTACAGGCAGCTCGGAGTTTGATGGGTGTCAATCATCCACCCCCACCTTCACAGTCCCCTTCTCAGCTCCACCTCTTTGCCCATTTTTGGATTTTCCAGGAATGACGACACACGCGACGCTACCAAGATGACGACGGTGGGAACTGCCCAATGAGCTTCAGTTCAACTCTTTAGAACCCTACGGGTGATGTCACAGAGGCTCCGCCCATCTTTTATATACAGTCTAGGGACCAGTCCCGCCACCGGTTGTAGAGCAGAGGGCGGAGAACCCACCCCTGTGCAGAGCCGGCGTTCAAAGTAATGGTGTCAGACCCGTTGTTTCATCCCTACAGACTGAGGCCTGTTTGTCAAAAAGTCCAGGATCCAGTTCTTACAGGGGGTTCTTCAGTCCCAGTGGGCCCAGTTTGTAGATCAGATGCTGTGGGACCTGAAGGCTGAACTAAAATCCACAAACAGCATCCGGACCAGTTAGTTCTTGTTTTCCAGGTGACCCAGTACCAGGTGAAGTGGCATCCTCAGTGGACCGGTTTGAGCGGATTTTGGAGCTGGGACGATGGCTTCGTAGCAGGATGACTCCACCGCTTGATGCAGGACCATGTTAGGAAGATGCAGCCCATCATCTGGTCAGGACCCGAAGAATTTCCTGAGTTAATCCTCCTCAGGGTCTGGTGGACTGGGTTGAGACCCAGCACCTGCTTTTCCTGTTGGGGGGTGGCCTTCACTGCTGGTGTGTTGCTGAGTGCGTCAAACCGTCCAAAGTATTTATTGAGTTGGTTCAGGAAGTCTGTGTTGCTATTAGGACTGAGGTGTGATCTTATTGACCGCAACAGATTTAACCCTCTGCTAAAGTCTCATGGTTTTCCTGTGGTCCTGTAAGTGGTCTTGTATTTTGTGACCGTGGGCCCTTTTAGCTAGTCTGATTGCTCTATTCAGCCTCGCTCTTGCTGTTCATAGGACCGCAGCATCACCAGATTTAGAAGCAGCGTCTCTTGGTCTCAGCAGTCATCCGAGGTTTCGCTCTAACTGTGATGCATTTTGTGTATGTAGGCAGAAACAGTGGCAGCAAACGCCATCAGGTTCCCGGTGGCAGCGTCTCTGAACAAGGCCCAAGCCGTCCATTCAAAGCAGCTCCTTCTTGCCATACTCTCACCAGTTTTAAGGTGGGCCTAGTTCTGGTGAGCAGGGGTGGGTTAGTTGGAGTTAGCATGACTAAAATCTGGTCTGATGAACCTAGGTGGGGGCGAGGAGGAGCTTTGAATGCTGCTTTGATGTTGGTGTATACGTGATGAAGTGTGTTGGCTCCTCTGGTTACAAAATTCTCATGTTGGTAAAAATGAAAAAGAAGCTTCATGTTGGCCTGATTGAAATCATCAGCAGCAATAAATACTCCCTCAAGATATGGACTTTGCAGACCACTGATGGAGGGATAGAGGATGTCCACTTCCTGAACACTAAACATTTACTACTCACCTGTCGTATGTAGCAGAGTTGTTTTACTAAAGCAGTATCTGTCTCATGGACAGCTCAACTCACCTGCAGTAGTTTGCAGTTCAAAGTGATCGCTGCCAAAAAGAGAGCTCCATGGAAAAATGCCGCTGGTAAGAGCTGGAAAACCAGAATGTGGAAAAGCTGAACGCAGGTGGTGGAAAACAAAGCTGCAGGTTCACTATGAGATCTGTAAAGAGAGACTGAGGATTTCTAACCTGGAGCTGAGAAATTCAGACCATCTTTCTTTCTGACATCGTTGCTAAGAACAGCAGTAAAACTCCAGCCTTGTTTACTGTTAACAGGCTAACTGATCCTCCTGGTCAGTAACCCAGAACTTCTATCCAACCGGGCCTGGAAGGAGTTTGCTTCTTTCTTTACTGACTACATCCAGAAAACCAGGCAGTCAGTCAGTGCTTCCATGCCAGGGGGAGGACATACGTCCCTGTGTCCACTCAGAGACACGAACACCAGGCGGTGATCCGCATCACCCCCAAAATCTAATCACCATCATCTTTATTCCATCTCTGACATTTCCTGAAAATCTAACTAAAATCTGTCCTCACCTTTACGACAAATGTACCTATACGCCGCCAAAAGCTTTACCTCCGTCTTCGTGGTTATAAATAAAAAGTGAGAAAATGTCCACGCTGTAACACAGTGGAAGGGATCAGAGTGATGTCCATTTATATTGTCCGATTAATTAATATCGTATATTTAATGAATTTACACATTTGCAATGTCAGAGTTTTTTGCCAGCATTTCCTGGGTTGAGTTACTATTACTATTACTATATACCAGGGCTATTCAATTCGGTCCTACGAGGGCCGCAATCCAGCAGGTTTTCCATGTATCCCTGCTTCAACACACCTGACTCAAATTAATTAGTCATTGTTCAGAACTTGATTGGTTGTTAGATCCATTTAATTTGAGTCAGGTGTGTTGAAGCAGGGCTACATGGAAAACCTGCTGGGTTGCGGCCCTCGTAGGACCGAATTGAATAGCCCTGCTATATACTATTAAAAGTTTGATTTGAATAAATCAGCATGAAGAGCTCATTCATGCAAATCCCTGAGAAGTGTCTTGCAGGCTGCAGAGCTGCTGGGAATCAGTAATCCCAGCCATGCTGCAGATGTCCAGGGATCAGGAGCTTTTACTACAATGTTTTCCTAGTAATTGTTATTATTTGTGGATGGAGCTGCTTTCAGGAAGCAGCTCATGTATCAGTATTATGATCATCATCTGATGTTGTCCAGTCACAGGACTCAATATCCACGTGTCCCACCTGCCTCTGCTCTCTGGGATGAATCACATCCAGCTGCTAGGCAACGACCTCCTTTCCATGCCCCCCCCCCACCCCTTCACCCCACTGGCTGTTGCTCAGGTGATCTACTAGGAGGAAGGGGAGGGGAGGAGGTAGTGAGGCAGACAAAGCAGCTGCTTCATCTCAGTACCTCGCAGGGAGCAGTGGGATGTGGACGCAGCACCTGGACGAGGAAGGACATCTGATGTGGACTTTACAGGCGGACACCCGGGAAGCGTGTGGGTTTGAACACGTCTTCACGGACAACAATGACATTTGTTGTGACTACAGATGACTGAGGAGCGGAGCGCTGTGATTGGCTGAAGGTTTGAGGATGACTGGGATTTACATGAAGCTCAATCTTCCTCCAATCAGCTGGAAACTGTGGATTATTGATAAATTATGTTCTGGAGGAGTTTGATGTGTCCAGGTCACATGACCACAGACCGTAAACAGGAAACAAAGTGAGTTTATTCTTCGGTTTGGGAGAAATATTTTAGGAGGAGGATGAAGAGGATGAAGATGATGCCGAGGAGGAGGAAGAAGAGGAGATCCTCCTGTGACGTCTCTCTTTTGTCCTGGACTGAATGGATACAAAGACGTTCGCGACGTCTCTGCACCGAAATGCTGCAGGTGTGTGTTGGAACAAAATGGTGGACGCCGCCCGTGTTGCCCCCAGTGACATCTGCCACTCTGCTGGAGTCATGTGACCCGCAGACAAGCAGCACCATGAATAGCTTTTGTTTAGGAGGTCAATAATCGTGTGTGTGTGTGTGTGTGTGTGTGTGTGTGTATGTAAAAGAACACAGAATATAGAAAAAGCTGATCTGGATCAGGTCCTGGATTGGGTTCTTGATCTGGTTCTGGTCCAGATGCTGGGCTGGATGCTGGTCCAGGGAGACTCCCATGAATCAGGGTTAAGTGAAAGTTAGTATGGATCATCGTGTGGTTCACTTCCAACCAGCTAGTTATGTAGTCAGACTACTTAACTAGTCTGACTGAATGGCTAAATCTGACCACATAACTAGTTTTTCCAAATAACTAGTGTGACTGCATAACTAATTATTAGTTATCAGATTAATGATGTAGTCGGACTTGTTAAATAATCAGACTACATAACTAGTCTGACCGATACCTAACCAGACCAAATAATTGATCTGATTACAACAGCTTAGTTGTACCCAAGTTACCCTGAAGTTACCTGGATAAGAGGAAATCCAGTTTCCTGGTTCAGGCCTCTGGATCAGCAGCAGATCATCGTTGTTGTTTTCGTGATGAGCTTGAATGCAGCGCGAGTGATGCATGCTTGCTGTTTCCTGTGCTCTGATTGGCTGCTGACAGCGGTGAATGAATGCAGCAGCTCACATTTTCTTAGACAGAAGCACTGACAGTAGAGTTGTGGGGGCGGAGTCACATTACATCCACCTCCGACCACCCAGTGAGCACTGGGTTTTCCTGTGTTTGATCCGTGGGGGTTTCACCATCTGAACTGGTCACACCTCTTATTAAAGCCTGACCCCCCCCCCGTCTTGGTATTGAGCCCAGGTCAGCAGATTTCAGCCCGACCCACCGTAGCCCCCCTTTTCATTTGCACCTGTTGTGCAGTTGTCCGGGAAGTGAGCGATGCCCCGACTGCAGACAAAGATCATATTATGAATAGACTAATCTCCATGTAGGTGGGGGGTGGGGGGGCTCTCCCTGCCGCCTCCTGTGGGAGCGCTTGGTCTGCAGATAAAATCTGCAGCAGGAGACCAGATAACACAATCTGAGACAGAATGAGACTGAAATTCGGCTCTTTTCTGGCTGAACGCAGGCTTGCCGGCTGTTCCCATGATGTCATCATACCCCCAGCTACTCCCACCTTCACCTCCACATCGACACATGACCGACTGTGTCAAATTGCAGCTGATACAAAATGTTGTCATGACAACCAACAACAGTCTGCTCTGTTTGCTAAGCTAACTGCTAGCCTGTGTGTGTCTCTATTTCAGTCCTGAACTATGACAACGTGGTGGAGACGACCTCAGAAACCGATGCGGAAGACACCTTCACTAACAGTGCAGCAGCAGGAGGAGGAGCAGAGGATGAAGAAGCAGGCAGCCCGGTGGGCGTTCCCGATCTGGAGGTGTCGCCCCGGGTCGGCCACGCACCAATGTCCCACAAGGACCAGGAGGACTCGGAGGGCCAGGAGGAGGCACAAAGCTGGAGGCTGGAGGACGCTGAAGGTCTGGGTGGGTGTCCCTGATGGGAAACAAAAATTCATGTGTCCAACAAGAAGTGAACACTTTTTATCATCCACATTAAGACTGACTGTGCTAATCTGTTGTCAGGGCAACAACTCATCTTATTTAGGATTAAATTCTTTTATTGATTGGGGCAGGAGGATAAATGTGTGGTCTGTGTGTGTGTGTGTGTGGACAGATGTCCGGCGGGATGAGTTTGATGTTCATGGTCCAGAGGCAGCAGGAGACGGTGCAGGTAAGATCAACATCAAATCAAATCAAATTTTATTTATAAAGCCCTTTTCATGCACATACACAAAGTGCTGTACGTAATAGAAACAAATTCTGCATATTAAAAATATAATTTAAATTCTTCGCACACAAGTTTATAACGAGAAATTAACACACACCTCATAGTGTCTCTTTCACACACACACACACAAACACACACACACATAAACAAAGCCCATGTAGCCTCCCCCCACCGGCCAGACCCCGTTCTGTAGCAGCATGACCTTCCCCGGCTACCGTCTCTGAACTGGATGACGTATAAAACACCAGCAGAATGAAAATATCTGGTTGATGCTGCTGCCAGGAAACGGGACCTTAGGATCCAGTCCCACTGGAAGCCAGCCCACCATGACCACAGAGGGAGCCACCACAGGACCCACACAGACCAGGGCAGACCGGGGTCCACACCACAGCCCCCAGACAAGGGCAGTTACCATGGCAACAACCCTGCAGACAGAGCAGGCAGAGCTACCGGTGTGAAGGATCTCCAGGAAGAAACACTGGAGTTAAACAGTAGAAACAAGATTAAATAAACTTAGAAACAGCAAGAACCGATAAGACCTACAAGAATAAAAATAGAGATAAAGGACTTCAGGATAAAATAAAATTAAATAAAATTAAATAAAATAAAATGAAATAAAGGGGTTCATAAAAACTGTACGGAGCCACATAAACAAGTGGAAATTTAATAGAAATAAATAAATTAAATAAGTAAAGTATAGTCTCTGCAGCCTGAGGTTCTCTGGCAGGCTGGTCCAGTCCAGGCCCGTAGTAGTGGACCGAGGCCTCACCAGTCCTGGTTCTGACTTTAGGGAACAACCAAGAGGCTGGTACCAAAGGACCTCAGGGTCTGCGAGGGCTCATAATTTAAAAGGTCAGATAAATGAGAAGGTCCAAGACCATGAAGACATTTATAAACCAGTAAAAGAAGCTTAAAATCATCCTGAAACGCACGGAGAGCCGATGCAGTGATTTTAGACCTGGTGGTCCTCGTCAGGACTCTGCTGCTGAGTTGTGGAGTAGCTGCAGGTTAGAGACCAGAGAGTAGGCGTTACAGTCATCTGTTCTACTAGAAATAAAAGCATCAGCACCTCACTGCTCAATTCTCGTGCTGAACTTAATGTTTCCTGTAATCAGTGAGACCTCTGGACGGCTTGTCAGAGCTGGACGAGTATTTGCTGAAACAAAAACTGGAGGAAAACAACGGTCACCCAGCAATGATCGCTGAGTACCTGCAGCGTAACGACACCGCCATCATTTACCCAGAGGCCCCAGAGGAGTTGACACAACTGAGCATGCCTGAGGCTTTGGGTCAGGACAAGAGCGAGCATGGTGAGGACAAATAACAACATGACAACCACAGCGTGACCACAACAACATGACGACCACAACATGACCACCACAACACGACGACCACAACATGACCACCACAACATGACCACAACAACACGACAACCACAACATGACCACAACAACACAACGACCACAACAACACGACCACCACAGCATGACCACAACAACACAACGACCACAACAACACTAAGGGACCACAACATGACCACAGCAACACGACAACTACAGCATGACCACAACAACACGACGACCACAACATGACCACCACAACACGACGACCACAACATGACCATCACAACATGACCACCACAACACGACGACCACAACATTACCACAACAACACAACGACCACAACATGACCACAACAACACGACAACCACAGCATGACCACAACAACACAACGACCACAACAACACTAAGGGACCACAACATGACCACAGCAACACGACAACTACAGCATGACCACAACAACACGACGACCACAACATGACCACCACAACACGACGACCACAACATGACCACCACAACACGACGACCACAATATGACCACAACAACACGACAACCACAGCATGACCACAACAACACAACGACCACAACAACACTAAGGGACCACAACATGACCACAACAACACGACAACTACAACATGACCACAACAACACGACGACCACAACATGACAACAACAACATGACCACCACAACATGACCACCACAACACGACGACCATAGCATGACCACAACAACACAACGACCACAACAAAACTAAGGGACCACAACATGACCACAACAACACGACAACTACAGCATGACCACAACAACACAACGACCACAACAACACTAAGGGACCACAACATGACCACAACAACACGACGACCACAACATGACCACAACAACACAACGACCACAACAACACGACCACCACAGCATGACCACAACAACACAACGACCACAACAACACTAAGGGACCACAACATGACCACAGCAACACGACAACTACAGCATGACCACAACAACACGACGACCACAACATGACCACCACAACACGACCACCACAACATGACCACCACAACATGACCACCACAACACGACGACCACAACATTACCACAACAACACAACGACCACAACATGACCACAACAACACAACGACCACAACAACACTAAGGGACCACAACATGACCACAACAACACGACAACTACAACACGACCACAACAACACGACGACCACAACATGACAACAACAACATGACCACCACAACATGACCACCACAACACGACGACCATAGCATGACCACAACAACACAACGACCACAACAAAACTAAGGGACCACAACATGACCACAACAACACGACAACTACAGCATGACCACAACAACACGACGACCACAACATGACCACCACAACACGACGACTACAACATGACCACAACAACACTAGAGGACTACAGCATGACCACAAAAACACCACAACAACACTAGGGGACTACAACAATACGACGACCACAACATGACCACAAGGACCTTGGTCCTTTTAACTTGCTTTTACCCTCTGTGATGTGTGTGTGTTTGATGGGAAGGGGTGGGGGGTGGTCTTGCTGCTATTGGGTTGGGGTTCTGGGGGATTTTACTCTCTGTAAAGCACCTTGAGTTGCTATTTCTATGTATGAAAGGTGCTATATAAATAAAGTTTTGATTTGATTTGATGACCACAACAACACAACGACCAAAACATGACCACCACAACACGACAACCACAATATGACCACAACAACACAACGACCACAACAGCACTAAAGGACCACAATATGACCATAACAACATGACAACCACAGCGTGACCACAACAACACTAGGGGACCACAACAATACAACAACCACAACATGACCACAACAACACGATAACCACAGCATGACCACAACAACAAGACGACCACAACATGACCACAACAACATGACGACCACAGCTTGACCACAACGACACAACAACCACAGCATGATCACATAGCACGACGACCACAACAACACTAGGGGACTACAACAACATGACAACCACAGCGTGACCAGAACAACACAACGACCACAACAACACTAAGGGACCGCAACATGACAACAACAACACGACGACCACAACATGACCACCACAGCATGACACAGCATGACCACAACAACACAAAGACCACAACAAAACTGAGGGACCACAACATGACCACAACAACACGACAACTACAGCATGACCACAACAACACGACGACCACAACATGACCACAACAACACGATGACCAAAACATGACCACCACAACACAACGACTACAACATGACCACAACGACACGACAACCACAACATGACCACAACAACACGACAATCACAATTTGACCACAAAAATACGACAACCACAACAACACTAGGGGACTACAACAACACGACAACCACAGCATGACCACAACAACACGATGAACACAACATGACCACAACAACATGACAACCACAACAACACTAGGGGACTACAACAACACGACAACCACAACAACACTAGGGGGCGACAACCACAGCTTGACTACAACAACGCGACAACCACAGCTTGACCACAACAATACGACAACCACAACATGACCACAACAACCACAGCTTGACCACAACAACAAGACAACCACAGCTTGACCACAACGACATGACAACCACAGCATGATCACAACAGCACGACAACCACAGCTTGACCACAACAACACGACAACAACAGCTTGACCACAACGACACGACAACCACAACATGACCACAACACCACAACAACTACAGCATGACCACAACATGACAACCACATCGTGACCACAACAACAGCTACCGCCGGCAGTGGCTCAGGCAGTATGTAGATGCCAACAAGCAAACAGCAGCATGACAACAACATGAGAACAATGTGATGACAATATGACAACATGACAACTGAGGGGTATTCCACAAAGCTGGATTTAAGCCAGAGTTCTGGCTCATGTGAATGCCACTGGTTCAGGAACCCCGACCTCCACTGCCTCTGGTTGGCTAACAGTAAAACAGGGATCAGCTTAGCCCCGTCCATACAGGCCGAGGGTGTTTAAAGAGAGATGGAGAAAGAGAAAGCTGATCTAAAGAGATGGACGGAGAAAGATATAGATAGATAGCGACAGGGTTCCTTTCTGGTTACCATGGCTTGGCCTTTTATTAATGACCCTGCAGAGCGTGCACGCTTCATTCAAAGCTCATTCAGACCACCAGACCCACGGTTTTCAGGGGGAGGACCCCACCAGTAGCAGTGGTCTCTGACGTTGTCTTGGTATCTACAGAGCAACATATTTACAGCTCAACACGTTTAGAACACATATCTTCAAAGATACCTCCCACTCTGAGACATGTTCTGGTTCTTTATTTCCACCTGCTGCAGGTACGCTTTGCTGGTAAGATGCTGCTGCTGATGGAACAGTGCAGAGTTAATGTAGGTCACACACACACAATAATATATTCAGAAAATATGATGATGCATATTGATTATTGAGTTATTAATAAACTGAGCAGGGCCAGTACATCCGGAGACAATCAGCAGCTGTTTACTGTTTCCCTTGCGTCATTAACCACGGCTATGTAAGCCTGGCTTGGATTAGCTCAACTAGATGCAGCTGGAATGTGTTAGTGGAACGGCTTGAGCCTTAATTCAGAGCTGGTGTTAGTTCAAGCGAAGCTTTCCTGATACAGCCTGGCTTTCTGTAGCTATGTTGGTGGAATACTGCCCAGCTGACAATATGATGAAAACATGACAGCATGACATCATGAGAACAACAATATGACGTTAACAACACAACAACATAAAAACAAATGAATATCAATATGACGACATGACAAGAAAATTATGACAAAAACATGACAACAGCAGAATGAAGATAATATGATGAGAACATGACAAAAGAAGCATGATAACATAAAAATATAACAACATCAACATGACAAGAGATGACAGCAGCATGACAACATGACCAAAACAGCATGACAACAACATAACAATATGACATCAACGACAGATAAGAACAGAGGGATGTTGCACGAAACCAGAATAAAGAAATCCAGGATAATTAAGCAAGCCCAGCTTGACCTAGCTTGCGCGGCCTATCCTGGCTTAATTGATTGCACGTTTGCTGAGCCAGGATGAGAAGGTGCGGCTAGGTTAAGCCAGGTGAAGATAGTTGGGATAAGTGCGTGTGCACGGCTTACTGAAGCAGACCTCGCGATCGCTCACAGAATCACCGATGGGGAAATGGATAAAAGTCGCGCGTCCTACGTCACGGCCGCTGAACAACAGCTCCTGACGGAGTTCTCTGACGAAGTTAAGGATATTATAAGGAAAAAAGGCAAAACCAATGCCATAAGTAAAGAACGCGAGAGAGCCTGGCAGACAATAGCCGACCGGCTCAATGCGTAAGTAGTCAAAAACTGTACAATTAATAAACAGTGCTCCACTGGAACTGTCATAATTAGGCTACAATTAAAGGAGTTACTTTTCAAATCCACTAACTGTCGTATACTTTAAGAGTGACAAGCAGGTGCATGTTACTCAGGAAATGTAGAGTATGATTAGATGCAAACAATTATCCACAATGTGTCATTTAATCTATTTTCCTCATGTAACGTTTTTATCTATTTTATCTTTCTGTCCTTCATAAAGAACAAACCTGTCTGGCCATAAAAGGACCTGGCAGCAAGAAAAAATTAAATATAAGAACATTTTGCAGGCTGGTAAGTGACTCCAAAGTAGATAACCGTGAACAAATGAGGTGAATAACTGAGGTGTCTGCTGACATGTTCAATGTCTGTATGATTGTAGCAGTTAAAAAAAGGCCTATAGAACTGGCACAGGGGGCAGCCCACCAAGCCAGGATGTGACTCCAGCAGAGGAACTGGCCTCCATTTAAATAAAGGGAGGCCAGTGATGGAGGGGATCCAGGGAGGGACAATAACTGACTCTGTCCCAGCCACAGAAACTGTCCGCTTCATACAAGGTACACAAAGTACTGCAATTCTACTGCACATGGAACACAATCAAATATAATATAGTGTCTGACTTTGGATAACCTTGCAGTGTCTGGGAACACAATTACACTTTTGGAGCCACCAGAAGATGATCCGGTTAGTACAGTGTCTCGAAATCACAGGCTCGGTATGTTCTGTGAAATCTTAATCCGAGTCCTCTCGCTGCATGTATACGGCAGGGGGAAGGCACATCTGCAGCTGCAGAATGCACGTCTGCAGATGAGGAGACTGTGTCGGTGGAGTCCAGAAGGCTTGAGGCATGTCAGTTTTATGGGATTGGCCTGCTTATTTATTCCATGAAGGATATGAAGTCAGTGATGTGGTGCTAATAGAAAATGTGTAGCAGGACCCAGATGCTGCACAGTCTCCTAAGCGGCCTGGTAACATTGTGAGTATTGGCTAAAGTACATCTACGTTATGCACAAATCCTGCTGTGCTAACTGACATTTCCTTTACAGACTTCACAAACTGTCAGAACGCTTTATTCAGGGCACCTGGAGAGAGAGAGAGAGCTGGCAGATGTTAAAAGCTGACTCAAAAAGAGCAAGCTCCAAGGAATGGAGCTGGATCTTGAGATTAAACGCCGGACACTCAGAAAACTGGATCTGGAAATCCAGTAACCGAAAATCTGTATCTCTCAATGACATAGTCATCTCCAAAGGCCAGGGGATGTGAGCTGTCCCTGAAGACTCGTTCATGTCTGAATGCTCTTCTGAGGATGCGGGCTTCCTCGTCCAGCACATCCTCCGAAAAAGGGCAAGCCATTATGAAGAGGGAACAGGTGAAGGGGAGTTGGACCTGAATATTCTACATTGCCCTCGTCACGGATTTCTTTGAATGCACCTTTGTAACCTCATCAGCTGTGTTTTGTAATCTCAATTAATGCAATAAAACACATATTTATAAAACCTCTGACAGCAATTTGACGAGCAGTCTTCATTAGCATAGCAATATAACACTTGGCCTGAGTAATAAAACTGCAACTCGAATCCATATAAAAAGGCTGTTGCGATTACGAACAGATTTGGATGTACAGTGACTGTATATGTAATATTTTAATACTGGATGATTAAAATGATGCGCCATACTTAGGAAGACCATGGACATGCTGTAAAACACATTAATTCCTCACAGAATTGACGTTGGACATGCAGGTGTCTTCCGGCAGTTAGCCTGGTCTGGAGCAAGCTAGCTGCAGCGGATAAATCACCACAGTAACTTAGCCGGGTTTAGTTTGAGCTGCTTTCATGCAACCGACTTAGGGCTAAATTCAGCCCAGATAACCAACATATCCCGGCTTAATCGCTTATCTTGGTTTCATGCAATACCCCTCAGCATAACAATATGATGAAAACAACTATTTGACAACATGATAAGAACAACATGACAGCAGTATGACAACAGCATGACAACAACATGACAACAGCATGACAGGAATATGACAACAACATGACAACAATATGACAACATGACAACAACATGACAAAAACTTAACAATATGACAACAATATGACAACATGACAACAAAATGACAAAATGACAACAATATGACAACATGACAATATGACAACAACATGACCACAGCATGACAATATGACAACAGCATGACAAAAACTCGACAATATGACAACAATATGACAACATGACAACAATATGACAACATGAGAACAACATGACAATATGACAAAAACATGACAACAATATGACAACAACATGACCACAATATGACAACATGACAACAACATGACAACAGCATGACAAAAACTTGACAATATGACAACAATATGACAACATGACAACAAAATGACAACAATATGAAAACATGACAATATGACAACAATATGACAACATGACAACAGCATGACAAAAACTTGACAATATGACAACATGACAATATGACAACAAAATGGCAACAACATGACAGCAATGTGACAAAAATATGACAACAACATGAAAACAATATGACAAATTGATAACAATATGACAAAATGGCAACAATATGACAACATGACAATATGACAACAACATGACCACAGCATGACAATATGACAACAGCATGACAAAAACTCGACAATATGACAACAATATGACAACATGACAACAATATGACAACATGAGAACAACATGACAATATGACAAAAACATGACAACAATATGACAACAACATGACCACAATATGACAACATGACAACAACATGACAACAGCATGACAAAAACTTGACAATATGACAACAACATGACAACATGACAACAACATGACAAAATGACAACAATATGAAAACATGACAATATGACAACAATATGACAACATGACAACAGCATGACAAAAACTTGACAATATGACAACATGACAATATGACAACAAAATGGCAACAACATGACAGCAATATGACAACAACATGAAAACAATATGACAAAATGATAACAATATGACAACATGACAATATGACCACAACATGACAACATGACAACAGCATGACAATATGATAACAATATGATGGCAACATGACAACAACATGACAGCAATATGACAACAATATGACAACAACATGACAGCAATATGACAACAATATGACAACAACATGACAACAATATGACAACATGACAACAACATGACAACAGCATGACAAAAACTTGACAATATGACAACAGTATGACAACAACATGACAACATGACAACAAAATGACAACAATATGACAACATGACAGTATGACAACAACATGACGACAGCATGACCATATGACAACAGCATGACAAAAACTCGACAATATGACAACAACATGACAGCAATATGACAACAACATGACAAAAACTTGACAATATCACAACAATATGACAACATGAGAACAACATGATAATATGACAACAACATGACAACAATATGACAACAACATGACAACAGCATGACAAAAACTTCACAATATGACAACAATATGACAACATGACAATATGACAACAACATGACCACAGCATGACAATATGACAACAACATGACAAAAACTCGACAATATGACGGCAATATGACAACAACATGACAGCAATATGACAACAATATGACAACAACATGACAAAAACTTGACAATATGACAACAATATGACAACATGACAACAACATGACAACAATATGACAACATGAGAACAACATGACAATATGAGAAAGACATGACAACAACATGACAACAATATGACAACAACATGACCACAATATGACAACATGACAACAACATGACAACAACATGACAACAGCATGACAAAAACTTGACAATATGACAACAATATGACAACATAACAACATGACAACAACATGACAAAATGACAACAATATGAAAACATGACAATATGACAACAACATGACAACAATATGACAACATGACAACAGCATGACAAAAAATTGACAATATGACAACAATATGACGGCAATATGACAACAACATGACAACAATATAACAACATGACAACAGCATAACAAAAACTTGACAATATGACAACATGACAACAACATGACAATATGACAACAACATGACAACGATATGACAGCATGACAACACATTAATTCCTCACAGAATTGACGTTGGACATGCAGGTGTCTTCCGGCAGTTAGCCTGGTCTGGAGCAGGCTAGCTGCAGCGGATAAATCACCACAGTAACTTAGCCGGGTTTAGTTTGAGCTGCTTTCATGCAACCGACTTAGGGCTAAATTCAGCCCGGATAACCAACATATCCCGGCTTAATCGCTTATCTTGGTTTCATGCAATACCCCTCAGCATAACAATATGATGAAAACAACTATTTGACAACATGATAAGAACAACATGACAGCAATATGACAACAGCATGACAACAACATGACAACAGCATGACAGGAATATGACAACAACATGACAACAATATGACAACATGACAACAACATGACAAAAACTTAACAATATGACAACAATATGACAACATGACAACAAAATGACAAAATGACAACAATATGACAACATGACAATATGACAACAACATGACCACAGCATGACAATATGACAACAGCATGACAAAAACTCGACAATATGACAACAATATGACAACATGACAACAATATGACAACATGAGAACAACATGACAATATGACAAAAACATGACAACAATATGACAACAACATGACCACAATATGACAACATGACAACAACATGACAACAGCATGACAAAAACTTGACAATATGACAACAATATGACAACATGACAACAAAATGACAACAATATGAAAACATGACAATATGACAACAATATGACAACATGACAACAGCATGACAAAAACTTGACAATATGACAACATGACAATATGACAACAAAATGGCAACAACATGACAGCAATGTGACAAAAATATGACAACAACATGAAAACAATATGACAAATTGATAACAATATGACAAAATGGCAACAATATGACAACATGACAATATGACAACAACATGACCACAGCATGACAATATGACAACAGCATGACAAAAACTCGACAATATGACAACAATATGACAACATGACAACAATATGACAACATGAGAACAACATGACAATATGACAAAAACATGACAACAATATGACAACAACATGACCACAATATGACAACATGACAACAACATGACAACAGCATGACAAAAACTTGACAATATGACAACAATATGACAACATGACAACATGACAACAACATGACAAAATGACAACAATATGAAAACATGACAATATGACAACAATATGACAACATGACAACAGCATGACAAAAACTTGACAATATGACAACATGACAATATGACAACAAAATGGCAACAACATGACAGCAATATGACAACAACATGAAAACAATATGACAAAATGATAACAATATGACAACATGACAATATGACCACAACATGACAACATGACAACAGCATGACAATATGATAACAATATGATGGCAACATGACAACAACATGACAGCAATATGACAACAATATGACAACAACATGACAGCAATATGACAACAATATGACAACAACATGACAACAATATGACAACATGACAACAACATGACAACAGCATGACAAAAACTTGACAATATGACAACAGTATGACAACAACATGACAACAATATGACAACATGACAACAAAATGACAACAATATGACAACATGACAGTATGACAACAACATGACGACAGCATGACCATATGACAACAGCATGACAAAAACTCGACAATATGACAACAACATGACAGCAATATGACAACAACATGACAAAAACTTGACAATATCACAACAATATGACAACATGAGAACAACATGATAATATGACAACAACATGACAACAACATGACAACAATATGACAACAACATGACAACAGCATGACAAAAACTTCACAATATGACAACAATATGACAACATGACAATATGACAACAACATGACCACAGCATGACAATATGACAACAACATGACAAAAACTCGACAATATGACGGCAATATGACAACAACATGACAGCAATATGACAACAATATGACAACAACATGACAAAAACTTGACAATATGACAACAATATGACAACATGACAACAACATGACAACAATATGACAACATGAGAACAACATGACAATATGAGAAAGACATGACAACAACATGACAACAATATGACAACAACATGACCACAATATGACAACATGACAACAACATGACAACAACATGACAACAGCATGACAAAAACTTGACAATATGACAACAATATGACAACATAACAACATGACAACAACATGACAAAATGACAACAATATGAAAACATGACAATATGACAACAACATGACAACAATATGACAACATGACAACAGCATGACAAAAAATTGACAATATGACAACAATATGACGGCAATATGACAACAACATGACAACAATATAACAACATGACAACAGCATAACAAAAACTTGACAATATGACAACATGACAACAACATGACAATATGACAACAACATGACAACGATATGACAGCATGACAACACATTAATTCCTCACAGAATTGACGTTGGACATGCAGGTGTCTTCCGGCAGTTAGCCTGGTCTGGAGCAGGCTAGCTGCAGCGGATAAATCACCACAGTAACTTAGCCGGGTTTAGTTTGAGCTGCTTTCATGCAACCGACTTAGGGCTAAATTCAGCCCGGATAACCAACATATCCCGGCTTAATCGCTTATCTTGGTTTCATGCAATACCCCTCAGCATAACAATATGATGAAAACAACTATTTGACAACATGATAAGAACAACATGACAGCAATATGACAACAGCATGACAACAACATGACAACAGCATGACAGGAATATGACAACAACATGACAACAATATGACAACATGACAACAACATGACAAAAACTTAACAATATGACAACAATATGACAACAAAATGACAATATGACAACAATATGACAACATAACAACATGACAACAACATGACAAAATGACAACAATATGAAAACATGACAATATGACAACAACATGACAACAATATGACAACATGACAACAATATGACAACATGAGAACAACATGACAATATGACAAAAACATGACAACAATATGACAACAACATGACCACAATATGACAACATGACAACAACATGACAACAGCATGACAAAAACTTGACAATATGACAACAATATGACAACATGACAACATGACAACAAAATGACAACAATATGAAAACATGACAATATGACAACAATATGACAACATGACAACAGCATGACAAAAACTTGACAATATGACAACATGACAATATGACAACAAAATGGCAACAACATGACAGCAATATGACAAAAATATGACAACAACATGAAAACAATATGACAAAATGATAACAATATGACAAAATGGCAACAATATGACAACATGACAATATGACAACAACATGACCACAGCATGACAATATGACAACAGCATGACAAAAACTCGACAATATGACAACAATATGACAACATGACAACAATATGACAACATGAGAACAACATGACAATATGACAAAAACATGACAACAATATGACAACATGACCACAATATGACAACATGACAACAACATGACAACAGCATGACAAAAACTTGACAATATGACAACAATATGACAACATGACAACATGACAACAACATGACAAAATGACAACAATATGAAAACATGACAATATGACAACAATATGACAACATGACAACAGCATGACAAAAACTTGACAATATGACAACATGACAATATGACAACAAAATGGCAACAACATGACAGCAATATGACAAAAATATGACAACAACATGAAAACAATATGACAAAATGATAACAATATGACAACATGACAATATGACCACAACATGACAACGATATGACAACATGACAACAGCATGACAATATGATAACAATATGATGGCAACATGACAACAACATGACAGCAATATGACAACAATATGACAACAACATGACAGCAATATGACAACAATATGACAACAACATGACAACAATATGACAACATGACAACAACATGACAACAGCATGACAAAAACTTGACAATATGACAACAGTATGACAACAACATGACAACAATATGACAACATGACAACAAAATGACAACAATATGACAACATGACAGTATGACAACAACATGACAACAGCATGACCATATGACAACAGCATGACAAAAACTCGACAATATGACAACAACATGACAGCAATATGACAACAACATGACAAAAACTTGACAATATCACAACAATATGACAACATGAGAACAACATGATAATATGACAACAACATGACAACAACATGACAACAATATGACAACAACATGACAACAGCATGACAAAAACTTCACAATATGACAACAATATGACAACATGACAACAAAATGACAAAATGACAACAATATGACAATATGACAATATGACAACAACATGACCACAGCATGACAATATGACAACAGCATGACAAAAACTCGACAATATGACGGCAATATGACAACAACATGACAGCAATATGACAACAATATGACAACAACATGACAAAAACTTGACAATATGACAACAATATGACAACATGACAACAACATGACAACAATATGACAACATGAGAACAACATGACAATATGAGAAAGACATGACAACAACATGACAACAATATGACAACAACATGACCACAATATGACAACATGACAACAACATGACAACAACATGACAACAGCATGACAAAAACTTGACAATATGACAACAATATGACAACATAACAACATGACAACAACATGACAAAATGACAACAATATGAAAACATGACAATATGACAACAACATGACAACAATATGACAACATGACAACAGCATCACAAAAAATTGACAATATGACAACAATATGACGGCAATATGACAACAACATGACAACAATATAACAACATGACAACAGCATAACAAAAACTTGACAATATGACAACATGACAACAACATGACAATATGACAACAATATGACAACAACATGACAACGATATGACAGCATGACAACAGCATGACAATATGACAACAATATGATGGCAATATGACAACAACATGACAGCAATATGACAACAACATGACAACAATATGACAACATGACAACAACATGACAACAGCCTGACAAAAACTTGACAATATGACAAAAATATGACAACAACATGACAACAACATGACAACATGACAACAATATGACAACATGACAACAGCATGACAACAGCATGACAATATGACAACAGCATGACAAAAACTTGACAATATGACAACAATATGATAACATGACAACAACATGACAATATGACAACAGCATGACAACAACATGACAACTACTTGAAAACAACATGAAAAAAATACGATGACAACACGACAATAACATGACAACAGTAACATGATAACAATATGATGACATGACGACAACAACAGCATGACAAAAATATGACAATATGAAACAGCATGACAATATAACAACAACATGACAACAATATAACAACAACACAACAGCATGACAACAATTTAATATCAATAATATGACAACCACATGACAAAAAAGACAGAGCGGTGGCACTGCACTATGACACATGACAACAACTTGAAAACAACGTGAAAAAAACAATACGATAACAACAATATGACAACATGACAACAGCATGACAACAACATGACAACATGACAACAGCATGACAACAATATGACAACAGCATGACAACAACATGACAACAATATGACAACATGACAACAGCATGACAAAAACGTGACAATATGACAACATGACAAAAACATGACAATATGACAACAACATGACAACAACATGACAGTAATATGACCACAATATGACAACAACATGACAACAGCATGACAACAGCATGACAAAAACTTGACAATATGACAAAAATATGACAACATGAAAACATGATAATATGACAACAATATGACAACAGCATGACAATATGGCAACAACATGACAGCAATATGACAACAGCATGACAATATGACAACAGCATGACAACAACATGACAACAACATGACAACAGCATGACAGGAATATGACAACAACATGACAACAATATGACAACATGACAACAACATGACAAAAACTTAACAATATGACAACAATATGACAACATGACAACAAAATGACAAAATGACAACAATATGACAACATGACAATATGACAACAACATGACCACAGCATGACAATATGACAACAATATGACGGCAATATGACAACAAAATGGCAACAACATGACAGCAATATGACAACAATATGACAACAACATGAAAACAATATGACAAAATGATAACAATATGACAACATAAGAATATGACCACAACATGACAACGATATGACAACGTGACAACAGCATGACAATATGACAACAACATGACAGCAATATGACAACAATATGACAACAACATGACAAAAACTTGACAATATAACAACAATATCACAACGATATGACAACATGACAACAGCATGACAATATGACAACAATATGACGGCAATATAACAACAACATGACAGCAATATGACAACAATATGACAACAACATGACAGCAATATGACAACAATATGACAACAACATGACAACATGACAACAACATGACAACAGCATGACAAAAACTTGACAATATGACAACAGTATGACAACAACATGACAACAATATTACAACATGACAACAAAATGACAACAATATGACAACATGACAGTATGACAACAACATGACAACAGCATGACAATATGACAACAGCATGACAAAAACTCGACAATATGACAACAACATGACAGCAATATGACAACAATATGACAACAACATGACAAAAACTTGACAATATCACAACAATATGACAACAATATGACAACATGAGAACAACATGACAATATGACAACAACATGACAGCAATATGACAACAATATGACAACAACATGACAACAGCATGACAACAATATGACAACATGACAACAACATGACAACAATATGACAACATGACAACAACATGACAAAATGACAACAATATGAAAACATGACAATATGACAGCAATATGACAGCAACATGACAACAATATGACAACATGACAACAGCATGACAAAAACTTGACAATATGACAACATGACAACAACATGACAATATGACAACAACATGACAACAACATGACAGCAATATGACAACAATATGACAACAATATGACAAAATGACAACAATATGACAACATGACAATATGACCACAACATGACAACGATATGACAGCATGACAACAATATGACGGCAATATGACAACAACATGACAGCAATATGACAACAATATGACAACAACATGACAACAATATGACAACATGACAACAACATGACAACAGCCTGACAAAAACTTGACAATATGACAAAAATATGACAACAACATGACAACAATATGACAACATGACAACAGCATGACAAAAACTTGACAATATGACAACAATATGACAACATGACAACGACATGACAATATGACAACAGCATGACAACAACATGACAACAACATGACAACTACTTGAAAACAACATGAAAAAAATACGATGACAACACGACAATAACATGACAACAGTAACATGATAACAATATGATGACATGACGACAACAACAGCATGACAAAAATATGACAATATGAAACAGCATGACAATATGACAACAACATGACAACAATATGACAACATGACAATAGCATGACAATGTGACAACAACATGACAACAATATGACAACATGACAACATCATGACAATGTGACAACAGCACGACAAAAATATGACAATATGAAACAGCATGACAATATGACAACAATATGACAACATGACAACAGCATGACAATGTGACAACAGCATGACAATGTGACAACAACATGACAACAATATGACAACATGACAACAGCATGACAAAAATATGACAATATGAAACAGCATGACAATATGACAACAACATGACAACAGCATGACAACAGCATGACATGACGAAAAGAGCACGAGAACATAATTTGACATCAAAATGACAACATTAGATAACAACAGCATGACAACAACACAAAATAAAGATAATTGAGTTGCGGTGTCATGGTGACCTTTTACCTTCATGTTGACCTCTGACTAGTGCCCCCGCCCACAGACCTGCCGCCTGTTACAGCCGATGACTTCACTCAGCTGCTTACGTGTCCATACTGCGAACGCGGCTACAAGCGACTGACGTCACTGAAGGAACACATCAAGTATCGGCATGAGAAGAATGAGGAGAGCTTCATCTGCCTGCTGTGTGCTGACACCTTCACCCAGCGTTCTCACCTGGAGCGCCACATGGCCACCCACAGACCCGCCAAGGACCAGGTAAGCAAGCACACCTGGTTTTATTCATTTTGTTAATGTATTAATAGTAATGGTAGTCATGGTGATATTTGTGGTAATAGTAGTAATGGTAGTAGTTACTTTTTCAGCATTTTGTTGCTTCTGTTCCTACTTTTCCAGACATATTGCTGCATCAGATTCACTATCAGCTCATATTTTCATCACATGGTGAAATGTGATGTGTCATCCTCTGACATGTTGTTTATCTTCTATTTGGAATAAAATATGATCTGATTTTTTTTTTCTTTGCCTGCTCAGGACATCTGTAAACTGTGGTTGTGTGAGTAAAGTTTGCTCTTGTTGGGTTTTTACTTTGATGATCCACATCTGTCTGGCTGAGATTTGTGCTGTGGTCCAATCATCAGGTCATGTGACAGCCAGTGCTTGATGGCCACGCCCAGCAGCGTGTTTCTGTGAATGTAGCTCAGGGTGTCACACTAATCATCTAATCAATCTAATCATGAGGCGTGTTAAACGCTTCCTGCACACGCCTGTTTGATGCACCTCATCACCTAAAATTCTCATTACAGTAACTAAGCACAAATCATGCAATTTTCCAATTACTCTGATGATAATCAGATTTCCTGAGATCAGCCTCAGACCTCACATCTCCTCACATCATAAGGCTCTTTCCGACTGTAGGAACCTTTTGCAGTTCCTATAACCTTTTCAGGAACCAGGCCGTTTTTTCGTGCATTCCGACATATAGGAACAAGGGACCAAAGCCCCCAGTTCCTATAACCATTTTAGCTCCTGCTGCGATGTGCATATACACACATGTAAATAGTTATTTTTGCTCTGCTGTATTCACTATAAAAAAATAAATGACTTTGTAAAGAGTCTGAAGTTTTCAGTTTGTGTCTGTTAGATGTGCTTTGGCCACATCTATAAAATATTAGCTAATAAAAATATTGAGTAGTTATTAACTTATCAGAGCTATGAAATATTAAATAATCCATCTTTGGTCGCTACATTTTAAGTCTAATCCCTGGGTGTAAATTACATTAGTTTATCAACTTTATAATATGCTCCATACCACAGAACGAAGTTTATCATGTTTAACCAAGATCTGACATCAAATTACACACCTGTAAACATTTGACCACCCTTTTTATATTTTTACCTTCATATACTCTAAATCTGTGTGACTATGTCCTCATAATTCTAAACCATAACTCAGTCACAACCAACCCTTCAGTGACGGATTACTCCTCCACCTTTCTACTGATGATTCCATAAAACACACAAAGCTTAATAGCAGATGATGAGATCTTTATTTTGCACATAACAAAAAAAAAAAAAAAAAGAAAAAAAAAATGAAATGATGCATTTTCTATGGAACATTTTCTCTTTAAATGTGTACATCATGTATACATGTATGTTCTGTCTGTGGAACTTCCAGAACATGATGCTTATTATGAAGAGGTGTGTAGTGATTAGCTGGAAGGCAGGAGGTAAAACATCCAGGCTGTTCTCCATCTCCTTCAGTATCTGCAGCAGGTGGTTGTGTCCATCCTCTCCAGTGCAGCTTCAGGCGGCCACAGATGTATTGAAATGTCTCCCTGGACATACAGAAATTCTCTGTCCACTGCTCATCGGTAAAATTAAGAACAACCTTTTCCCACTAGTTATCAGCTTTGCTCCGGACCAGCCGGACGGTGAGGAGGTTCAATGAGCTGCAGCAACGTCTGAAACAGAACACGAGTTACAATAAACCCGCCGTCTGAAATATTTACTTATTGTAATCTGCTCAACACAGACAGTAGAAAACCATCTGAAATGTTTACTCATAAGACACGTATACAATCAGCGCATGTTTAATAAGTTAAACTTACACGTCGTCTCCTTTGTCTGCGGCGGATCTCCTGCCGCTGGATTCTTCATCTTCTGACTTTCAGGAGCCTTCCAGCCTCGACGTGAGACGCCTGGTTGTATCGTCCATCAGTAACATCTCCATCAAGCAGAGCATGAACACGACGATCTCTTCCTTCTCCGTATTAGCTTGCCGTGTTGTTTTGTTTTTAGCGGGTTTTGTTTTGTTGTAATGTGGCGCTAAAGTCACACGTCACTGTCGCAGACGTATGCGTCACATTGGTCCCGCTACCGCCCCCAACTCATGTACGAATGCAGCATGAAACAGTTCCCCTGGAGAAGGTAGTTCTTAGAACTAAGACAGTTATTAGAACTGCGTTCTTAGAACTTCTCTGTCGGAGTGCGCCTATAGACTACATTCCCCCTCTCCCAGCCCAGGCAGACCCCCCCCCCCCCCCCCCAGCAATAACCAGGACCAGATGGTCTTTTCCCTGCTGGGCTCCAGGAGCATAATCCTCTAAGTGGCTGTTTATTTGTGTACTTCCTGAGTTAAACTGTTAAAGAGAGACGAGAGGCTGGTCTGAGGACAATCAGCTGTTTCGTCATTGTGTCCCACATTTCTTCAGCCTTCACTTGAAAACAAAATAACTTTATTTACCACAGAATAACTTTATTTACAAAAATGACTGTAAAAGAAAATTATGGAAGAGTGGAGCTGTCACCCAAATAAAAAAATTGGGACCTTATCACATTATAACATGATAGTTTATTGTAAAAATGTGATGATGGATGGTGGATGGACGGACGGATGGATGGATGGATGGAAGGATGGAAGGATGGATAGATAGATGGGTGGGTGGGTGGATGGATGGGTGGATGGATGGATGGAGGGTTGATGGATGGATGGAGGGATGGATGGATGGAGGGAGGGATGGATGGGTGGATGGATGGATGGATGGAGGGATGGATGGATGATGGCTGGATGGAGGGATGGATGGATGGATGGACGATGGATGATAGATGGACGGACGGATGGATGGATGGGTGGATGGATGGATGGATGGATGGATGGGTGAACACATCTAAGACTGGAAAATGTAAATCAGAGATTTTAGAATTTCATGTCAAATTCTTAAAGTAATCTGATTACTGGTTTTAATGGGGTTTTAAATGGGGGTTGATCAGCTGCAGGTGATTGATCAGAGGGAGCTCCTTTGATTGGTTGGGTTTGAGGTGAATGATCGGTCTGACCTGGTTCTGGTTCTTCTGTTTTTCTTGGTTAATGATCATCAGAGAAAACTGTCTGTTTCAGAAATGAGAGTTCAGGTCTGTTTTCTCTGACTTGAAAGGATTTTAGCTCCCACTCTGCTGTGGGGGGAGGGGCGGAGACACTGTTTATATTTGTTCTTCTCTGTATTTGCATTTCAAACGTTGGGAATGCACCTCCACTACAAAGTGTTACCTCTGAAAGATGTCAGCCCACACAGTTTCACACTGACTTCCAGGAGAGTCTGTTCCTCTCTGCTCCCACTCCTCCTCCTTCATCACTCAGATCTGGTTTTGTCTCTGCAGCCGCAGCTGCTCAACGATGGAGCTGCAAACCGCAAGTTCAAATGCAGCGAGTGTGGAAAAGCCTTCAAGTACAAGCACCACCTGAAGGAGCATCTTCGTATCCACAGCGGTGAGTGAAGCAGGTCCGAGCTGGAGAGGATTCTGTCTTTATGTTCACAGGTTTACGTCCACAGAAAACAGGTTGACAGTACCTGACTGCAAACTTCAAACCTCAAAAATAACATGCTGGGAGTATCAGCACCACCAGGGTGTTCAGTGTTACTCTGTAAACACAACTAAACCCAGTTCATCAGTTCCATCAGGACGTCCAACCAGACATGCAGAGATCCATCAGCTGGAGGAGCTTAGAGACAATTTACCGACTAAAGAAACAGTTTACAGCAGGAGGATGATGAGGGTCCAACCTTCATCCATCCAGCAATTTACAGCAGCTTCTCTGAAAAGTTCTGGCCAGACCCAGACCCAGACCAGACCCAGACCCAGACCAGACCCAAACCCAGAGCCGTCCCCAGACCAGACCCAAACCCAGACCCAGACCCAGACCAGACCCAAACCCAGACCCAGACCCAGACCCAAACCCAGAGCCAAACCCAGCCCCAGACCCAGACCCAGTCCCAAACCCAGACCCAGACCAGACCCAAACCCAGACCCAGACCCAGACCCAAACCCAGACCCAGACCCAGACCCAGACCCAGACCCAAACCCAGACCCAAACCCAGACCCAAACCCAGACCCAAACCCAGACCCAGCTTAGGGAGAACAGCCATCTGCTGGACCATTTTGGGTGGAGAGGACAACTTTGATCCAGGGAGTCCTGCTAAGAGTTAATGATGTCACTACTGTCATGGAAAGTATCTTGGATGCTCCTTGGTGGTGATTTTATGGATCAGACACGTTTCACTTCTTCTATGGTTTCAGCTTTGCTGTCGTCTACCGTTCGATGTTTATTGAGGTTACATTTCTCTCTCTTTCATAATCAGAAATAGGAAGTTTATGACAGACAGTACCAGTAAATCCAAGTGTGTCCAATCTCTTTACTGGGACTGAATGTAACTTCGAAGTCTCCTTAAAAGTCCTTGCTGATATATCTGGGGTCCACATCAGCAAGAACCTCACCTGGACACTCAACACCACACAGCGGGTGAAGAGAGCTCAGCAGCTGCTGGACTTATTGAGGAGGCTGAGGAAGTTCAGCATGTCACCAAAGATCCTCAGAAACGTCTCCAGCTGCGTGGTTGAGTCCATCCTGACCAGCTGCATCACCGTGTGGCAGCAAACGTCTGCAGAGAGCGGTGAAGACTGGTCCAGGATCACCAGGATTCACATCCTGACTTTATGTTGTCACCCACAGTAAATATTGTTTACTGTTCATGTGTCTTATTACTTATAACAGATGTTACACCTGCATCTCACCGCCTACCTCAGGACAGTTTTTACACAGCTGATCAGTCATTGTTGAATGAGGTACACGGCACATTTATGTACATAGATTAATTACTCAGAGCTTTTTATCTTTATCGTCTATCTAGTTTTTTAAATGTTGTTTTTCTTCTATTTTATAGTCTTTATGACATTCACTGTGTATGGCAAAGTAAGAATGTCATTGTTCAGGGAAACTTGTTTCCTTACTGGGAAAATGGCAATAAACACTGAGTTGAAATGAACTGAATTGAATTGAATTAAATTGAAAGTTGTTGTTTGTTGTTGTGATTGGACAAAATTCTAAAAACATGCAGAATTTATGAGAACTGGCTGAATTAGAGTCGATAGTTATGGTCAGATCATAAATTCCTGGAGGGATGAAGACGTGGAGATGTGGAACTAAAACCAGCTGATTTCTGTTGACTTAAACCTCCAGATGACTTTTGATTATCTTCAACATCTGGCTCATCTCAGCAGGTGTTTAGGGGTAGAGGGTAATCCTTGTTGGGGTCTTGGACAGTAATCCTTGTTGGGGTCTTGGAGGGAAATCCTTATTGTGGTCTTGGAGGGTAATCCTTGTTGGGGTCTTGGAGGGAAATCCTTGTTGGGGTCTTGGAGGGAAATCCTTGTTGGGGTCTTGGGGGGTAATCCTTGTTGGGGTCTTGGAGAAGAATCCATGTTGGGGTTTTGGAGGATAATCTTTGTTTTGTGTTGCAGGTGAGAAGCCGTATGAATGCTCCAACTGTAAGAAGCGCTTCTCTCACTCCGGATCCTACAGTTCCCACATCAGCAGTAAGAAATGTATTGGCATGATCACCCTCAATGGACGAATACGCAATGGAAAACCTGGCTCTTCCCCAAATTACACAACCTCCTCACCAGGAAGCCCTGGCCTCATTCATCTCTGCCACAAACTGGAAAATGGGCGCCCGCTCATCCCACAAGATCCCCACAGTCAACTGGACATTAAAGCCGAACCAATGGACTTTAATGAGTACCAACTGCTAATGGCTTCACAGCATGGTTTTGGGGGTCCTGGGGTCTACATGAATGGTCATGGAGGAAGTTCGCTGGACCTTCACAGCTCTTCCCAGAGTCCCCTTCCACACTTTGGAGGTATGAGGTTAGACCTTCCCTTGCTGAGCTACACGGGGTCTCTCGGGAACAACCTGAGCAAGGTGCAGAATGTCCTTCAGATTGTGGACAACAAAAAGTGCAGGCAGAAGACTGACTGGAGCAAAGAGGAGATATCCAAACTGAGGGCATACATGAAGGAGCTGGGGGCCCAGATGGAGGCCCAGACCAGCTTCCAGGTGATAGGCCACAGCAGTCCCACAAAGAACATCATTGACTACACGTTAGAGAAGGTTAACGAAGCCAAAAGTCTTATTAATGAGTCCAAGACACCAGTAGACGTCAAGAAGGAGAAATCAAACCAGTCAGCTGATTTCAGTGAGGAAAAGTCTCTCAATGGCCAGAACCAGTTCCTGACGTTATCCTGCCAGTACTGCAAGGAGACCTTCCCCGGGCCAATCCTGTTGCATCAACATGAGCGATACCTGTGCAAAATGAACGAGGAGATCAAAGCGGTCCTGCAACCAGCTGAGAGCAATCCTGCCAGCCGCCCAGGGTCAGGGGCTGATGAACTGGCCTTTAATAAGGGGACAAACAGCCCCCCCAGCCCCTTTAAGGACCATGTATCGGTGCTTAAGGCTTACTTTGCCATGAACACTGAGCCCAACTCAGACGAGTTGTTCAAGATTTCCCTCGCTGTCGGCCTTCCTCAAGAGTTTGTCAAAGAGTGGTTTTCCCAGTGGAAGTGTCAACACCACCACAAAGGAAGAAAGAAGTCGCCCCCTCCTGACCACTGTGGACCAGACCACAGCTTGTCTCCAATGTCGATTTCTGCCATTGATCTACAAGACAGCTTCACCAACAGTGACACCCCCCACAGACTTCCCCAGGCCTTTCAGGTTACAGCCAACAGGCAAACATCAGGAGACCTGTTGGACCACTTGAGAAGCAACACCTCATCACCCCTCAATCTCTCCTCCACCTCTTCCAAAAACTCTCAGAGTAGCTCTTACACTCCCAACAGCCTCACCTCTGAAGATACCCATGGGGATAGCCCACTGGATCTGTCGTTGCCCAAACACATGGCTGCAAAGCGACCCAGACCCAATGGGTTAAATACCAAGCGCAGAGGGGGGGAGGTGGTCTGGGAACAGGGCTCTGGGTCATTAGACATAAAGAAGGAGATCCTGGGCTCGGACTGTGAGGGGAGCTCCGTCCACCTGTTGGAGAAAAGCACTAGTCCCATCTTTGGGATTAATTCATATGCTGGTAGCCCCGTCTACACCTCAATGCCACCTCATGGGACATTTCCTCCAACAACCTTTATGACTCCTGCCCAGGCCACCATCCCAGGCCTCAGACCATACTCAGGCCTTGACCCCATGAGCTTCCTGCCCCACATGGCTTACACCTACACCACTGGGGCTGCAACGTTTGCTGAAATGCATCAGAGGAGGAAGTACCAGCAGAAAGCAGGTTTCCAGGTAAGATGAGAGCACACTGTGGCTGAAACTGTGTGATTTAAGATGTTCTTCTCTAACATGATACTCTGCTGCTGGTCCACTGTGGCTCATGGTTATGGTTCAGAGACTCTGGCTGGAGTCAAGAACCTTTCCATAAGCATTTAAAGAAACCAGTTTTGCTGAGAAAAAATGCTACAGTGATTTCAGATAGTTATCGTAATGATGAACAAGTCTTTTTACCAGTTTTTCTACTGAAGCTGCAGGAGATGCAGTTGCTGCTCATTATTCTGAAGGTTCTGGAAGTCTCCGGGTTCTGAATGTCTGAACATCATGATGATGATGAAGACTTTAAGATTCGTCAAGCTGGGCATGGAGAGAAACGTCCATAAGGGATTCCACCAGGGGGCACATTAGAGAACTCAAACCAGATAGTAATGCCGAATTTGTAGGATGGAAACAAAACGAAACCATGGAGATGATAGAGGAGGTTAGTCATTGGTTCATTTAGAGATCACATTAACAGTGGTATCGTAGATGGGAAGTAAGGACCATAAACCAGACGTACCATGACTGGTCTCTAACTGGTCCCTACACTACCCCTACTGGTTACTGGAATACTGCAGCTTGTGACCACATAGCATTAATTTTGGAGGATGTAAATAAATGACACTTCCAACAAAACTACGCGAGACAGCCGTGATGAACAAGTACTTGTAAATAATCATAGGTATATCCTCGGCATAGGTATATATCAGAATCATTATATTATTATTATATTAGAATCAAATGGCAAAATGATCCCTATCTCCACATATTAAAGAATCCTTTAAAACATTCCTGGTGATCCGAATAAACTCCAAAAGTCTAATCACTTGTTCATCTTTGCCATTTTCTGAGATTTCCTGAAAATTTAATCAGAATACGTCCATGACTTTTTATGTTGCTAACAGACAGACAGATGGGCAGATGGACAGACAGACAGAGAGAAAGATTGACCATGTTGATGGAGGTTATTACTGGTAATTCATTAGCTTACTAGTTTTATTCCATCACTTGCTGCAACTTGGAGTCATGTGACGGACTTTGGTCCACCTGGTTATAGAGTGAATGCAGGTACGTCAGGTCCTTGTGATGGACGCGGAGTCCTCGTCCCATATGTCCCCCTCTGAATAGAGAGACTTACCCAGGTCAGGCCTTTAAGCCCTGTCCAGACTTGGGATCATAGAGGCGGGGGGGCTGGAGTGGACAGGTGTGGGATTATGACTGGAGCTCTGCGTCTGTCTCAGGGGGAGCTGCTGGATGGGACGGCGGACTATCTGTCCGGCCTGGACGAGCTGACGGACAGCGACTCGCTGCTGTCCAGGAAGAAGATGAAGAAGACTGAAAGTGGTATGTACGCCTGTGACTTGTGCGACAAAACATTCCAGAAGACCAGTTCCCTCCTAAGACACAAATATGAGCACACAGGTATATATCACATTTGGACACTTCTTTTCACCCCCACCCCCTCCTTGTCTCTGTTTCCTCCCCCGTCTCCCTCCTCGCTGATGTTATTTATCTGTTGTCCTGACCTGAAAGTGGTGGTGGTCTCTAACATGTTCCTTTTTTTCAGCTGGGGGGGGGATGGCGGATTGGCATACAGCAGCAGAGATATCAGATGATTTTCTTCTGCTTTTAAACCCTTTCTGATGGAAAGATCATTTCCTGTTAATAAAACCAGGTTTTCCTCTGAACTCTTGAGTCCAGCTGCAGGCCTGCTGTGGACCAGAATGTTGCCAGACTGGACCTTCTTGGTTCCTGGAGAGAATCCAGATCATTGCCACAATATTCAGCTGCGTTGGTTATAAATTTATTTTGGAGGTTATGATTTAAAGCTGAATGTTTTATTCTCTTACTTTAACCCTTAACCACCAGATCTCTGAGGTCCACCTCCTCCACCAGGTCCAGTAGTGTGTAGCTCTGTGGGGTAAATGTGATGGATATTTTACCCTTTAGCTGATCTACGGAAGTTTTCCAGCATTTCTATCCCGTCCAGGAGGTTTACAATCCAGCTACTAAATGTAGTTTTATTCAGAGACTATCTGGTAAATCCACAATGATCCATGATAACAGCATTATTTATCACATTTCATCATAAAAGTCGGTTGTTCAAACGTAATCCTAGCGGATTTCGGTTATCAGATTGGATCAAATCTTGAAAATACGTTGAACTCTTTATTCAGTAAATATGCTCATATTTGTATTTTACACCTGACTTAACCATTCCAGTGATAAGGTAGTTAACATAGGGACGGGCTCCTATTAAGTCTTTCAGCGTAGTAAAATAAAATGGTTAAAAAAAGTAAAAATAAAAACATGACATTATCATGTCCTCATGAAATAAATGACCAAACAGATTCAATAACAAACACAAATAAAATATTCAGTTGTCCTCTTTTTCATCACAGCATAATCAGAGGAGAACCTGTCAAAAAATAAATTTTCAACGATTGCATCCCTCACTCCACGTCCCATCTGTCATTCGAACAGAATGACAGAGGTTGGGCCAGTACCTCCACATGGGCGTCATTAACACGTCACAGAGAGGGAGAATCTGCCCCGTCGCCATGTTAGCAGGACAATACATGCACGTATGATGTTACCTGCTCCCGGTGGTTCCACTCACAAAGCATGCAAACCGTCACTTCTACCTGCTGTTCTTCACATGGCCGACAGCGAACACTGACCTACATGCTGGTCATCCGGATTACGTAATCCTGAAAAATAGGATTTTGGATCAGGGTGATCCAATCCTGTTTTGCTTTGAACCGGGATAAAAGTAAACCGGATTACGTGATCCGCCATCCTGAAAAAATTACGGAATCCAGACAGCCCAAAAAGATCACTATCACCACTATGTTGCTAAGAGACCTCTATTTGGACCTGGACATGATGATGAAGCCACTTCCTGTCAGACTTTCCACCAATCAGAGAGCTTAGATTGACGGTAACGTCCAATCAGGATTAAACTGGTATTAAGAGCTCGAACTTCTACAAACTGGTTTCTACTGGGATTAAAAGCTGTTACAGACTGGTTTATACTGGGATTAAAAGCTGCTACAGACTGGTTTATATTGGGATTAAAAGCTGTTACAGACTGGTTTATACTGGGATTAAAAGCTGCTACAGACTGGTTTATACTGGGATTAAAAGCTGTTACAGACTGGTTTATACTGGCATTAAAAGCTGTTACAGACTGGTTTATACTGGGATTAAAAGCTGTTACAGACTGGTTTATGCTGGGATTAAAATCTGCTACAGACTGGTTTATACTGGGATTAAAAGCTGTTACAGACTGGTTTATACTGGGATTAAAAGCTGCTACAGACTGGTTTATACTGGGATTAAAAGCTGTTACAGACTGGTTTATACTGGGATTAAAATCTGCTACAGACTGGTTTATACTAGGATTAAAAGCTGCTACAGACTGGTTTATACTGGGATTAAAATCTGCTACAGACTGGTTTATACTGGGATTAAAAGCTGTTACAGACTGGTTTATACTGGGATTAAAAGCTATCATACCTGATGATGTAAGACCTAGACCAGCTGTCGAGATCCTCAGACTTGGACTGAAGGTGTTTCCTGATCAGTTTGTTGTAATTTATTAAGAAATAAAATTCTCAGAATGAAGCAGACGTTTCTCCTGTAAACTACAGCTTATTGTTGACTGTAGGCTCACTAACAAATTAGCCGTTTCTGTCATTTTACATAGCAAGTAACAGTAAATGATCCGACTTAAACGGGGTGATAAAGTAGTGGCTGGACTACCTGCCCTGCTTCTAACATAACGCCAAAATAAACTTCACTGTTAGATTGAATTACCTCACTTATCAAGCAGAAAGCTGCAACCGACAATGTCAGTGTTGAAGTCCTTTTCGTTCATCAACTGCCATCTGGTAAACGCTCCACCAACAAGTTTGTCCCCTTTCAACTACTGTATTCAAAGATGGCGATGCAAGATGGCAGCCTCCAGTTGGGTGTGCCACCACCTATGTATTTATAAACAACTCATTCTAAGCTACAAGAACATTTTCATTTGGATGCGATTGTGATTAGACTTTGGTAAAATACATATTTATGAAAGGGATGCTTGATTTTTGCTAACAAAAAGCCAAATAAGCTACACACTGTACCTTAAATGTGCAGAGGATTTATTGTTATTTACAACATGTCCACCTGGATGTCCACCATTCTCCTCCTTTGGTTCTGGCTGACCTTCTTCTTCCTTAAAATTCAAGGAAGGCATCTCATTGCTATGACATCATGGTATGATGTCGTGCTGTTACATCGCTGACAAATATATTGCTCTCTGGCTGGTACCCCACCTACCAGGAAAGGGTCTGGTTGCTGTGGAGTCATGAGACCAGAACCCATGTTGGTCAGGCAGGTAAACGGGCTACAGGACAGTTGTTTGGTCAATGCCAGCCAGACTCTAGCTGAGAAACCTGGATCTCCTAACCAGGCAGCTTAGAGCTGAAGACTTTTAGACGAGAGGAGATATATCTTCTAGAGACAAGGAGACGTCCAGGTGTCTTCAGTTTAAGCCAAAGTTATAAAGGAAGAATATTTTTAGTTTTACTGTGAAATTCTACCATGAGACCAATGTTTTTGTTTCTAAAGATAAAACCCGAATATGAAGATTTTCTTGCTTTCTGCTGGTGTTATTGGCTTTGTTGCAATTCAGGGTTACACCAGGGGTGCCGAGCTCCGGTCCTCCAGGGACGCAATCCTGCAGGTTTTTGATGTATTCCTGCTTCAAAACCACCTGAATCAAATGAATGAGTCATTGTGCAAAACGTAATAGGCTGTTGGATCTATTTCATTTGAGTCAGGTGTGTTGAAGCAGGAACCACTAGAAAATCTGCAGGACAGCGACCCTTGAGGACCAACTTTGGACACCCTGATCTACACACTTCGAAGAGCACAGACTATGTAGGTTACGGAGTATCCTACGTGGGCTACAGTGTGTCCTACGTTGGCTAGGCAGTATCATTTGTAGGCTACGGAGTGTCCTTCGTTGTCTATAAACTCTGAAACACTTACCATTCATGAAATGGGACAGCCCACCTAGCCAACGATAATTTTTTTATAGCAGTAACGTAGGATGTTGAATCACTTAAACTTCTGAAATTCCTCGGTCTGCATAACAGGACACGTTAGTGAACGTTCACACTGACCGAATTGCTCCTATCTTTCCTTTTTTGCTGAATGTTAAAAAAAAAAAAAAAAACAATCTACCCCTTAAAAATCCAGGAATATCTAATATTAGACAATTTTAATGCCACAATTTAACAAACATGTTTCTAATGTATTTGGTTTTATCACATTTCTACTAAAGTGAGGTAAAATAAATATAAACTCTTCGGAGCTTTGTTGCTCATCTGCTGCCATCTTGTGTGAAATGAATTCTGGGAGAAAACAGGCTGAAGGATCCACCAGCAGCCTTCGCTACAGGCCAACCAGAGCCCGGGTTTGGAGGCTGGATTCAGAGGAGCCACATGGGCCAGGGCTCGGAGCCACTGAGACGTATTTAGCCGACGAAGCTGTACTTTGAAGAGCGAAGAGTCTGAATGGAGACACAGCTACTGTTTGTCCTTCAAGTTCTTTGTCCTCCCTGTGATTCTACGGTTCTGTGTTCTGGTTCTGGTGTTCTGTGGTTCTGTAGTTCTGTCTCGGTTCTGTGACATCACAGCCAGAACACATCCCCGTTGAACCCGCCCTTCCTCACTATCATATACCGTACTTCTCACCAACAGGCATTACAAACGCGCTCAATCACATCCTCATATCCTTCCATGTCTCCGGCCCAACAAAAGAACTCATCTACAACTTTTAACATGCCGCTTTAAAAATGTTTTTTCTCTTTTAAACAGTCTTTTATAATAAACAATCTCATTTTAGATAATAAAACTGCCTCTTTTTAACTGAAACCTGGCTTGATTATGATGCTCCAGCTTTTCTCACTGAGACTTCTCCCCAAATTTTTATTTTCAGTCAGGGGCAGCAGAAGAGGGCGTGGAAGTGCATCTATAGCTCGAGGATCAGTTTAAGCAAAAATATTGTTTTTAGATAATTACTCTTCATTTGAACATCATGTTTTAGTTTATAACGTCCCACCTGTTCTATGTGTTGCTGCCTATAGACCACCCAGCCTCCTGCTTTATACAAGAAGCTTCTGACTGTAACACACTCAAAATACAGCAAAATATTAATAACTCGTGATTTTAACCTTCACGGTGTTAACAGCAGTGATCCCTACACCAGTAAGTTTTAAACCTTTTAAACTATGGATTTGAAGCAACATGTAACACAGCCTATTCACAAAAAGGACCCACTCTGAAACTGGTCCTAACCTATGGTCTGTCCACTGGTGTGTCCTCTGTTGTTGACCTGGCTTCTTCAGACCACTACTGTGTGTTTTAACATCATCAGTTTTATCCAGCTGGAGGTGCTGGTGAGAACTGTGAGGAAACAATACATTACTCCTGAAGTAGCTGCAGCTTTTATTGATATTTTAAACCAAACTCCTGCTCAGGTTTTACCTGTTTCATGTGGTTTTATTGTGGAGCATTTTAACAGCAAACTGACATCAGTCTTCAATTCTGCAGCCCTATTTAAAACTAAAATAATAAAATCCAAACCCACACCACCGTGGACAAATGAACAAATCAGAAACCTGAAAAGAAATTACAGGAGAGCAGAGAGGAAATGATAAATAAAACAATAAAACAGTTAAATAGACCAGAGCACTTCATTTTTCCAATCTTATTACAGAAAACAAGAATAACCCCAAATTCCTTTTTAAGACAATAGATCTTTTAATAAATACAGATTTTAACAAGTCCTCCATGCCTGCATCAGATGCTGCATGCGAGGACTTTGCAGACCACTTCAGAGATAAGAACCAATGCTGTTAGATTCAGTATTTTAAGTAAAATCATAGAAAAAGCTGTTTTTATTCAGTTAAATAAGTTTTTTTTTTTTTTGTTCTTTTTTGGAAAAATAGTCTGGTTTTAAGAGAAACCCCAGTACTGAGATACCCTTTAAAGATAGTTAATGACCTCAGATTTAACTCAGACTCTTAGAAACTTTGTCCTGGTTCTACTGGATCTTAGCGCTGCCTTTGATGCAGCAGTTCACCAGATTTTATTAGATAGACTAAGAAGTCTGGTGGGCCTCTCAGGTACTGTTCTTAAATGGTTTTAATCCTATCTCACAAATCAACAGTTTTATGTAAGTGTGAATACCTGCTCCTCAGGAATCCATAAAGTCAAATGTGGGGTTCCCCAAGGACCAGTTCTAGACCCACTTCTTTTTAATGTGTCCATGTTGCTTCTTGGGGATGTCATCAGGAGACACGGCATTGATTCCACAGCTATGCTGATGATACGCAGCTTTACATCACCGTGTCTCCTGATGACCTGGAGCCAGTTAACGGCCTTTTAAACTGGATTTTACATATAAAGTCATGGATGAAAGAGAATTTCTTACAGCTCAACCAGGACAAAGCTGAAGTTTTAATTATCGGTCCTGAAGACAAGCGAGATCATTTTACCTACCTTTTAGCTTAGCTTTTAACTGATATTTATTTGCTCTTTATCTAATTCATGTTTTATTTTTGTTTTATTTTATTAAATTTTATTGCTTGTTAAGCACATTATTTATTTATTCATTCATTTCTGTTATTTTATTTTATTCTATTTTATAAATTTTTTAGCACATTATTTATTTATTTAAGTTATTTTATTATATTCAATTTTATTACTTTTTAGCACATTATTTATTTATTTAAGTTATTTTATTTTATTCTATTTTATTACTTTTTAGCACATTATTTATTTATGTTATTTTATTTTATTCTATTTTATTAACTTTTTAGCACATTATTTATTTATTTATTTATTTATGTTATGTTATTTTATTCTATTTTATTAGTTTTTAGCACGTTATTTATTTATCACATTATTTATTTATTTATTTATTTATGTTATTGTATTTTTTCTATTTTATTACTTTTAAGCAGATTATTTAGTTATTTATTTCATTTATAATATTTTATTTTATCCTATTTTATCACTTTTGTTGCACTTTATCTATCTATCTATCTATCTATCTATCTATCTATCTATCTATCTATCTATCTATCTATCTATCTATCTATCTATCTATCTATCTATCTATCTATCTATCTATCTATCGCCAGTGTTTTCCTCTTGGGAATCCTTTGCATTGAGAGCTTTGCCTGTTCGGTCTGGGGACTGTGCCCCGGTGACCCGGTGATCGCCCTTAACTGGGTGGCTTGGGGTGCTGCGCTGCAGCCCTACAGCTGTGGTGTGGGGTGGGTCTGGCCCTTGTCTGGATGGTTGCGGTGGCGTCCTCGGTGGACATGGGTGGGCAGGCTACTGGTGTGATCAGATCCCCATGACATTGTTTCCTCACAGCCGCCTCAAGCCAGATATTTATTATTAGGCCCGAGCACCGAAGGCGGTGCGAAGGCCTATTGTAATTGCTCCGTTTCTTCCTTATTCTTCTTCTTCTTCTTCTTCTTCTTCTTCTTAAACATTGGAGGCATTTTTGGGGACCTGAACATGCACGAAAACGCGCCTATTTTTGTGTACCCCCCCAAAGGAATGTGAAAAATTTGATATTTTGGGGTGCTTGGGACTGTTCGGGCAAAATTGAATGAGAGCGCCACCTATTTACGATGCCCCGCCACTGCACGTCATCAATCTTTATGAAAATTGCTATAAATATTCTAAATGTTCGGGCGAACAAAAAATCCTCTTGGAGCAACAGACTAAAACCAACAGGAAGTCGGCCATTTTGGGTCAAAGTCGCCATTTTGGCGTATTACTGACATTTTCAAAATCTATCTCCTCCTAGAGATTTTATCGTACCGCTACCAAAATAGCTCAGGATGTCCAGAAGGCATGTGTCTTTAAAAGTTATTGAAAGTTTTCTAATAGGAGAAAGGGCATGGAGGGGGTGGGGCCTCAAATTTTGATGTGTCGCCGTGAAGAACGAAAGTGATATAGCTTCCACATAAAACAATGTATCTGAACCAAAATGGCCATGTATGATGCCAGTCCCATCCTGAACACATCTACATGTCAATATTTGGGTTATGAATTGGCCACGCCCCCTGGCGACAGTAAGTCATGGTTTTTACTTGGAGACCCTCTTATCTGACGTTTTGAACACAACCAGGTCCAAACTGGGTCAGACAGCAGAAAACAAGTTGGTGATGATAACCAGTGAAAACTGTTGCTCTATGCTGCAGGGCGAGACCGTGGCGCCATGGCGAACTTTGATAAGACGCCATGACATCATAAATCACTATAAATCCCTCAATTCTGATCCAATCCCCATCAGACTTGCAGGGATTAATCAGGGTCCGGCCCTGAACAGATTCATATCACCAATTCCGGTCTAGCCCTAAGCCCCGCCCACTTCCAACAGGAAGTGCTTTTTTTCAGACGCAGGGGTCCATCTCCTCAGGAATAAAACGTGCACACTTGAAAGTACTTCACAACAGGTCAAACCCTTTCATGATACCACAATAAAAATCTCAAGCTCCTTCGCCAAACGTAACCATGGCGAATAGCGGTCCGACGCCATCAAACAGGAAGTACTTGTAACTGACCCATTGTACTGCTGATCTACACCAAACCTGGCAGGGAGGAGCGCGGACCAGCCGAGAACTCAGCCACATTGACATATGTTGGAAAAATTGCAATATGGCTCTATAGCGCCACCTACAAATATTTAATTGATCATATCTGCCCACTACATTGACTGATATGGCTGAAATCCAGTATATTGATAGAACTTGGAAGGATGTACAAAAAAGCCTCTTGGACCTATATGATAACTTCAACAGGAAGTCAGCCATTTTGAAAAAAGTGTCATTTTTGGGGTCATTTTTGCATGTTTCTTTGCCTTGCATTTGAACGAACTCCTCCTACAGATTTTATCGTATTTACCTCAAACTCAGTCTGAACACTCCAGAGGCATGCGTGGTCAAAAGTTATTGAAAATTTTCTAATAGGAGGTGGCGTTCAGCGGCGGCGCCTCATCAAGTTTTGATGTTTCGCCAACAAGCACGGAATCTATTATTTCTGCAATACAACACTCATTCTGTACCAAACTGCATATATTTCTCTTCACTTCCATGCCGACCACATCTACAAGTCCTGATGTTGTCATCTGGACATTGCTCAACGCTGCATGGCGAGACCGTGGCGCCATGACAAGGTTGGATAAAACGCCATGACATCATTATTGAGTATAAATCCCTCAATTTTCATCCAATCAGCATCACACTTGCACTGATTAATCAGAGTCTGCTTCTTAACAGATATATGTAATTACTTCTGGTCTTGGCCTAAGCCCCGCCCACTTGAAACAGGAAGTGCCTTTTTCCTGCAGCAGGGTCCCTCTCATCAGGGATTAACGTCACACACTCTACAGTGCTTCAGATCAGGTCAAACCCTTTCATGATATAAGAGAAAAAAAACCTCAAGTTCCTTCCTCAAGCAAAACACAGCAAATGGCGTCCACCGCCATGAAACAGGAAGTACTTGTAACTGACCCAATGTACTCCTGATCTCGACCAAACTTGGCAGGGAGGACAGTGGTCAGGCCTGGAACTGATTCAAATACACATATGCTGGTAATATGGCTCTATAGCGCCCCCTATCAATATTTAGTCTATCAGCTCCACCCACTGCTTTGAACGACATAGTAAAATGTGGCATATTTATATAACATGCCAGGACAAACAAAAAAGCCAGTTCATGTCCTGATGTTCTCAACACCATAGCCCTGGGAAAAGGAAGTCCCACCATTTTAACCCTTTATCCTCTGTATAACTAATTCTAACTCATTAATATCATCCTTCATGAACTCATGGTTGAAAATATGACTGACTTCTTACAGCATCATGATTAAAATGGCTTCCTGTGATGGTTTAAATCATTCGCCATTATACAGGAAGTGGCACTAACCCTGCTGTCAGTTGACCAATTGAGCTAATATTTTCCTGTTCTCATTAGAGTTCCAATCTGAACATGGTTGTACATTAAAAGAACTTTACCACCACCTAGTGGCCACGTGGAATTTTCCACTTGATGAAATCATGCTCCAGATTGTGGGAATTCAACACAGTTTGTAAGAAACAAGGTCATGAATGCTTCAGATGTCATCACTGGACAGGCTGACGTGCAAGTTGATCTTCTGATGAGGAAAATCACCTCTTGATGGAGATAAACTCTGGAAGAATGGGTATATGGCTGTGGGCAAGAGAGGCTGTGTTGCTGGAGGGAGGCTCTTGGCCGATGGGGCGGTGCAATAGGCCGAAGCGGCGCCAGAGGTGCGAGGGCCTCCAACGCTGCTTGCAGCTTTAATTATTATTATTATTATTATTATTATTATTAGTTCTCTGTTCTTTGGTTCTGTTTTGGTTTTGTGGTTCTGTATAGGTACTGTGGTTCTTTCTCTGTTCTGTGGTTCTGTTTCGGTTCTATGGTTCTGTCTGGGTTCTGTGGTTCTGTCTCTGTTATTTTTTTCTGTTTCCCTTCTGTGGTTCTGTCTTGGTTCTGTGGTTCTGTATAGGTACTGTGGTTCTTTCTCTGTTCTGTGGTTCTGTTTCGGTTCTATGGTTCTGTCTGGGTTCTGTGGTTCTGTCTCTGTTATTTTTTACTGTTTCCGTTCTGTGGTTCTGTGGTTCTGTCTTGGTTTTGTGGTTCTGTTTGGTACTGTGGTTCTTTCTCTGTTCTGTAGTTCTGTCTTGGTTCTCTGGTTCTGTCTTTGTTCTGTGTAGGTTCTGTGGTTCTGTCACCGTTCTGCGGTTCTGTCTTGGTATTGTGGTTCGGTCTCGGTTCTATGGGTCTGTCTCTGTTCTGTGGTTCTGTCTCTGTTCTATGGTTCTATGTCAGTTCTGTACTTCAGTCTTGGTTCTTTAGTTCTGTATAGGTACTGTGGTCCTTTCTCAGTTCTGTGGTTCTGTTTCAGTTCTATGGTTCTATTTTGGTTCTATGGTTATGTCTTGATTCCTTGGTTCTGTATAGGTACTGTGGTTCTTTCTCAGTTCTCTGGTTCTGTTTTGGTTCTATGGTTCTGTTTTGGTTCTATGGTTCTGTCTGGGTTCTGTAGTTCTGTCTCGGATCTGTGGTTCTGTCTTGGTTCTGTCTTGGTAGTGTGGTTCTGTCTCTGTTCTGTGGTTCTGTCTTAGTACTGTGGTTCTGTCTTGGTTCTGTGGTTCTGTCTCGGTTCTGTGGTTCTGTCTTAGTACTGTGGTTCTGTCTTGGTTTTGTGGTTCTGTCTTGGTAGTGTGGTTCTGTCTCCGTTCTGTGGTTCTGTCTTAGTACTGTGGTTCTGTCTTGGTTCTGTGGTTCTGTCTCGGTTCTGTGGTTCTGTCTCAGTTCTGTGGTTCTGTCTCGGTTCTGATGGCCTCCTGATGTCCTCTGTGTGTCTGCAGGCAAACGACCACACCAGTGTCAGATCTGTAAGAAAGCCTTCAAACACAAGCACCACCTGATCGAACACTCGCGCCTCCACTCCGGAGAGAAACCCTACCAATGCGACAAGTGTGGCAAACGCTTCTCCCACTCAGGTTCGTACTCGCAGCACATGAACCACCGATACTCCTACTGCAAGAGAGAGGCTGAGGAGCGGGAGGCAGCCGAGAGGGAGGCCAGGGAGAAGGGAGGAGGAGGCCCACTGTCCAGGGATCTGGAGCCTACCGAGCTGCTGATGAGAAAGGCCTACCTGCAGGAGCTGGAGTCACTCGGATACCTGGAGGACCAGCAGGAAGACGGGGGAGGTATGATCCTGAAGAAAGGTGGCAAGGAAAGAGGAGAACAGGAGGAGAGGGAAGTGGACAGCAAGACGTACGAGAAGGTGACGGACAGACAGGTGGAACGTTTCAGGAAAAAAGAGGAAGAAGAAAAAGAGGAAGAGGGCAAGTGCAGGAGCCAGGTGGACTGGATAAAGGATGAGGAGGGCAAAGACTCCATAGAGATGGACGAGAGTTCAAGAGAAGGGAAGGCGAGTGGCAGGTCAGACCTGGAGGACTAATCCAGGAAGAATCAGTAAAAGGAAGCTTGGATTGTGACATTAGTCCAGTTTCTTCTTCATCACAGACTGAAGATCAGGAGGGGACGTAGTCCATCTGGTGGATCTTAGACCAAATTCATGATTCACATCGAGCTTCCCGTGTAATGTTTTACATGTTTTATCTGTATGCTGCAGCAGGTTTTATCTTCGCCACGTTCAGGCTGAGGAGGAAATTCATGTTTCAGACTGAAAAGAGAAAACTGCTGAGTCACAACAGAAAACTGCTCAGTCACAACAAAAAGTAAAACAATGAGTCAGAACAGAAAACTGCTGAGATGCAAAAAAAAAAACTGATAAAATCACTGAGTCAGAACAGAAAATTGCTGAGTCACAACAAAAATTTATAAAATCGCTGAGTCAGAAGAGAAAACTGTTGAGTCAAAACAAAACTGCTGCATTGGAACATAAAAATCACTGAGTCAGAACAGACAACCCGCTAAAAACTGCTATGTCAGAACAGAAAATTGCTGAGTCAGATCTGGACCTGAGATTCCTCAGTTTCTGTCTGAGTATCTCCTGAACATTCATGTTTTATTCAGTGATCTTTGACAATGTGCAAGAAATTTCTTTTGCCTTTAGCTCTAAATTTGATTCCTGGAAAGTTAAGAAAACTTCAAAAGACCAAGAAAAATGTTCTGTATGACACTCACGAGGAACTCTGGAAATATAGTTTTTGTTATTGTTATTAGTAGCTACACTGGTAGCCACAGCTAATGCTAATGAGAATAAAATAGTTTTAAGAAAGATTTCAGAGATGCCAACAGTCACAATCAATTCAGGTTTCCAGTGGTTCAACAGTTAGCTAATTGGGCTAACAGCTAGCCGCTAACAGCGAGTACAGATTTACTGCAGGGGGAGCTGGTTATTTATATTTCTGTGTTTTCATAGAAACAGAAGCTAGTGAGGCGAAGTAAAAAAACACAATCTGTTCTGATTGCTCAGCTCCAGAGGCCTGAACAGGAACCATCAACCCTTCTTTGCTCATGGCCGAAAAGTTGGATTTTGACATTGGACGTGTCTGTGGGACATAAGTGTCCCTCAGAGGTTCCTAGAGGACAGAGGTTTATTTATCACTGAGCAACATCATTTTCATCATTTTGAAAAAATGATTACAAGTAAGCCTACATGCGATCATTTAGAATCTGTGATATTAGACAAAATGTTCATTTTTACATGATTGCTATTCTCATTTTAACTGGAAAACGTGTTAAAATTATTTTGGTCCATTTCCAGGGATCTCTACCAGACAAAAATGCCCTTTTTAGTCTGTAAAAGAATTATGTGTAGGTTAGGTAAACACTATGATCAGGGCTGGAATAATTGGGGGAGCTAAGGGGAGCTCATTGAAAAGCGGAAGTGCTCCCCTATTGACCTTCTGCTCATCTTTTAAGATTGAGCCCCAAAAATCGTCGACTTTCAGGTTACATTTAGTTGTACAATAAGGTTCCTGATGCTTCTTGAAAAGAATAGCATTAATACGTCAGTGTTTATTAATTTATTCATATTAATGAATGAAATCTTCCAAACGACGCAGGTGATCCATTGTTTCCAGCATCTTTCTTTCTGTCCCTGTTTCTGACAAACAAGCTGCCTACAGTAGCAGAGGTTTTTGGTAATATCCATATTTTTGACTGCGCTACTTGCACTAATATATATACACGTGCACGTGCCGTGCAAAGTTATGGTGCACGCCTAAAAATAGGCCTCCCTGAAAGCTTCAGTGTAATTGTAAGTGTAAGCCCTAAGTATGACATATGACTTTGATAAAATTTGATGTCAGTAATGTGGTACTAGTTTGTGCTAGCCAGAAGCGCTAGCCATTGCAACAGAGTGAGTGGCAGTGGAGACAGCCAATCACCTTAGTAAGAAACAAATTAGCAGAGCCAATCAGAACAGTTGAAATGGGGAGGACTTATTGTAGTGACGTTGCTAACAGAGTACCAATCTCAGCTGATTGTGCAATGACAATGGTAGGGACATCTCAGGAGCTGTTGGATAGGGACATGTCCCTACCATCCCGTCCAACTCTATGCCCATGGTTTTCCTGGATGTAGCATAAGTTAGCGCTGCTAAATCTGGGATGAGTTATCACTTTTTCATTGTTTTCCAGGAAGTAGAATCTGCCATCAGTGATGCAGCTTAAGTGTTCACTGACAGTAAAGCTAATCTTCATCCTCACTCCAGAATTGAAGCTAAATCACGTTAGCATTTGGAAAAAATCTGTTTGTGGTTTGGTTTGTGTTAAAGTTCAGCAGTGAAATCTCATCATGTGACAACTACAAACAAGCATCAGAAATCTCAGTTTACTTCTCGGCTAATGCTAGCTGTAGCTTTTTAGCTTAATGCTCTGAGAGCTGGACTTTTTGTTGAAGAACACATTACAGATTGTAACTAGCTAGCTTGTTAGCAATGAGCTTGTCCATGACATCTGTAAGCCAGCCAGTCCTGAAACTGGAGATTTTTCTGCCATACGGAGGTTATCTCAGATTAACCCGAACATTGTTGTATGAGTTTAGTTTGATGTCAGCCTGAACCTGAAAACTCAAAGGCCAGAAATGTTTATGTAATGATTACCATGAGCGTTGGTATTAAGGGACATATTGTTAGCAGCTATCAGTCGTTAGCGTTAAGATTAACCCCTCCCCACAGAGATGCAGCACGACGTTCCTGAAGGTGGATTGGTTTCAAATCCATATTATGCAAAGAAAGAAAGAAGAAACCATAGAAGAAGAAGTGATGATGATTATTGTAATATTTTTAATGTACAGTATTATAAAGGCCTGAAAACTGTGTGGTGCTATAATGTTTTTAACATCTGTGACTCATCGTGTTCGAAACCCACTTCAGGAAATTGCACTCACCTCCCTGAACCACTACGAAGAAAAAGATTTAATAAAAAAAATGAGAATGAAGCTTCGAACACTTGGACACTTCCTGTCTGTAAATGTTGTTTTTTTTTGTCTCCTTTCACTGTGACGATTTCTTTTTTCCATCTTTATTATTTTTCTCCCACTAACCATTCGATTTTTGGCCTCCTGGTTTTTATGTGAAGGAAAATTTAACCTGTGAATTTACAGATTTATGTCCATGTGAGTCTTAAAACGAAGACGTGAAAAAATGACAAGATGACAGAAAAAGAGGACAGAGCCTTTTTCTTTAGAGGAAGCCTTATATGCAAACATGTTCACCTGTGCCATCCCAGTTGAGAGTCACCTGTCTCACCTGTCTCACCTGTCCTCTGCTTGGCTTCATTATTCCAGCAAATATCTCACCCTGTTAGATTCAACAGTAAATAGATTCTTAGTTTACTTGTTTGTGCAATTTTCCCTCATTCTTTTAGATCCATTAAAGTATTTTGTTGACAGTATTTGTTGACAGTATTTTGTTGACAGTATTTGTTGACAGTATTTTGTTGACAGTATTTGTTGACAGTATTTTGTTGACAGTATTTGTTGACAGTATTTGTTGACAGTATTTTGTTGACAGTATTTGTTGACAGTATTTTGTTGACAGTATTTGTTGACAGTATTTGTTGACAGTATTTTGTTGACAGTATTTGTTGACAGTATTTTGTGGACAGTATTTGTTGACAGTATTTGTTGACAGTATTTTGTTGACAGTATTTGTTGACAGTATTTTGTTGACAGTATTTTGTTGACAGTATTTGTTGACAGTATTTGTTGACAGTATTTTGTTGACAGTATTTGTTGACAGTATTTTGTGGACAGTATTTGTTGACAGTATTTTGTTGACAGTATTTGTTGACAGTACTTTGTTGACAGTATTTGTTGACAGTATTTTGTTGACAGTATTTGTTGACAGTATTTGTTGACAGTATTTTGTTGACAGTATTTGTTGACAGTATTTTGTTGACAGTATTTGTTGACACTATTTGTTGACAGTATTTGTTGACAGTATTTTGTTGACAGTATTTGTTGACAGTATTTTGTTGACAGTATTTGTTGACAGTATTTTGTTGACAGTATTTGTTGACACTATTTGTTGACAGTATTTGTTGACAGTATTTTGTTGACAGTATTTGTTGATAGTATTTTGTTGACAGTATTTGTTGACAGTATTTGTTGACAGTATTTGTTGACACTATTTGTTGACAGTATTTGTTGACAGTATTTTGTTGACAGTATTTGTTGACAGTATTTGTTGACAGTATTTTGTTGACAGTATTTTATTGTTTTCCAGGAGAATTCTTGTATTTATGTGTGTTTTTCTGCTTGTATTTATTCGTGCTGTAGTGTTCGGTCCTCTCTCACATGTGTATAGATGCTTCGTTCGTGGATTATTGGGACAGAAAACGGACGTTTGGAAGGTTTCTTCTTGATTTCTTTAAAAAAAAAAAAATACTGAAAATTAAAAATTTGGAAAAATTTTTATACAATTGTGTAAACACTTTTTTTTGTTGTTGTTCTTTTTCTTTTTCTTTTTTTTTTTTTAAACCCTCTTTGTCCATCTGAATAAAGAGGAGATGAAGGACTGATGATTATGAAATTCCTAAAATGTCTTAAGTATTATTATTATAAAACTTTCTGTTGGAAATGATGGAATAAATGTAGCCAAATAAATTTTTAATAAAGCAATGTTCAACTTCTTCTATGGCCTCTTCTGGATTCATTAACACCACCATGACGATGAGGATGATGATGAAGGCTATTTTTAGTCTCCTCCTCCTACCATCATATTTTCATCCAGTCTCCATCATCACAGGCTCCTTACCGACAGCCAGGTGGTGAGTCGGGGAGAAGTGGGTCCGCTCCTTTAACGGCAGCCGGGCAGTGACCCGGTAAGAAGTGGGTGCTCTCCTCTGGCGCTGCTCCGGCCTGTTGTACCGCCCTGTCACCCGGCAACCTCCCTCCCACAGCAGGCTTGCTCTCGCTCGCGGCCGTATGCGTATACATCCATGGATTCTTTGCTTTAAGTGGTTTCCTCCTCCGAGGATCAACTGGCACCTCACTGTGCCCAATGATGACATCAGAAGCATTCATGACCATGTTTCTGACAAACTTTGTGTGAAATAAATACAAACGAGAGCATGATTTTAACACCAGCAGAATTCAGTGTGGCCACTAGGTGGTGCTATAGTTGTTAATGTACAACATGTTCATATTTTCAACTATGAGTTCATGAATGATGATATTTATGAGTTTGAATTGGTTTTACAGGTATTAAAGGGTTAAAATGGTGGGACTTCCTGTTCCCAGGGTGCGGGCCTATGGCGTTGACAACATCAGGACATGAAGAGGCTTTTTTGTTTGTCCTGGCATGTTATATAAATATGCAACATTTCATCAACGTCAGTCAAAGCAGCGGTTGGAGCTGATAGAATAAATATTTATAGGGGGCGCTATAGAGCCATATTACCAGCATATGTCTATTTGAATCAGTTCCAGGCCTGACCTCTGTCCTCCCTGCCAAGTTTGGTGGAGATCGGGAGTACATTGGGTCAGTTACAAGTACTTCCTGTTTCATGGCGGTGGACGCCAGTCGCCATGTTTTGCTTAAGGAAGGAACTTGAGTTTTTTTCTGTAGTATCATGAAAGGGTTTGATCTGAAGCACTTTTGAGTGTGTGAGATTCACTCCTGAGGAGAAGACCCCGCTGTCTGAAAAAGGCACTTCCTGTTTCAAGTGGGCGGGACTTAGGCCAAGACCAGAAGTAGTTACATGTATCTGTTCAGGATCAGACCCTGATTAATCACTGTAAATGTGATGGTGATTAGATGAAAAATGAGGGATTTATACTGATTAATGATGTCATGGCTTCTTATCCAAGTTTGTCATGGCGCCACGGTCTCGCCATGCAGCGTTGAGCAATGTCCAGATGACAACATCTGGACATGTAGATGTGGTCGGCATGGAACTGAAGTGAAACATGTGCAGTTTGGTACAGACTGAGTGTTGTATGTCAGAAATAATAGATTCCGTGCTTGATGGCGACACATCAAAACTTGATGAGGCGCCGCCGCTGAACGCCACCTCCTATTAGAAAATTTTTAATAACTTTTGACCACACATGCCTCTGGAGTGTTCAGACTGAGTTTGAGGTAAATACGATAAAATCTGTAGGAGGAGTTCGTTCAAATGCAAGGCAAAGAAACGTGCAAAAATGACCCCAAAAATGAAATTTTTTTTCAAAATGGCCGACTTCCTGTTGAAGTTATCATATAGGTCCAAGAGGCTTTTTTGTACATCCTTCCATGTTCTATCAATATGCCGGATTTCAGCCATATCGGTCAATGTAGTGGGCAGTTATGATCAATTAAATATTTGTAGGGGGCGCTATAGAGCCATATTGCAATTTTTCCAGCATATGTTAATGCGGCTGAGTTCCCGACCTAACTGCACTTCTCCCTGGCGAGTTTGGTGGAGATCAACGTTACAATGGGTCAGTTACAAGTACTTCCTGTTTGATGGCGTCGGACCACTATTCGTCATGGTTACGTTTGGTGAAGGAACTTGAAATTTTTATTGTGGTATCGTGAAAGGGTTTGACCTGTTGTGAAGTACTTTGAAGTGTGTAAGTTTGATTCCTGAGGAGATGGACCCTGGCGTCTGAAAAAAGCACAGAGTGGGCGGGGCTTAGTGCTACATCAGAATTGGTCGTATGGATCTGTTCAGGGCCAGACCCTGATTAATCCCTGCAAGTCTGATGGGGATTGGATGAGAATTGAGGGATTTATACTGATTTATGATGTCATGGCGTCTTATCGAAGTTCGCCATGACGACCCGGTCTCGCCCTGCAGCTGGAGCTGGATATCATCACCAACTTGTTTTCTGCTATCTGACCCAGGTTGGACCTGGTTGTGTCCAAAACGTCAGAGAAATGGGTCTTCCAGTAAGAACCATGACTTCCTGTCGCCAGGGGGCGTGGCCTATTCATAATCCCAAAAAGGTTTTCGAGCATGTTCAGTCCTCAAATGAAAATGCGATTTACTTTACTTTTGAGGAAAAAAAATGAGAATAAGGAAAAAAGAGCAGAAAACAGGCCTTCGGTGCCTAATAATAGAAAATGTGTGAAAGGAAAAGATTAAACAGGGTTTTACTTCAGATGTCGTTCATGTTCCCTGTTTAACACGAAACATTACGAATGGTACTCTGGTTTCAAAGTAGTAAAGCCATGGCGACATGGAGCAACATGACATCACAGCGAGAGCTTAATGACATCACACAGAAAGTAGAGCTTGACAAAAGTAAATAATATTAACTAAATTAGAGAGTACAGTGTGTCAGGATGCATAAAAGTAAGTTTAAACCTTAAACAACAGGAACATATAGAACTTTGATCCAGTGATGTGAACCATTTTATTTTCATTAGACCGGACGACGTCACGTCTTCTTGTTTTCTTCTATTTTACAGACAGAGTCATAAAAAGGTTTAATGTCCACATGGAGAAAGTTTCATTTAGCACAGACTGGAGAAATCTGGCTTTAGGGATGTAAAATTTACACCACAAACACAGCAACTCCATTATATCATCAACTTCTTTAAACTCCTTCTGAATAAAATCGTATTTTCAGTGATCAGAACTTTATGACATTCCCAGATCATCTGAGTCCAGCAGTTAGTAGAATAGGGACGTCCATAAAACAAATGAGAGAAAGATTCCAGCAGCGATCGGCCATCGCTGAGTTCGTACCCGAGCCAGCCATAACACTCCGATTACAGAGAAACACACACTCCAGCTCTCAATTTCTTCATGAATCCATTACAAGGATAATATCTTTGTAGATTTTAATATGTATTTAACTAACATATAATTAAACTTTAATGGGGACAAAAATCTATTAACTCCAGTCCCAACATTGTTACTGATGGCAGCGAAGATGGCTCCAGCGATTAGATGAGTTTGGATGCTCTTTAAAAGTAAAGACTGATCTCATATGAGCGTTGAGCTCAAGAAACAGGAACCATTCCTCAGAAAGGTGCTCTGCCAACAGGCTAGTAGGTATACAGACCGAGATATGTCTAATTCTTTGGGTAAATTCTTCACAGGTTGCTAGTTTTGGTTTTCTGCAGTTCGGTCACATCGCCTGGTTCAAAAGGAGCAAAAACTCCGCCCACCCGGCTCACCGCCGGCTCACCCAGGCGGTAAATGGTGCGGACCTACTGAGTTTGTTCTGCATACATACATACATACATACATACATACATACATACATACATACATACATACATACATACATACACACACACATACATACATACATACATACATAAACGAGAAGCTTTTAAAAAAATGTCTAATGGTACAAAATCGCAGGGCAACAACCTGCAGCTGAATCTGCAGACACGAACTACGTCATCACGTTCATACGCTGTCGGCAGCCGGAAGATGCAGCAGTCTGAGGTGAGTCTCGGTGAGGGAACTGACAGGCTCACGAATCCGTCCGCTGTTTGTCCCCCGCTGGTCATTTGAAAAACAGGGAACCTGCTGGAAACCGCCGTGCCGGACCGGGACAGCCCGAACTGGCGGTGACCCGGACGGTTCTGGTTGTTTGTACCGACAGGAGCGGGTACAATTAGCTGTTAGCTGCTAACTGCTAGCAGTGTGTTTCTGTGGCTTCATGAACCCTTCAAACACGGGCTCCGAGACATAAACCATCTGTAGAAACACTCAAGTTTTCTCCACATCCATATAAACCAGAGGTCCACAACACGGGTTCGTCAGACCCCAAGGGGGTCCCCCGAAAAACACAGGATGTGGCTGTAAATAATCAGACCATGAAACCAGGTCTGAAAGTTAACAAATGGGCTAAAAAAAAAGTCTTAAATTCAACAGTCTTTTTAAAACTTATATCTTTAGTCTGTACTCTACCCCTGGTGACCTGTCCAGGTCTAGTCTATCCCTGGTGACCTGTCCAGGTCCACTCTACCCCTAGTGACCTGTCCAGGTCTAGTCTATCCCTGGTGACCTGTCCAGGTCTTGTCTACCCGTGGTGACCTGTCCAGGTCTAGTCTGCGCCTGGTGACCTGTGCAGGTCTACTCTACCCCTGGTGACCTGTCCAGGTCTTGTCTACCCCTGGTGACCTGTCCAGGTCTAGTCTGCGCCTGGTGACCTGTCCAGGTCTTGTCTACCCGTGGTGACCTGTCCAGGTCTAGTCTGCGCCTGGTGACCTGTGCAGGTCTACTCTACCCCTGGTGACCTGTCCAGGTCTAGTCTACCCCTGGTGACCTGTCCAGGTCTAGTCTGCACCTGGTGACCTGTGCAGGTCTACTCTACCCCTGGTGACCTGTCCAGGTCTAGTCTGCGCCTGGTGACCTGTCCAGGTCTTGTCTACCCGTGGTGACCTGTCCAGGTCTAGTCTACCCCTGGTGACCTGTCCAGGTGCAGTCTGGCTCTCCCCTGGTAGTCAGGGTGGGTATTAGTCCAGACCCTGTGGTGATGAGGCCTCATCTGGAGAATAAACGATGAGCGTGGCATCATCTCAGAGAAAAGAGTTTCTAATAGTCAACCAAGAAGTTTGGGACAATTTTCAAGCCCGATATTAAAGTATCGATGTTATCACACTGGTATCGATCAATATTGATCTGCCCCCCTCCCCAGGGTAACCACGGTAGCTAGTCCTGGTGAACCGGTCCAGTCCGGACCAGGACAAACATCTGTAAGTGGTAGGCCACCTGTCCTCCTCATCTGTCCCACAGGGTGAAACATGAAGTGGTGGACGATGTTCTACTGGGAATTGAACGTGGGATGGTTCTGGTTTTCATCAGCGAGCTGAGGTAGCAGAGGGGGCTGTGATGATGATGATGAAGAGCGGAGACATGGTGCTGGGCCACATCTGTCTCGCTGGCAGCAGCTTCGGAGAGGAAGAGGAAGAGGAGTCTGGTTTTCGTCTGATGAAGGAGTTTCAGAGTGAGAAGGTGGTGAGAGCCGATAACAGCTGAGTCATCGCTGTCTCCTCGCCGTCCCCGGGTGTCCAGCTGAGGGTGTGTGTGACATCATGGGCCTGTCCGCCTCCGGGTGACGGCGAGTGTTTCCAGAGATTCCAGCGTTTGCTGAGTCATCCTGATGCTGGGGGATTCCCTGCTGGGAACGCCCACATTAACCCTTCGTTTCCGTGACGGTGGGAGGTGAGACGAGTGGCGCTGGAATCCCCCGCCGTCTGACTGAAGGTGGAATGACTGGTTTCACCTTTCTGACAGATTTCCCATGACGCTCCCGTCCATGACGTTCCCGTCTGATCCCGTCAGGTTGTTTACATCCGTCACTGCGTCGTTCCTCTGGTGGTTCTTCCATCATTTCATCATCTTTTCTTTCTCGTCTTCATCAGAGAAAAGGTGTTTGTTTTTATTTCCTGTAATAATGATGATGAAGATGATGGTGATGATGATGATAGTAATAGTGTTCTGTATATATTTATTTTTATATATTAATTTATATATTATTATTATTTCACCTAATTTTTTTCATAAGTTTTCTGTTTTCTTTCTGATTATTCATATTAATTTCTGTCATGCTTCATATCTGCTGTCTATGCGTATAATATATACTAGTATGTACCTGTATATACAGGTATGTACCCGTATATACCTGTATATACCTGTGTTTACAGGTGTATACCTGTGTATACCTGTATATACAGGTGTATACCTTTATATACCTGTATGTATTTGTGTATACCTGTGTATACCTGTATGTACCTGTATATACCTGTGTATACAAGTGTATACATGTGTATACCTGTGTATCTGCTGGGGAAGGAGAGATCCAGTGTGTCTGCATCGGTGAGCCACGCTTACGTCCATTATTATACAGCTACTCGTCATAAAAGGAGCTATCATGAAAAAGTTGATTTATTTCAGTATTATTATTTCAACATTCATTCCTCACAGACTGACATATTTAAATGTTTATTTCTTTTAATATTGATGATTATAACTGGCAACTAATGAAAACCCCAAATTCAATATACCAGAAAATTAGAATATTACTGAGATCGATACAAAAAAAGGATTTTTAGAAATGTTGGCCAACTGAAAAGTATGACCATGTAAAGTATGAACATGTACAGTATGAACATGTACTGTATGAACATGTACAGTATGAACATGTACAGTATGAACATGTAAAGTATGAACATGTAAAGTATGAACACGTAAAGTATGAACATGTAAAGTATGAACACGTACAGTATGAACATGTAAAGTATGAACACGTAAAGTATGAACATGTAAAGTATGAACACGTAAAGTATGAACATGTACAGTATGAACACGTAAAGTATGAACACGTAAAGTATGAACATGTAAAGTATGAACACGTAAAGTATGAACACGTAAAGTATGAACACATAAAGTATGAACATGTAAAGTATGAACATGTACAGCACTCAGTACTTAGTCGGGGCTCCTTTAGCCTGAATTCCTGCAGCATGCGGCGTGGCATGGAGTCCATCAGTCTGTGGCTCTGCTCAGGTGTTATGAGCCCAGGTTGCTCTGATAGTGGCCTTCATCTCTTATGTATCGTTGGGTCGGGCGTATCGCATCTTCCTCTTCACAATAGCCCATAGATGTTCTACGAGGTTCAGGTCAGGCCAGTTTGCTGGCCAGTTAAGAACAGGGACACCATGGTCCTTAAACCAGGTGAAAAGTCCTGCTGGGAAATTAAATCTGCTTCTCCATAAAGTTGGTCAGTGGCAGGAAGCAGGAAGTTCTCTAAAACTTCCTGGTAGACGCTGCGTTGACCGTGGACCTAAGAAAACCCAGTGGACTAACACCAGCAGATGACATGACGCCCAAACCAGCACTGACTGGAAACTTTACTCTCCACCTCAACAACGTGGATTCTGAGCCTCTCCTCTCTTCCTCCCACTCCTCCAATGCGACAGCTGAAACCACGTTTGGATACGTCTGTGCTGCTGGTTCCTGAAGCTCTGACTCCAGCTGCAGTCCACTCTTTGTGAATCTCCCCCACATGTTTGAATGGGTTTGGTTCCACAATCCTCTCCAGGGTGCGGTTATCCCTCCTGCTTGTACACCTTTTCTACACATCTGTTCCTTCGCCTCTATTAATGTTCATGGACACAGAGCTCTGTGAACAGCCAGCCTCTTTAGCATCGACCTTTGTGTCTTCCCTCCTTGTACAAGGTGTCAATGGTTGTCTTTTGGACAACCGTCAGGTCAGCAGTCGTCCTCATGATTGTGTAGCCAACAGAACTAGACTGAGACCATTTAAAGGCCTTTGCAGGTGTTTTCACCCCACAAACTGACCGTGTTCGATTCCTTATTTTACTAACTAACACAGGAATCCTACTGGGTCCAGGCTTAATCTCGGAACAGCTGTCAGTAGTAGCAAAACTACAGCAAGGACCCTGAACGCATCGTGGCATGTTATCTTTGTTGTGAATTCTGCAGTGTCTTCAATTTTGAACCTTTCCACAATATTCTAATTTTCTGGTAAATTGAATTTGGGGTTTTCATTTGTTGTCAGTTATAATCATCAATATTAAAAGAAATAAACATTTAAATATGTCAGTCTGTGAGGAATGAATGTTGAAATAATAATACTGAAATAAATCAACTTTTTCATGATATTCTCATTTTATGACGAGTACCAGTTTATCTCGTCTGCACCGTGTTTTTGAGGCGCCTTGAACACGACTATGTTTTAACTATTCTTACTAAACAGGCGGGCGGAGCAGCCGCAGGCAGCTTACAGCAAACATGGAGGCAACAGGGAGATATTCAGCCGACCTCTGAAGACTTACAAATCAAACGTTTGGTGATCAGATTTTCCAAGAAGGAAGATGGAAGAGACATCTGCGATTTGTGTGGCTTCTATTAAGAACGTTAGCAGCAGGGCGAACATGGCAGCTCACGGCGTGGGCACCTCTCACGCTGCTCCGCCTCCTCCTCAACCTTCAGTTAGGGGTCTGACTGAATCCAAGCACAACGAGTTGCCTTCACAGTCCCGTTGCTGGATGTCTAGGGCTTCAGGTCCTACGTAACAGTCCCGGCACAGTGATGGTGGGCAGCCTTAAACCCCGTCCCCCAGACCAGGAACAGAGGAGAAGATCTGGTTGCGTCACTGCATGATGTTTGCTGCGAAGACAAGAAGCCTGCATTGGTCCCAGAGGAAGAACCAGACCTCGTCCCAGAGGAAGAACCGGACCTCGTCAAAGAGGAAGAACCAGACCTCGTCCCAGACCTAGTCCCAGACCTTGTCCGAGATGAAGAACCGGACCTCGTCCCAGACCTCGTCCCAGACCTCGTCCCAGACCTCGTCCCAGACCTTGTCTTAGAGGAAGAACCGGACCTCGTCCCAGACCTCGTCCCAGACCTTGTCCCAGAGGAAGAATCGGACGTGGTCCCAGAGGAAGAACCAGACCTCGTCCCAGACCTCGTCCTAGACCTCGTCCCAGAGGAAGTACAGGACCTCATCCCAGACCTCGTCCCACAAGAAGAACCAGACCTCGTCCCAAAGGAAGAATTGGACCTCATCCCAGATCTCATCCCAGAGGAAGAACCGGACCTCGTCCCAGACCTCGTCCCAGAGGCAGAACCAGACCTCGTCCCAGACCTTGTCCCAGATGAAGAACTGGACCTCGTCCTAGACCTTGTCCCAGAGGAAGAACCGGACCTCGTCCCAGACCTCATCCTAGACCTCATCCCAGAGGAAGAATCGGACCTCATCCCAGACCTCGTCCCAGAGGAAGAACCAGACCTCGTCCCAGAGGAAGAATCGGACCTCATCCCAGAGGAAGAATCGGACCTTGTCCCAGACCTCGTCCCAGAGGAAGAATCGGACCTCGTCCCAAAGAAGAACCGGACCTCATCCCAGAGGAAGAACCGGACCTCGTCCCAGAGGAAGATCCGGACCTCGTCCCAGACCTCGTCCCAGACCTCATCCTAGACCTCATCCCAGAGGAAGAATCGGACCTCATCCCAGACCTCGTCCCAGAGGAAGAACCAGACCTCGTCCCAGAGGAAGAATCGGACCTCATCCCAGAGGAAGAATCGGACCTTGTCCCAGACCTCGTCCCAGAGGAAGAATCGGACCTCGTCCCAAAGAAGAACCGGACCTCGTCCCAGAGGAAGAACCGGACCTCGTCCCAGAGGAAGATCCGGACCTCGTCCCAGACCTCGTCCCACACCTCGTCCTAGGCCTCGTCCCAGAGGAAGAACCGAACCTCATCCCAGACCTCGTCCCAGAGGAAGAACCGGACCTCGTCTCAGACCTCGTCCCAGAGGAAGAAGCAGACCTCGTCCCAGAGGAAGAATCGGACCTCATCCCAGACCTCGTCCCAGAGGAAGAATCGGACCTCGTCCCAGACCTCGTCCCAGACCTCGTCCCAGAGGAAGAACCAGACCTCGTCCCAGACCTTGTCCCAGATGAAGAACTGGACCTCGTCCAAGAGGAAGAACCAGACCTCGTCCCAGAGGAAGAACCGGACCTCGTCCAAGACCTCGTCCCAGACCTCGTCCCAGAAGCAGAACTGGACCTCGTCCCAGACCTCGTCCCAGTGGAAGAACCGGACCTTGTCCCAGACCTTGTCCCAGAGGAAGAACCAGACCTCATCCCAGACCTCGTCCCAGACCTCGTCCTAGAGGCAGAACTGGACCTCGTCCCAGACCTTGTCCCAGAAGAAGAACCGGACCTCGTCCCAGAGGAAGAATTGGACCTCATCCCAGACCTTCATCCCAGACCTCGTCCCAGAGGAAGAACCGGACCTCATCCCAGACCTCGTCCCAGAGGCAGAACTGGACCTCGTCCCAGACCTTGTCCCAGAGGAAGAACCGGACCTCGTCCCAGAGGAAGAATTGGACCTCATCCCAGACCTTCATCCCAGACCTCGTCCCAGAGGAAGAACCGGACCTCGTCCCAGACCTCGTCCCAGAGGCAGAACTGGACCTCGTCCCAGACCTTGTCCCAGAGGAAGAACCGGACCTCGTCCCAGACCTTGTCCCAGAGGAAGAACCAGACCTCGTCCCAGACCTTGTCCTAGACCTATTCCCAGAGGAAGTACCGGACCTCATCCCAGACCTTGTCCCAGACCTCGTCCCATAGGACAAACCAGACCTTATCCCAGAGGAAGAACCGGACCTCATCTCAGACCTCGTCCCAGAGGCAGAACCGAACCTCGTCCCAGACCTTGTCCCAGAGGCAGAACTGGAACTCGTCCCAGAACTTGTCCCAGAGGAAGAACCGGACGCCGTCCCAGACGTCGTCCCAGCCCTAGTCCCAGACCACGTCCCAGAGGAAGAACCGGACCTCGTCCCAGACCTTGTCCCAGAGGAAGAACCGGACCTCATCCCAGACCTCGTCCCAGACCTCATTCCGGAGGAAGAATCGATTCATAAAACTTAATCCATAAACATAACAAACATAAACATCCTCTTTTCCGCTAGCGTGACGCTGCTCTTGCTTGACTTACTGCGGCTCGGTGACATCTTAGCGTTTATGTACACACCTGGTTTCCTGTGTTGCCTCCGTCCAATCAGCTTCTCTTGCTGAGATGATGTCACATTCAGATGTTTTTATTCACCAGTGTGGATTCACCTGACTGCAGGCTATCACATTATATATAAATATATACACACACACACACACACACACACACACACACACACAGATAGATAGATAGATAGATAGATAGATAGATAGATAGATAGATAGATAGATAGATAGATAGATAGATAGATAGATAGATAGATATTTCAGGTTTATAATATTTTCTAAAATCATAGTTTATTTAATAAAAGCATGTGGTTAAGGAACTTATATTTCTTTGCACTGAAACATTATTTCCAGGTTATTATGCTGTTATTTTACTGGTCCGACCCACAGGAGACCAGGTTAGATGTGGAACCTGGACTAAGTTCTACATCCCTGGGTTAGGGGGACATGGTGCAGGTTGCCATGGTGAATGGAGAGGTGGTGTTTAGGCTCAACCAGCGGTTCTGGGTTTCTTTGGCGGTTCTGGTGTGAGGACGACGACGATGATGATGATGATGATAACCAAATGATTTCTGGACTGAAACCTGAAATGAGTCTGGACTTATTCGTCTAAAAGGCCAGGAGGTCATCCAGCAGCAGTTAATTCACCCCCCTCCCAACCCCTCCCTGACATATTTTCATCATGGAGATTATTTGGATGCATTCAGGAAGCAGATTGGACCATTTTTAGCACAATAGCTGACATTGTGCTTGTTTTTCCAATCAGATGTGACACATTTGCATGGCAGCGTGCGGCGGTATCAGTCCTCCGGCTGCAGAACAACTCATTTCCTCCTCCTGATATGACTGTGGTTGCAGAGCTGTAGGAGCAGATATGGCTGATTGAGTCGTCTGTGGGCAAACGCTGAGTGCTGCTGCAGCAACATTAGCTCCCATTGTGGGCAGCTAAATGGAGGATGGACTGGAAATGACTGGCAGGATATTCAGTGGAAGGATGAGGCGCTGGGGACCGTAAGCCGTCCACTTCCTGCCGCTGGCTGCATAAGCCTCCTCACATCATAATGGACTCCTATCAGGACGCATTGTGCTGCCAATAGATGGATGTTGGGGTTTCTGTGGTTTGTTTCTGCAGAGTTAACCGACTGCTGAACAATAGTTTCACGTTTACTGACAGTTCAGCCTCCATCAGCCTGGTTTTATCTCTTTATTGACCCTGACGTCCAGACTCTGAAGGACGTGTTGTGAAAACAGAATCAATTCTGAGTGGAAACTCTGTAGGCTGCAGGTTGGCTGTGTTTTAATCAGCAGAAACACGGTTCATACCAAAACTGCAGCACCGGGTCGTGGTCCTGACCAGATCTTCTATCCTTGGCATGTTTTCTTGCAGATCTAGCAGAGCAGTTGGCAGGAATCAGTTCTGTACAGTCTCTTTACTGCATCCCCACCTGGATAATCCGCTAGACCCAGTCCAAATGGGGACTCTGTTTTGTTGGGGGACCAGTATAGTCCACTAGACTTAGTTGGATTGGGGACTCGGTTTAGTTGAGGGGTGCAGCATTCATTCTGTAACCGAGATTGCGTTCATGCTGCACTTTTCAAATGAATCCGACCTTTTAGCTGGAGCTTCCTGACAGAGCTTCCTGTTGGAGCTACCCGATGGAGCTTCCTGATGGAGCTTCCTGATGGAGAGCCATGATGGAGCTTCCTGTTGAACCGACCTGATGGAGCTTCCTGATGGAAAAAAAGACCTGACGGAGCTCCCTGACGGAACAACCTGTTGAAGCTTCCTGTTGGATCTACTTGACGGAGCTACCTGATGGAGCTTCCTGATGGAAAACAAGACCTGACAAAGTGGCCTGACGGAACGACCTGTTGAAGCTTCCTGTTGGAGCTACCTGATGAAGCTTACCTCACTGAGCTTCCTGATGGAGCTTCCTGATGGAGCTTCCTGACGGAGCGACCTGACTGAGCTACTTGACAGAGCTTCTTGATGGAGCTACCTGATGGAGCTTCCTGATGGAGAGACCTGATGGAGCTTCCTGATGAAGCTACTTGACGGAGCGACCTGACTGAGCGACCTGACAGAGCTTCCTGGTAGAGCTCCCTGATTGAGCTTCCTGATGAAGCTACTTGACGGAGCTTTTTGATGGAGAGCCATGATGGAGCTGCCTGACAGAGCTTCTTGATGGAGCTACCTGATGGAGCTTCCTGATGGAGCTTCCTGATGAAGCTACTTGAAGGAGTGACCTGACTGAGCGACCTGACAGAGCTTCCTGGTGGAGCTCCCTGATTGAGCTTCCTGATGAAGCTACTTGACGGAGCTTTTTGATGGAGAGCCATGATGGAGCTACCTGACGGAGCTTCTTGGTGAAGCTACCTGACGGAGCTTCCAGATGAAATTACCTGACGGAGCTTCCTGATTAAGCTACCTGACGGAGCTTCCTGATGAAAGTACCACATGGAGCTACCTGACGTAGCTTCCTGATGGAGTGACCTGACGGAGTTTCCCAGTTGAACAAGTTGATTTTATCTGGAGTTGTTTGTACAACTTCAGTCTGGGCTAAAGCTCTGCCTGTTGGAAGGTTGCTGGTTGAATCCCGGCTTTCCCAGACTGAAAAAGGGCTGTTTAAGATCCACCTGGTTACAAACTGATGCTGGGGTTGTTAGGGCCTAATCAGTGGGATCAATACTATCAATGTATCCTTCTCCGACAGGTGAGCGGGTCTCCCAGTGTCCTCCTGGTGGAGGCGTTCTACGGCGGCTCCCATAAACAGCTGATTGACCTGCTGAAGGACAACATCGATGGATGCGCCGTCTGCACGCTGCCCGCCAAGAAATGGCACTGGAGGGCCCGAACGGCAGCGCTCTCCCTTAGCCAGACCATCCCCACCTGCCCCTCATACAGGTGAGGCTCACGCTGATGACATCACACAGGTGAGGCTACAAGAGTACATGTAATGTCCACGTCTTCCAGGAGTCCTCCGTGTGTCCTCCAGGTGTCCTGCCTGTATTAGCTGTGTGGTCCTTGTCCTGTAATGGCAGCTCTTCTTCTTTGCAGGGTTCTGTTCAGCAGTTCGGTTCTGAACCTGTGTGAGCTGGTGGCCCTCAGACCAGATCTGGCCCGTCTGAAGAAGGTTCTGTACTTCCATGAGAACCAGCTGGTTTATCCAGTCCGCAAAGACCAGGAGAGGGACTTCCAGTATGGATACAACCAGGTGTTGTCATGGTAATACCTGTCTGATATTAATTAGTGATTAGAATTAGGTTTAAACTCCTGCCTGTGTCATTGGTTGGTGATCAGGTCCCTTCTGATTGGTTCCTGTCATTCATCTGCCATCTAATGAGCATCTGATCAATAAGCAGCAGCTCCTCCATCACGCTAACCTCGTTAGAGCTGCATCCAATCAGAAGAGGACTCAGTGGCAGGTTTCCATCTATGCAGCAACAGGAGTCCAACTGTCCAAAAGTATCCACTGAATGTCCAAACACTGTCCACTTAATTTCCAATAGTGTTTACAAAACTGTCCACACAATATCCAAACTGTCTACAAAATGTTCTGAGCTGTCCACACAATGTCCCAAACTGTGGATATTGTCAATTAAATGTCAAAACTTTGTACAAAAATCCCAAAATCCCAAACACTGTCGACAGAGTTTGGGACTTTGTGTCCGAAGAAATATCCACGTAATGTCCACACATTGTCTACTAAGTCTCCTGAATTGTCAACAAAATGTCCCAAATGCTTTACAATGTCCTAAAAATGTCAACTCATTGTCCAAACATAGCCAACATTATGTCAAAATATGTCCACAAAATGTCCAAATACAGTCCATGGATGGATGGATGGATGATGTATGGATGATGGATGGATGTATGGATGATGGATGGATGGATGATGGATGGATGGATGATGGATGGATGATGGATGATGGATGGATGGATGGATGGATAGATGGATGATGGATGGATGGATGGATGATGGATGGATGATGGATGGATGGATGGATGGATGGATGATGTATGGATGATGGATGGATGTATGGATGATGGATGATGGATGGATGGATGATGGATGGATGATGGATGATGGATGGATGGATGGATGGATGGATAGATGGATGATGGATGGATGGATGGATGATGGATGGATGATGGATGGATGGATGGATGGATGATGGATGGATGATGGATGGATGGATGGATGGATGATGGATGGATGGATGGATGATGGATGGATGGATGGATGGATGATGGATGGATGATGGATGGATGGATGATGGATGGATGGATGGATGATGGATGGATGGATGGATGGATGGATGATGGATGGATGGATGGGTGATGGATGGATGGATGATGGATGATGGATGGATGGATGGATGGATGATGGATGGATGGATGATGGATGGATAGATGGATGGATGGATGGATGATGGATAGATGATGGATGGATGGATGGATGGATGATGGATGGATGGATGGATGGATGGATGGATGGATGGATGGATGATGGATGGATGGATGATGGATGGATGGATGGATGGATGGATGGATGGATGGATGGATGGATGATGGATGGATGGATGGATGGACGGATGGATGATGGATGGATGGATGGATGATGGATGGATGGATGGATGGATGGATGGATGGATGGATGGATGGATGATGGATAGATGGATGGATGATGGATGGATGGATGATGGATGGATGGATGGATGGATGATGGATGATGGATGGATGGATGATGGATGGATGATGGATGGATGATGGATGGATGATGGATGATGGATGGATGATGGATGGATGGACGGATGGATGATGGATGGATGATGGATGGATGGATGATGGATGGATGGATGGACGGATGGATGATGGATGGATGGATGGTGGATGGATGGATGGATGGATGGATGGATGATGGATGGATGGATGGATGGATGATGGATGGATGATGGATGATGGATGGATGGATGGATGGATGATGGATGGATGGATGATGGATGGATGGATGGATGATGGATGGATGGATGGATGGATGGATGATGGATGGATGGATGATGGATGGATGGATGATGGATGGATAGATGATGGATGGATGGATGGATGATGGATGATGGATGGATGATGGATGGATGGATGGATGATGGATGGAGGGATGATGGATGGATGATGGATGATGGATGGATGGATGGATGATGGATGGATGATGGATGGATGGATGATGGATGGATGGATGGATGGATGGATGGATGGATGGATGGATGATGGATGGATGATGGATGGATGGATGGATGGATGATGGATGATGGATGGATGGATGATGGATGGATGATGGATGGATGGATGGATGGATGGATGGATGATGGATGGATGGATGATGGATGGATGGATGGATGGATGGATGGATGGATGATGGATGGATGGATGATGGATGGATGATGGATGATGGATGGATGGATGGACGGATGGATGATGGATGGATGGATGGATGGATGGATGGATGATGGATGGATGGATGGATGGATGGATGGATGGATGATGGATGGATGGATGGATGGATGATGGATGGATGGATGGACGGATGGATGATGGATGGATGATGGATGGATGGATGATGGATGGATGGATGGATGGATGATGGATGGATGGATGATGGATGGATGGATGGATGATGGATGGATGGATGGATGGATGATGGATGGATGGATGGATGATGGATGGATGATGGATGGATGATGGATGATGGATGATGGATGGATGGATGATGGATGATGGATGGATGATGGATGGATGATGGATGATGGATGGATGGATGGATGATGGATGGATGGATGGATGATGGATGGATGGATGGATATTTTTATTTTTGTTCCTTATGTTCTATTTTATTCCTTGTTTGTTTGTTTAAAGGTAATTTCATGCAGCTCATCTTTTTCGCCTCCATGTTGAGCTTCTGCCCGCAATGCATTGTGGTCTATATTGACCCGTCTAGTGACCATCATAGACATAATAAAGAAGAGACGCCGCATTAGCTATTGGAGCGCGAGAAATGCGGCTGCCATATTGGACCAGTAGCTAATCAGATTGTGCAGCATATTCCTGTTCGAATTTGCGGACTGTCGAAAACAGGGCTCGTGGGATTACTTTTTACAAGTAAGTTTGAATACTATTGGTCATATAGTGTGAATGGAATATTACTGTGCTGTATTTATGCCCATCAGTGAAATCGTAGCTAGCTTGGTAGGCTATGTTTAGTGCCGATGTTCACGCGGCAACAACTGAGACCGCATAAATCATAGCAATGCCTTAGATTACCACTGTAGAAATTTAACCGGTATTACTAGTTTATCATATAGACAAGCACTGGTTTCACAGCCTGTGTTATTCACATATATTTCACCATCAGTAAGCCACTCTTTATGACTCATTCCCACCCCATCTACTTAAAAAAGCAGACAACTGAATATCTGAAAAGTTTCCAAATAAGTTTAATCACAAGTTTAACAGGGTTGGTTCATTATAGTTTTGCATCACAATAGTAGTTTTGTTAAAGAAATATTGTAAGATGTTAGAAGGAAACAAATAGGCTTCACCATATTTGTGAAATGTTCTTGTGCAGTGTCCCTAGTTTCCCGTTTTCATTTGTTAGGTTTCCCAAAGACAGAGACTTGAGGAAGAAATGGGAAGTGGCTTTGAGGAGGGAAGGATTCACTGCCAGTGTTTCCTCTGTGCTTTGTACTGAGCATTTTAAGCCAGGAGACTTTGATAGGACAGGCCAGATTGTCCCACTCAGAGATGGTGTTATTCCATCCATCTTCTTATTCCCAGTTCATCTCCAAAAAGTAGGTGTATAACTGATTTATAAATGTAAATCACCGGGCAGGGTGAGATATTCTTTTTAACTATTATGCTTCTTCCTTTTAGCTGGAAAAGCTTAGGACAACAAATACGTCCAGAAGAGCTGACGAGAACTTGACACCTCTCATCCACAACCTCAGCCTGATGAGGTGAGTATTTTTACTGTTGGCATCTTGTCATAATGGCCCTGGAGGTATAACGGCAGCATATCACATATTATGGTCCTGCTGCCACTCACAAATAAACCCATTCATTCACAATTAAATGCTATTTAAACATGCATTCCTGGCACACACACACACACACAGTATTGGCAATGACTTTCACAGGTGAAGACTATAAGAAATAATGTGGGCCATACACTTGTGGTGTCAATGTGATGTGTGTGGAGTTAAATATCACTCAACCCATGTTCATTCATCTCTGTAGGATCACTGCTACGCTCCGCCTGCTTCTCCCACTGCTCTTAAGAGAAGACTTGAGGAAACTCAAGTAAGGGAGGAAAGCCTGGCGAGATGTCCAAAAGAAAGATGGACTGCATGCTGCTAATAAAACCACAGACAAACATGTCTTAAGAACCACAAGATGAGGGAGTCCCTGGCTGCACAGACACTGAGCCGCTCTGTATCCGTGACTCTCCGCGCAATGAGGGATCTTGGGTAATCTCAGTTTAAAGACTGTGAGGCAACGGCAGAATTCGTTGAGGTGATACTATTAATCATTATGGAACCAAGTACACGTTTTAAAAACCAATTATAATTTGAGTATCAGGAGCAGTTCGTTGATATTCTTGACTCCTCTAATATTCTAAAATGTTAACATGCTAATGTTGTTATAAACAGTCATTTTCCATATTCATCAAAAATACAAACGTTTGTACGTATATTCATCATAAATACAAACATTTGTACTTATATTCATCATAAATACAAACGTTTGTACTTATATTCATCATAAATACAAACATTTGTACGTAACCTCGTACTTTCACAGATTTTACAATGCTAAAGCTGAAATTTGCTGTAGTACAAAACAGACCTTTAGAAATAAGGAAATCAAGCCAATAATGCTTGAATATGAACTTATTGAGCGTATAGTTTAGCAATAAGTACTTTGTTCTCTGTATACTTTGAATACATGAGGATTTATTTTTTTTAAAGTATGTGATACTTAATGAAATCCTGTAATGATCGTCAGTATCTATTTATAGATGATCGACAGGCTATTTGACCGAATGAATGGGCGCAATCCTCGTGCAGAAGGATTCAAAGCTCCCTTCGGTGCTCTAAACTGGATGGAGCAAAAAGCATTTTTGTCAAGAGCCAGGGAGTACTTGCTCACCCCTTCACAGACCCAAGAGGTCTAATAGAATATCGCTTGTTCATGAATTAAAAGTTCATGACATGAGTTCCATGTCGCACTGTTTCCTTGTGCATCGCGTTCCTAAGATGCTGCGTTCTCTATATCAGGTTGATATTATGTCACCGTTACCATGTTTTTTCCTCAGGTTTGTCTCTGCTCATAATGTTTTGTAATCAGTCTAATAAGTGTGTAATAAGGTCAGGGTGTGTGTGTTAACATGATACTGGTTTGTAATGTTTTTCAGTGTTCAGAGTTATTTGTTGGAATTTGTCTTGTGTTCAGTGTGTTTCAGGTGCTGAAAGCTTCTAAATGTTTGTATAACACAAGATCAACGTCATGCAGATGTCAGAAGGATGGTACGTCTGCTCACATCATCATCTTTGTTAAAATGCTTTTCAATATGCAGTTTTGTCCTTGTTAGAATTGTCTTGTACTTAGTGTATTTCAGCCCAGGTTCTTCTAAATGGTGTGTATTACACAAAATCAAGTACATTATAGTCACAATGGTACTTGTTGCACGTGTTCTTGTTCTCAAGTTCTCCAGGTTCTCCAGGTTCTGCGGTTTCATTGTTGCCTGGATGTAACAGAAGTTTCACCACTTTGAATGAATTAAATTTCGTGGTGCTTTTTTGGGTGTCTTGTTTTCCAGTCATCAGAGTAATGATACTTTTTTCTTATGTAGGTACCTGTCTGTCATTGGATTTGTCATCAGTATTGACACTCTGATGATTCCTGAGTTGCTCCAAGTACAGCGGTATGTGCTGACCTACAGGTTCAGCCAGGACCACTTGGAGCTCCTATTTAACTCCATCAGAGCAGCAGGTTGGCTTAATGTTACTTTGATTACGATAAATTCCGATTACAATAAATAAGTAAAGATACTTTATTAATATCTTTATGTCTTGGGAGTAATTATGTATTGTGTCTGTTTTCAATACAAGGCGGTTGGAATAACAATCCATCTACAGGCCAGTTCCATCTTCCGCCGTCTAATGGTCCGGTGTGGTGTCTCACCGAGCAAGACGGCAATGTGGCTGCTCAAGATGACACGGTGTCCCTCTCTGCTGTAGAGATGTCCACAGCAGGAACTACAGAGCACCCATCTCCATCTATCTAGTGTGACCACAGCTATCTTCCCACTCGGTTTGGTGGTCTGGTGGAACATTACTCTGGTCTACATAGCAGGGTTTGTCCTGTGATGTGTGCCGTGTAAGCTTGGTCAGAGATGCTGTCCCATCATCATGTGATGAGAGCTACCACCTTTTAGCCCTGAGAAACAGCGTAATTCCATCACATGGCACAGTGAAGGTTTGTTTGTTTGTTGTTTTTTCTTTGCATATTGAAGTTGCTTTATTTATTTTTTATTATTCTTCAGAGTGTCTTTTAGCACTGTGCAGAGCATTATATAAGTATATTGTAATATTATCAATATTATTATGATTTTAAGGTGCTAAGAGCTGCAGAAAGGGTCATTCGCCAGGCTTCAACAAACCCAAACCCAAACAGTCACACACACAGTCCGGGAAGAGGCTGGAACGGACGACGTTTTTCTGCTTGGGAAGCACATTGAGGAGACACAGTTTGGGATTCACAACCATCATTCCAACTTGTTGTCATTGGTTGTGTCTGTGTTTCTCAACATAAGGCTGCACCACGGTGCCAGACTGACCACCCTTAAACTGCAAAAAGGTAGCACAAGGAAAAAAATGAGCAAAACAGTCCTCTTTCAGGGGTTTTAGCTCTAAAACCTCTGTGTGATACTTTGTACATTTGTAAATATGGTTTGAGATGAGGATGATGTGTTCATGTTAACTTGAGAATATACATGTACATTACATTTTATTCTCTATGTGCTTTGTTCAGCCTTAAAGGCTTCTCTTTTTCTCTGTGTAGTAAATCAGTTCTCTGCATGACATATACATTTTCCATTTCTCTGGTATAGATCTTTAATCTACATTTGTATGAATGATATTGATACACTGTATATGATTTGTATGTTTTCCTTTTTTCTAATCATACATCTTACATCCTATGTACATATATGATTGATATTGATATGCTGATGTATTCATGTTTTCCTCTTATTTAAAATGTATATATGTATATATAGAGATAGAAAGAAATAAAGATAGATATAGACATAAACAGTAGATAAATATAGAGATAGATACAGTAGATATAGAGATAGATTTATGTAGAAATATGATGTATTCAGAAATTGTTATATGTATATCTTAAAAGTCTAATCGTATATTGTCTCCTAATAATGTGGTTGACTTTGCTGCTTTTCTATTATACATTAGTGTGTGAATATATCTATATATATGTATATATATGTGTATATATATACATATATATTTGTGTGTGCGTGTGTACACGTGGGTGTGTTTATAATTTTATATAGGTTTATATATATATATATATATATACACACACAGTTTTTCTATCAGAATTTTACATTAGCGGTAATTAATATTAAATAGGCTAAATCCTTTGTTCTGTATCATAATTACATGTACGAAATTTGGACCAAAACGGAATAAAAAGCTTGAACATCAGTTAAGTTTTCAGTTACAATTGATTTCATGCGCAGACTCTTTTTTGCGCCAGTCATTAGTAGAGTGGGTACCGGTCTAAGATGGCGGCGCTACGGCTTGTCTGGGCTAGTAGCAGTAGCGGTTGATGCGGCGTCTATTCTTTATTATGTCTATGGCTGTCAGTGTCTTAGTTAGCATGTTAGCGTCCATGACCGTCCAGGAAAAAGAAATCAGGGTTGGACTCTGAAACTTCTCCTCCTCCTCTAAGTACTGGTTTCTGTCTCAGTCTGGTTGCAGATGTGGTGGTCTTTAACTCCCGGTTCAACATGGACTCCTTTCTGTCGTCCATCCACACCTTCATGAAGAAGATGCCAGACCACAGACCTAGAGACCTGGACCAGCAGATCCGTCCCAAGTGTGTTGTCCTGAACTATCCAATCCAGTTCCCGGACGTCAGCAGGTTGGTGGTCCCCATGTTCAGACTGTTTTGAGGATCTATCCTCCATCCCTGAAACCAAAATGTCTCAGTTCTCCGTCCCTGAAACCGGAACGTCTCAGTTCTCCGTCCCTCAGTTCTCCATCCCTCAGTTCTCCGTCCCTGAAACCGGAACGTCTCAGTTCTCCGTCCCTATAACCGGGACGTCTCAGTTCTCCGTCCCTGAAACCGGAACATCTCAGTTCTCTGTCCCTCAGTTGTCCGTCCCTATAACCGGAACGTCTCAGTTCTCTGTTTCTGAAACATCTTTGTTCTGGAGGGCCCCGAACGCATCACTGCTGGTGAAGGGACCTGAAGGCCTCGCGGCGAGAAGAGAGGGGACATGAATATGGCCGTCAGCGTGATGAGTCTGTTTTCAGATGTTGGAGAAAACCTTAAAAATGTCATGAAGAACAGGAACTTCTTCCCACAGTATTAAATAGGCAACTTTCCTTTTTAATCAGGTACTGTTCCACTCTAGTTTCTTTTTACCTTTCTCTTTAGGTCCTCCTATGCTTTCCTTTTGATGGAGCATAGATGACAAACTGCTTCTCTCAGATGACAATTTATTAATTTACAGTGTGGGAAAATGCAATCCGAGTTCTTCCAGGATTAATCCAGAACGGAGCCCTGTCTGCTCCAGTCAGAACTTCCTCTAACTGGTCCATGAATCCTTGATACATGGTCCTCGTCTTGCTACACAAAGTTTTGCTGACTAATGCTGCGGTTGCTGGACTCGGGTCAGATACAGTCACAGATCGACCACATGCAGATGTCCACAGCCTTCCATGTGACAACAGTCAGAAAAACAGAAAACAAAAAAAACCACCAGTCCGGTCAACCTAGAAACTTCCCCTGATGTCACATGTTCTGTTACTGGCAACACAGCATTGGTCAGCCTCTCTCTGTTCTTCTCACACACTGCTGCGTAAACACACTTACACACTGTTAGTAAGTGTATGAGCTTATAGATAAGAGAGAATTAACATGATTAATAGAGTAAGAATATAAATAACAAGTAGCACACTTCCAATTCCTTTATTACTATCCCAATAAATTTATTTACATGGACCATAATCAGATCCACGTAGGACACTCTGTAGTCTACGAAGGACACTCCATAGCCCCACGTAGGACACTCCGCAGTCTACGTAGGACACATTGTAGTCTACGTAGGACACTCCGTATTCTACGAAGAACACTCCGTATTCTACGAAGAACACTCCGTAGCCCACATAGAACACAATGTAGGCTACGTAGGACACTCAGTAGCCCCATGTAGGACACTCTGTAGTCTACGTAGGACACATTGTAGTCTATGTAGGACACTCCGAAGTCTATGAAGGACACTCTGTAGCCCCACATAGGACACAATGTAGGCTACGTAGGAAACTCCGTAGCCCACGAAGGACACTCTGTAGCCCCACATAGGACACACTGTAGTCTACGTAGGACACTCCATAGCCCATGTAGGACACTCCACAGCCCATGTAGGACACTCTATAGTATACATAGTCTGTGCACCCTGAATTGTGACACTTGCGTGAGTCTGACTCGGTTCCCGTCCTCCAGGCTGCTGCCCAAGCACAAGCTGCTCCGTCTACCTGCTGAGACGTCTCATGTTGGGGACATCATCATTCCACCTGATGAGCAGCAGCGGTCGTCACGGTAACAGTTTCTCCTGCAACATCAACACAGCCTGATAAACTTTAACCAACCACAAGTCTTACACAGGTCCGGGGGTCCACATCAGTCCACATCTGAGTCCACAGTCCAGAAACCTGTTTGTGAAGGGGACACATGTGAGTCCAGAATCCACAGACTTGTTGGTGAGGGGGACTCCGTAGACCAGATGAAGCCTCTGCACATCGTGTGGCCTCACAGGTGGTGAGTTCTGGTTCCAGTCCACCAGGAGGTTCTGACCCGTTAAGCCAGGTCAGACCAGACCAGGGAGGATTTCTGTTACCATTTACCAGATTAGAAGCCCAGGCTGACCTTGAATAGTATTAGAACTGTTCCTGATCCTGGTTTTTCCATGGCTGGACACTTCATCCTCCTCGTGCTGCTCCTCTGCCTCCTTTTCCGCTTCATCCTCCTCCTCATTCTCCCCCTCCTCAGGATGTTCTCTGTGTTTTAGGGAACATGATAAGAACCCTGAGATGTTCTTCAAAGTTCTACTGAAACTGAAGGAACGGCGACTAGACTTCCAAGTTTCCGTGATCGGAGAGACCTTCACCGACGTTCCCGGTACACACACACACATTCCTGTCTAAGCAGTAATATGAGGACCGGTGAAATGAGACCATTTCTAGAAGAAGCTCTGCGTTACGTTTCACCATTAGGTCACCTCAGATTCCTCAAACAGAACGGTTCACTGTGTATCCTCAGGAGCAAGGACACCTCCTAGACTTTTATTGACTATGTTGTGTTAAACTTTTAGCCCGCGGTTTGGATCTATGCAGGAACAGATTGCTGACTCCTGGTTCCACCAGCTTTCTGAGGACCCGTGTGAAACTCTGAGAAGCCTGCTGATGACCTGAGGAGGCCAGAGTGTCCTCATTTACTAAAAACGTCCTTCCTGTGTAAGAGAGATTACTCTGCAGATCCTCTGGTCTCTGATTGGCTGCAGTTCACAGGTGTCAGACTAAATGATGGTTTGATCAACTGATGTGATAATGGGTGTGTGTGTATTTTATGATCACACACACTCTGAGACATAAAGTTTAACTGCGGCACAAACAGGTGACGGTAAATCAGATGATAGCAGACATCCAATCACATTAGGCAGAGTCACAGGGTCTCTCTCACACACACACACACACACACACACACTGCAGTTGGTGTTTGTGTGTTTATTTCCTTCTAATTAACCAACAAAACACAGCTCAGCTTCATCACTGAGGATGATGAGGGTAGATGATGAAGGGTGCACCCTCGTCTTCCTCCTGCAGAGATCTTCGCCTCCAGCCAGCGTCTCCTGGACCGCCACGTCCTGAACTGGGGCTTCCAATCCGGCAGAGACCAGTACCTGCAGGTTCTGTGTGACGCCGACGTCGTCGTCTCCACCGCCGCACACGAGTTCTTCGGCGTCGCCATGTGAGTCTTCCTCAGCTCATCCTAGATCTCAGAATTTTGTTAGAGCACCTGGTTCTGATTCCCCATCTGAAAAGATTCAGTTCTGACCCAGACGGGGTTCTGGTCTGCAGGCGGTTCCTGTGAGACCATCCACAGCGTTTGGGGCGGGGCTTACACAGAACGATTCTGATTGGTGGAATCGTTCTGCCTTTCTGACTCAGCTCAGGTTATAAAGATCCGATCCAAACAGAACTGAACCGAACCAACAACAAACCAAACCCACCTGCTGGAACTGTGTACCACAACCACCTGGACCAGCAGAACCAGCTGAACCACCTGCACCAGCAGGACCTCAGGTTGTTCTCTTGTTCTGCTGTGAGGTCGGAGTGTGGAGGAGGAGGTCCGATCAGAGGAGACGTCAGGGTGCGTTTGGTTCTGCTGCCAGCATCTCTGGCTGTTTGAGCCTCTCCTGTCAGGTGGTGTTATAGCTGCAGGCTGAACAACCAATCACAGAGCCCGTGTGATCTGTACCTGGTTTATGTCCAGGTCGTAGTTGGAGGTTGTCATGAGCGTCGTGGTCCCAGCAGTCTGCAGGAAGAACCTTTTTCACTGGCTAATCGGGTTGTGTCTCATGACAGGAGGACGGTTCAGAAGCAGGACTGGTTTCTGTTGATCCAGTTGGCTATGAGGCCTTCTCCTCTAATGAATCATAAGCTAATTAAAGCAGAGAAGAAGAATAGTGTTGTCCAGCGGGGGAGGGGGGTTGTTCTGATCCAAACCCAGAAGGGGCCAGGAGCCTCATTCCTAAAACTGGCGTAGGAATAAAAACCGGCGTACGCCAAATACAGTCAGCTTCTGGGATTTATAAAAACCAGACTTGGTGGGACAATGTTCGTTCCTCCACGGCAACTCTGACCAGGCGTACGCACAGAATCTAGAGAAACAGGAAACGTCGACACCAACGGTCCAGAATAAAATCAAGGAAATGAAGTGAAATGTGAGACATTTGTACAAAATCCACTTTTACTTTCCACACACCATGTTAGATATTAAAGCTGTTTGCAGACATGAATAAAGACACATTCCATATTAATCCTCCTAAGAGCCACGCTCAGGAAAACCAGGATTGCTGATGTTAATAAGAAGCTCAACCAGTAAAACATGTTCTATCATTGTGGAACAAAACTTCATGTTATAAAACCATCCAGATAAATAAGGAGCCAGTCTGCTGCCAACATGTAGCAGTCAGTAAAAGAACAGGCGGAAAGTAGCTTTGGTCCTTCAGTCCAGCAGAGCGGGACCAGACTGGAGGCTGGAGGTCTAGAAGTGATGCTACGCTAACAAATTTATAAGATTTATTTATTCTGCTACCAGTCTCACATGTATCTGTACATGTTTATTTTATACATTAGAACAGAAGACTACGTTACCAGCATCATTACTGTCATAGTGGCGGCTCAGTGGGGAGGGCGGTCGTTCTGCAGCCCAAGGGTTTGCAGGTTTGATATCGGCCCGGAGAGCTCATGTCGAGGTGTCCCTGAGCAAAACACCAAACCCCAAATTGCTCCTGATGGGTCGTGGTTAGCGCTTTGCACTTTTATTATTATTATTATTATTATTTAGCAGCAGATACTTTTCTCCACTCTGGGAATCGAACTTCCTGCATGGCAGACGGATGTTCTACCGACTGAGATATCCAGCTGTACGTTCCTCTGGTGTTTCTTCCTTCTGACTCTGTGATGACAGCGTCTTCACCTGCTGCCACTATTCTGTCTTTCTGACACCAGTAACGTCCACGCCGTGTCCACCAGTTACACATTTTTACCTTTTCCAACGTGCTCCATCAGGATCTGTCTCACTGGAGTTCTAGAATCTAAGTTCCTGGTCTTAGTGAGGACTGGAGTTTTAGGATCTTAGTTCCTGGTCTTAGTGAGGACTGGAGTTCTAGGATCTAAGTTCCTGGTCTTAGTGAGGACTGGAGTTTTAGGATCTAAGTTCCTGGTCTTAGTGAGGACTGGAGTTCTAGGATCTAAGTTCCTGGTCTTAGTGAGGACTGGAGTTCTAGGATCTACTTTCCTGGTAGAAACATGTCAGTGGGATTTTCACCAGTGTACCGGTTCCTGATAACCTCTGTTTGGGCTTTTTGTTGACAATAACAGCATCTCAAAGAAAACCCAGGAAGGATCAGACAGAAGAACGTCCACCAACACAACCTGGAAATATTCAGACCTTTAGAGACGACCAGATCCAGACAGGGTCCTCTGGTCCACATGCTGAGTTAGACCAAAGGTATCAAGAACACCGTTCTCTGGTCCCTCCGTCCTCCAGGTTCTCAGCATGGATGTAGGAACCACCAACAATAACGACACAGTCAGAGTGGACAGATGACTGACAGCAGTTCACAATGTCATCAGAAACGCTGCTCAGTGTTTAGGTGGTCTGTATATTTGAAGGACCACCACACGAGAGCGGAGGGCATCTGGAGACACAAAGTTTTCTAAGATACCTGCTGCGTTGGAGGGAGTCATTAAAGCAAACAGCCCCTCCTCCACCTTTCTGATGTCATCTAGCTCCACCCACAGAGCTGAAGTCTGGAGGGGTCGCTTCTATAAGAACAAGCATCCTTTTCTCTGTCTGACCCGCTTTCTGGTGAAAACTAGACATTAACTTTGTGCTTTGTAATAAAATCGTTGATTAAAATGTTTTTCTGACATTTAGCAGAGCTAGCTTCAGCATGCTAAAACATTACCTGTCCAGGTGTTGCTCTGGGCAGGCTGAGGCTGATGAGGAATGAACACAAGATGTGATAAATGTATAGAACGTACTGGGTGAATCTGGCTTCTCTGAACCTTTGTAAATATTAAAACAGGGATAAAGGAAACTACCTGCATGTCGGGCCGGCTTATCCTGGAGAACCATGAGTACCTACAGAGCTGCAGCCTGGACCAGCTCAGATCCATCAGATGCTGGTTGTTATCAGGCTGGAGACAGACAAGGAGCTTGGTTCAGTTCAGGAGGGAAGGGAGGTGGGTGCTGGGACGACTGGGTCAGAGCTCGCTGGGGAACTGGTGGAGGAGGATGAAGTGGGACGGTTCGGGGTGGAAAGATGGGCCTGGGGCATGAGGTAAGTTTGGTCGCCACAGTGACCAGCTCCTCCATCTGGGAGGTGAAGTCCAAGAGAGGTGGGGTGATCTGGATAGAGGATGATGAGATGAAGGGGGTGGGTCCTCGCTGAGAGCTTTGGGGGTTTCTTCAGGAGCGGCTGAGGTGGTTTTTCTCCAGGTTTCCTCTAGACTCTGTCTCATCACGTTGTTCTGGTCTCTCTTGTCTGTTGTCCTTGTCCGAGGGAACAGAGTCTGAAAATAAACCAGGCTGGAGGCGAACAGCTTCACTCCTGACCTGTTCAGCCAGAATCCATCTGGCTTAGAAAAGTTCCTGCGGTCCCAGAAGAAGCTGAAGTTGTCTATGAATGAACTGGATGTGGTACATGCAGCATCCCAAAGTCACCAACAACCAGTCTGAGGCCCGGCTGTCTGCTTTTACTTTCTGAGTTGTTCTTTGGTCTGATCCTGGTGTGTAGGGAGATTTCATCGCAACTTGTTAGTTTTCCTTCTGATAGCAGGCCATGACTGTGTCTTGCTAGGGAGAGGGGTGGAGGAGGTGCTTGGTCTACATGACCGGGCTGGCTGGTTCTCAGCAAACTGGGCTCTGTCTGTTACTCGTCCTCCATTTCCCTGTGAGATGATTTACTCTTTGACTATGAGTAAAAGAGTTCTTACCTTCTACACCGTCCTCCTGTTTCTCTCCAGCCATGTTTGTGCTAATTAGCTGTGTGTTAGCAAGATCTTGTCCACTGGTTTTAATTAAAGGCAAAGTGGTATCGTTTCCATTCACTTCCACATTCACCTGGAGCCGTTGGATCTTTGTTTCCAGGATGTTTGTAATAGTCTTCTATAGAGAAGTCACGTCTGTCCGATACACGATCAACAAGGATCTTTCCGTAATCCAGAAAAATGATTTTGTGTTTATATAAAATATATATATATGTCGCTAAGGCGCCGCCTGAAAAGGCCAGTTGGTAAAAAGTAAATCACTTTGTGGGACTTGATCAATAATAAAACTACCAACCAGGAAACATGAAGACCGCCTCGTTTAGACAGAAGATGGAGAGGAACGGTGTTTCAGGCAGATGTAGAAAGATGGTGGAGAGGACGGGGGTTCCAGGCTAATGTAGAAAGGGTTATGGGGTTAGCGTTAGCGTTAGCGTCTTCTGTAGCGTTCCAGCGTTGTGTCTGCTTATTTACCGTCAACAAGAACAACTCGGCCTTTTGGTCTTGAGAGCTGGTGACATCATGACTACTCATGCTGCCATCTTGAGCTGCCCCCCCATCACATGATAACAGGACCTGTGACGTCCATTCTATCAGCACATGCTAATGTTAACAAATGCCAATGTAGCAGAAGGCAGCCATGTTCTGGCATGGGGGAGCAGATGAGGGTTCTACCAGGTTCTGCTCTGATAGCAGAGATCCAGATGTGGAGCTCACCTGTTGGTTCTGTTTCAGGTTGGAAGCGGTCCACTGTGGATGTTTCCCTCTCTGTCCCAAGGAGCTGGTTTATCCAGAGATATTCCCAGGTAAACACACCTGGAGCTCCTCCTCACCTTCATTCTTTCTTCTTCTCTCTCTGCACCATTTCTTCTTCTCCTCTTCCTCCTCTGCAGAACAGTACCTGTACTCCACACCTGAGCAGCTCTGCAGACGTCTGCAGGAACTCTGCCAGAGACCAGACGTAGCCCGCCGACACATCGTCATGGTAACAGCAGCATCTTTATCAGAGTGCACATATTAATTCAGCCAGCTGTCAGGTTCAGCTGTTTCCAGGTCATTATGGGATTTCCTCTGCTCCTTTAATGCATCTCAGTCAGTAAGTTCTAGTTCTGGTTCTGCAGGTCAACACCTCTTTGTTTTCCTGGTCCTCCCTGAAGCCACGTTTCAAGACTTTACTGGCAGGAGAACATCCCTGAACGCAGCACAGGCTGACTCCTCAGAGCTCAGACCTGGAGATGCTGAAAAATGTTTCACAACACACCCCTCCCCATGACCCTGAACGCCTCACCAGGACCCTGACTGCCTCACAATGACCCTGAATGACTCACAATGACCCTGAACGCCTCATGTGATGGTGTGTGTGTGGACCTGTGCCCTGATGCATTCACTGTGAGTAGGTGATTCTCAGCGTTTCCAGGATGTTTAATAAATGATAAATGACCTTTTCGTCAGTTTAAGTCCTATTTAATAACCTAATAAAAAAATTAAAAATGAAAAAAATAAAAGATGTCCAGTGTAATTAAAACTGAGAGGTGAGCCCCCTCTGCTCCACCCAGCACGACGTCCTCCCAGCACGATGGACGTCCTCCCAGCACGACGTCCTTCCAGCACGACGTCCACCCAGCACGCTGTCCACCCAGCACGACGTGCTCCCAGCATGATGGACGTCCTCCCAGCACAACGTTCTCCCTGCACGACGTCCACCCAGCACGATGGACGTCCTCCCAGCATGACGTCCACCCAGCACGACGTCCACCCAGCATGATGGACGTCCTACCAGCACAACGTTCTCCCTGCACGACGTCCACCCAGCACGATGGACGTCCTCCCAGCATGACGTCCTCCCAGCACGATGGACGTCCTCCCAGCACGATGGACGTCCTCCCAGCACGACGTCCTCCCAGCACGACGTCCACCCAGCACGACGTCCACCCAGCACGACGTCCTCCCAGCACGATGGACGTCCTCCCAGCACGATGGACGTCCTCCCAGCACAATGGACGTCCTTCCAGCACGACGTCCACCCAGCACGCTGTCCACCCAGCACGACGTCCTCCCAGCATGATGGACGTCCTCCCAGCACAACGTCCTCCCTGCACGACGTCCACCCAGCACGATGGACGTCCTCCCAGCACAACGTCCACCCATTACAGTAGACATTACAATGAGTGTACAATAGTTTTTACCATTTTGTCTCCTTTATCTACCGTTGCCTTTATTTAATTTTAAATTAGTCTAGTTATGCTTAAGTACTAACCTTTAATGTCTGTATATGCTGCTGGATGCTTGAATTTCCCTCGGGATCAAGAAAGTATCTATCTATCTATCTATCTATCTATCTATATATCTATCCATCCATCCATCCATCCATCCATCCATCCATCCATCATCCATCCATCCATCCATCCATCCATCATCCCTCCATCCATCCATCCCTCCATCATCCATCAATCCATCCATCCATCGATCATCCATCCATCCATCCATCATCCATCCATCTATCCATCCATCCATCCATCCATCCATCCATCATCCATCCATCCATCCATCATCCCTCCATCCATCCATCCAGCCATCCATCCATCATCCATCAATCCATCCATCCATCCATCATCCATCCATCATCCATCCATCCATCCATCCATCCATCATCCATCAATCCATCCATCTATCCATCCATCCATCCATCCATCCATCCATCCATCCATCCATCCATCCATCCATCATCCATCAATCCATCCATCCATCATCCATCAATCCATCCATCCATCCATCCATCCATCATCCATCCATCCATCCATCCATCCATCATCCATCCATCCATCCGGGCTGTGTATGTGGCTGAAAAGTTTGTTTTTCCTTTTTTTTCTTTGACCCACCTTTTTCTTCCTTGTAGTTGTTTACTGTTATCTACTGTTTCTACCGGCTGTTTATCGGGTTACTTCGCTGGTGTTATGCAGGTTTCTTTTGCTGGGATGGCGTTGGTAGAGACACCCTCCTTATCTTTGAAACACGGGGTTGGGCTACAACCTGATCCGTCTATACCTGTGGAGACAGTTCTCCTGGCCGTAGGGGAACAGGTTGGTCATGCAAACCTAGTTTATGCCTCCAGGATTAAAAAAGGTGTGGTGGTTTTCTGAAGGAGGAGCTTGCGGTGCCGTCCAGCCAGGTTATGATCTCCGGGGTCCCCCTTTTATTCCTAATGAGACACTGGAGCGGGAGCTGCAGCGTTTCGGTAAAATAGCGAGTGCTTTCCACTCAGTTGGTCTGGGCTGTAAGAGAAACTGAAACATGTTCAGTCTCTCAGGAGGCAGGTATTTATGTTCCTAAACTCTCCATCACAGTCTCTGGAGGTTTCCTTCAGAGTTAAGCACGGTGACGGGCACTACATGGTCTATGCCAGTACAGGGAGCATGAAGTGTTTTGAATGTGGAGATGTGGGACATAAGCGAGCTTTCTGCTCTCATAAGTCAGCTGGGTACCATGGGGAGTGTGTGGGAGGACATACAGAAAACACTTGTGGACTTTTTCTGGTCTGGGCATCATTGGCTGAGAGTCCAGGAGGGGGGACAGGGCCTGATTGACATCATCTCTCGTGTGACAGCCTTCAGACTACAGACAGTCCAGAGACTGCTCTATAGCTTTGGATCGCCGTGGATGGACACCACCTGTTTGTTGCTGCGGCTACGACAAACATTTGTTCCTGCTCCAACCACATTCTCTGGACCTGATGGGCTTGACACCTTTCTACCGGTCAGTGTTGCAGGCATGGCAGGTCTTTTCCTTCGAGCGGGAGCCTGTCTGTACTCCTGGGTTCTGGCTGTTTGAGGAGCCCCTGCTTGGAAACAAACTGTTTTCTTCTCCGATCCTCACATCTGTCACTCTGCGGTCCTGGATGAAGGAGGCAGGCTGTGTCAAACTGGGCCACCTCCTGAAGTCCTCGGTTTCTAGTCTGGCCGGTCTGCTGCCGATTTACTCGGACAGATTGCTTAGCAGGCTGGTACAAGAGGTCTGTGCTTCTTTACCAGAACCACTGAGAGCGTTTGCTGAGAACCGCACTCTGTCTGACCAGTGGGATGATGAGTACGAGTATGTTTTCCCCTCTCTGGTAGCTTCTCCTGCCATAGAGCAGTGGCAGGAGAACCAAGACCTTTTACTGACTTTTCAGACACCAGAGCTGGGTGAGTTTGAAGGGCTGGGAAAGAGGGCCCTCTACATCATCAGCATGAAGGTTTCAAACCTATGCTCTCTGGCGGCTGTCAGGGGGTCGAGGTGGACTGAGTTTTTTGGTTCTGGGGCGTCCCCTAAAGCCTGCTGGCGGTCCCTGTACAAACTCCTCTCACCGAGGAGCGCCCATCGTTTGATACTGTTACCAAAAAATTGTACAGGTTCTCTACAGTGTCATAGAACTGCTTCACTCCAGGAACATTTTTAACAGAGTCGTTGAGAGCAAGGTTGAGGTTATGAGCAGCACAGTGAACATAATGGGCAAGGGGTTCCCGCTCTGTTGTTCTTGCCTGTACGCCTGAATATGCGCCACTCATATTCGCGGCCCCATCATAGCCCTGTCCGCGGCATTTTGACAGATCTATTCTGTTTTTCTCTATAGAGCCCAGGATTTGCTTTTCAAGCTCTGATGCTGATGAGCCCACAATCGCTTCAAAACCCAAAAACACTTCATTGATCTGTATATCTGTTGCAATATCCATGTCATTCTTAACAACAGTTACGTAACGGTACACTTGGCTCAGCTGGTCTATCTTTGACACATCTTGCGTTGTGTCGATGATAATGGAATAAAACGGGGCTTCGTTTATTTCCTTAATTATGTCAGCTTTCACACGTTGAGACAGGATGGAAGTAATCTTATCTTAATCTGGTGATTTAGGTATTTCACTGACCCTTCTGGTCGGTTGATTAGCTCTCTTAAAACAGAGTCGTAGCAAGCTAATAACTTGATTATTGACATAAAGTTGCCAGCATTTCCCTGACATAGAACTTCCCTGTGCCCCCTGAATGCCAGGTTACATGAAGCCAGAGTAAGAGTGACATTCACAATGCGCTCCAGGACCTGTCTCCAAAACAAGGCTGCATTACGCACATTCCTCTCCATTTCAGCGACTATTGTGCTGTTGAGTTTCCACTGCTCGTAGACTATGCATGCACCAAGATGTATTTGCATGGATTCATGCTTCTCAACTTTTGCAGAAAGATGTTTCCAGTCTCTTACTCCGTTTACCCATGCATTGTTGTAATACGGGGCATTTCGGTTGACAAAAAGCCAGCAAGGCTCACAGTAGCAGCAGTCTAATTTGGGGGAATAGCACATCCAGCTGCGGGGATGTTTCATCCCAACTTTAGTAGTAGAGGTGTAATAACTTTCCGAAAAGCCCCGATTGTTGTTATCAGTGGGAAATGGACCTGTTAAGGATATATCTTTTAATGTTGGCGTCCTGGATGTTTTCAGCAAAATTGGCCCGGTTAAGTCGGAAAACATTCCAGAGGAGGGTTTTCATCATCCATGGTCTGCGTGTCACCTGTAGTGGGAGGAGACCTGCTGCTGCTTTCATTTCCAGTGGGTGAGGAAGGGGGCTGTTGGTCTGGCTCCAGGTCTGGCTCTTCCCTGGAGCAGCTAGCAACTGCTAAGTCCCTGACATCACCGCTATACCACCGAGAGAGAAAGAAGAGGATGTAAGCTAGGCGGCTGGGCTACTACAATTTGCAACCACCAATAGTTTACAACTCACACATTGTGTATAGTGCTTGTTAAAACTGCTACCTGTAATTAACGTGGCTCCCTGGCTGTGCTGGTAGTTTTTCGGGCCTGAATCGCTGCCAACAAAAAAGTCAGGTTCATCTCCAGGACAACAAACAAAATATGTGTCCAGTTTTTGTAACTTGGCTTTTCCTTGCTGTCTTTTTTTCTTTTCTTTTCGCTTTGCCGCTCCACTTTTATGCTTATATGAAGTGCCACTCATGTTAACTTAATCCGTAAAAATGCGCCACCTAGTTTGCAGTCTGTTGACAAGTGACTGATGATGACGTTGGTTGATGGTTGGTGATGAGTTTTACCCAAGATACACTTGGAGACAATATCGATCCACCCGTAAATTTGTGTGTCAAAGTTAAATGTAAGCGTAAAAATAAAGCCGGTCATGCTGCACAATAATTAAATATTTTATACCTACTACATCACTAAAGTCAGTTGGTCATGTAAAGTTTTTAGCAACCATAACTTAATCCTCACTGGGATAACTTATATAACCTCTGTATAACTCTACAGTATTGGTGATGTTAAACAAACTGCACACATGCCCCTGACTCCTGTGGGCACAAGTAATAGAAGACCCTGCTTTCTCCAGTTCCCTTGAGCAGTGGTGAATGCCTGGCTTCTTCAAATCTGTTAGCCTAGCCGGGCCATTCTGAGAACCAGGCCGGGGGCGTGCAGCCCCCCAGCCCCCCCGGAAGCCCCGCCCCTGGCTGTGAGAGATGGTGTCGAATGCTGCGGTGAGGTCAAGAAGGATGAGAATGGATAGTAAACCTGAATCTGAAGCTATGAGAAGGTCGTTGGAGATTTTGAGGAGTGCTGTTTCAGTACTGTGAAGGGGACGGAAACCGGATTGAAACTGCTCATAAATATTGTTGGTGATAAGATGGTTATGAAGTTGAGAAGCAACAGCCTTTTCGAGGATTGTGGAAATGAAGGGTAAATTGGAAATTGGACGAAGCTTATTGAAATTTGTGGGGTCCAAGCCAGGTTTTTTCAAGATAGGTGTGACTTTAGCGGCTTTAAGTGCAAGAGGGACGGTTCCAGAGATTAGGGAGGAGTGAATAATGTTGGTGATGAGGGGAGCAAGTGGGGAGAGGCAGGTTTTAACAAGAGCTGTAGGGATTGGATCGAGCTGACAGGTAGAGGGTTTGGATTTGAGGATAGATTCAGAGATGACTTGGACGGAGGGGAGAATAAAACTGGAGAATGTGGTTATGGGGGATGGGGATGAGTAGGGGGCGGTGAAGTCCACTCCAGAGACTGCAGCTCCCCACGAGGCCAGATGTTGGTGAATGTCGAGGATTTTGGACACAAAGAAAGACATGAGTGAGTTACAGAAGTCAGTGGACTGCATGTGGTGGGGAAGAGAGTCAATAGAATTAGGATCAAAGGTCAAGGGTCGGAGGAGGTTCTCCTGGTCTTCACCAGGTTACTGGCAGCTCGGCTCAGGCTGGAATTTCATTTCTTTAAACTTACAAACAGGTGGGAGGAATTTGTGGAATTTTGGGGTCTGCAGAATGTTCTGTGTTTAGTTACGGAAAATTGTTTGGTTTTCAGTTTTTGATTTTTTCCCACTTTTTTTGTTGTTGTTTTTTTGTTGTCGTATATGTGAATCTTTTCCCTTTGCTATGTGTAGCCTGAAATAAAGGCCTCTAAAACTCAACTCAAACTCTGTCTGTCTGTCTTTCCATCCATCCAATCTATCTATGTCTATCTGTCCAGATGTTCTGGTCCTGGTTCTGGATTGATCCAGATGTTCTGGTCCTGGTCCTGTTGGATCAGGGTGGTGGGGACAGCTTCCTGTCTGCTATTACTGGGTAGAAACATCTGGTTTCTTTTCTGTGGCCAGAACCTGATGATGGGTTGTATGGAACGGGACCAGGTTCTGACCAGGAACGGGAGAAAGTCCCGTTCCCAGCCTGAAGAGCAGCAGTCGGCCGGTTGGAGCCTGGCAGGAAGGTGATGATGAGGAAGTTTGGAGGAGGATGAGGATTTCACTCTTCATCACACAGTGTCACTTTGCAATCTTCAGGCAGGAAGATTAAACAGGAATTACAAGATAATCTGGACTAATCCTGATGGCCTGGACCCGGTCCTGAACGGACCTCTGACAATCAACACTCGGATTACAGAGAAATTAGCACCAGAACCTCTCGTTAATTTCAGCTTGGGTTCTCAGAGCTGATTAATCTGCTGCAGATCAAACTGGGATTAAAGCGTTGCCATGGTTACCGCTCAGCTTGCTTCACACCGCCAGGACCAGGAAATGCACCAGCAGCAGGGTCGTCTTCATCTGGACCCTCTGAGACGGATCGGATCAGACTCTGTAGACCTGTTTGGTCCTGGATCTGCTCACGTTCAGTCACAACCCTGACATGGAAGTTCTGAAATGTTTTCTTCTTCTGTGGTTTCCACACGGACATCCTGCAGGTTCGTCCCGGATGAACATGAGAGATGTCTGAGCCCATGTTGTGTCACAGACCAGGTCCAGTTCCAGTCCATCAGCTTTGTTTCCACACCACTTCCTGTACTGGTCCCACAGCCTCATCTCCCTCCACATCACAACACCAGCTGTTCTCCAAGAAGCGCCATGGATTCCAGGTGGACGTGTCCACCACTCAGCAGACCTGGAGCACCGTGAGGAGCTGTCCTCCTGCCTTTTCTCCTCACACCATCCACCACAAACCCGAGTCTGCAGAAATACTCTGAATACCTTGTAGTTGTGGGGAGTATCAGTGATGAACAAGAAGCTGAGTACAGAGACCTGGCCAGTCACAAACAAGTTCCTCATCTAGAACACAAGATGTTCTGGACCAAGATTTTCTGAACCAAGATTTTCTGGACCAAGATGATCTGGACCAAGATGATCTGGACCAAGATTTTCTGAACCAAGATGATCTGGACCAAGATTTTCTGGACCAAGATGTTCTGGACCAAGATGATCTGGACCAAGATGTTCTGAACCAAGATTTTCTGGACCAAGATGATCTGGACCAAGATGTTCTGAACCAAGATTTTTTGGACCAAGATGATCTGGACCAAGATTTTCTTGACCAAGATGTTCTGAACCAAGATTTTCTGGACCAAGATGTTCTGGACCAAGATGATCTGGACCAAGATGTTCTGAACCAAGATTTTTTGGACCAAGAGGTTCTGGACCAAGATGTTCTGGACCAAGATGTTCTGGACCAAGATGCAGGCTGAATTTATTTGTTTTCTTGATAAACGACCAACGGCTGCTCTGTAATTTCTGTCTGCAGTTAATAAAGTTTTTTGTTTTGGATCCAACATGATCTGGAAAAAAACTTTACTGCTATTTTTTGTTTCATGGTTCTGGTCCGACCCGTCTCGGATTCAGGTTTTGTGTGTTCGAAGTCGGGTCTTGTCAGGTGTCAGCGGTGCTGCAGAGGAGGGTGATGGGAAGGAGAGGAGGATGCAGCTCTTCCTCCTTGCCTCCTTGCCTCATACTGAACAGTGTGAGGTTCCTGTAGCTCAGATTTCTGACACTTTGGGGACCCGGGACCCCTAGAGGTCCATGAGGTCCTGCTTTTCATGAGCACCAGCACAAACACAGAGGGAAGCAGGAGCTGCTGACCCTAGATCAGGTCCTGGCTTTCCTCAGACTCTCAAAGGCCATCACAACAGCTGTTTCACACCATGCATGAGGGGAGTGCACGGGCAGAATGCCTGAGAAGAGTGCACAAGTGGCCAAGCCTGGGCTAGTCTGTCCCAGTCTGGCCCAGTCCACCATCAGCCTGGACCCGTCAGGTCCAGTCTGGCTCAGGTCCGGGTGTTGTGTTCTGTTGTTGTCCTGCAAGTGAGGATCAAAGTCCTGTTAAAACACTTTATTTCATATTCAGCCAGATACAGAACTATACCAGTCCACAGTCCAGGACCCAGAACCACTGGATCAGGTCCTGTACCATCCGAACCCAGACCACCTCAGACCAGGTCTGAGGTGGGTTGATTCTTGGTCTTTTCTTTCTTTTTGGTTCTGATGATGAACCTGCATGGATCCAGTGGTTCTGGATCCAACCTCAGACCTGGTCTGAGGAGATCCAGGTTCGGATGGTGCAGGACCTGGTCTAAGGAGGTACCGGTACCACAGTGAGCTACAGTAGATGGTGATGAAGATGAGCGAGTCAG